>NW_012267230.1:2971117-3051723 GCF_000151885.1 Dipodomys ordii
TGTGTGTGTGTGTGTGTGTGTGTGTGTGTGTGCGTGCGTGCGTGTGTGTGTGTGTGTGTGTGTGTCTTCTGGCTCCTTCCTCGGCCACCTGTGGGGAACTCGCTTCCATGTCCCTCGTGGGGACTGCACCCCGGAATCTCCACGCCCATGGCCGCTAGACTGAGGGAGGCCTCTTTCGCCTCCTCTTCTTCCACGTCGAGCTGCGACGCGGATGACGAGGGCGTGCGCGGCACCTGCGAAGATGCTTCTCTGTGCAAGAGGTACGGGCGGCGGCCGGGGCGGGGACCCGGCGATGAGGAGCCCGAGGGGCGCGGGGCGGGCGTGGGGCCGGGGGTGGGCCCGGCGGGGCCCGGCGGAGCGGTGCGATTCCAGCTTCCCGCGTGCAGGTGCCGTCCTTAATCCCGGGCCCATCTATTCAGGTAGTTATTGCTGAGCCGGGGTGCCCCGAACCGGAGGTCCAGCACAAGGCAGACGCGGGGAGAGACGAGCAAGATGCACAAAGGACCGACAGCCTTGCTGGGATATGAGAAGGGCACATTTCTTTCTTTCTTTCTTTTTGTGCCCATCTTGAGACCTGACTGAACGCAGAGCGCTGTTCCTGAGGTTTTTTTTTTTTTTTTTTGCTGCAAGCTGATGCTCTAACCACTGCAGCCACACCTCCACTTCTGGCTTTGCTCTGATGAATTAGAGATGAGAGTCTCGCCGACGGTCCGCTCGGGCTGGCTTGGAACTGAGATCCTCAGATCTCAGTCTCCTTGAGTAGCTAGGATGACCAGTGTGAGCTACTTCCCTGATCAACAAGCGTGCTTTATGGAAGCACTGTCCCAGACACCGCTCATACAGAAGTGGATCCAGTAGATGGAGCTCCTGTAGACCTGACTCCAGTGGTAGTAATAGCCAGGAAGCAAAACACCTGGCATGGCAGATGGATGGTCTCTTGGTAGGAATTGTGGTGTTCAGGGAAGGCCTCACAGTGAAGCTAAAGGCAGAGGAGACACTTGGCAAGGGGTGAGGAAGCAAGCAGCTCTGTCTTATGTCTGGGTAACAGGGTCCCAGGCAGAGAACGGAGTGCGCTAAGGTCTTGAGGCTGGAGCTGGCTGGATCTATCTGAGGGGCAGCAATGCCAGAGAGAGTGAGCAAGAGAAGAGTAGGAGAAAGGAGACTGTGAGCCGAGGTGTTGAGGGTGGAGGTATCAGGACTTGCAGAGAGGACTCATGTGTGTGTGTGTGTGTGTGTGTGTAAAGCTAGGGCTTGAACTCAGGATCTGGGCTCTGTCCCTGAGATTTTTTTTTTTTTTAACTTAAGGCTATCACTCTACCTCTTGAACCACAGCTCCACTTCTGGCTTTTTTTGGTGGTTAATTGGACATTTTCAGAAAGACCTTTTTGCCTGGGCTGCCTTCAAATTAAGATCTTTAGATCTCAGTCTTCTGAGTAGTTAGGATTACAGGTGTGAGCCCACCAGCAGCTGACTAACTCTTAAATGAGATGGAGGATTCTGAAACAGAAATGACCTGCCATGGGTTTTCACTGGACCAGTGCACTTTTTCTGTTGAAAACAGACTTAGGGCCATGGAGGGAGGCAGGGACATGGAGTTTGCTAGAGCTGGTGCTTGGGGCAGGACAGGCATCCTCCAGTTGGAGCTGACAAAACGCACTGACAGATGGATGTCAGTGAGATGACTCCAAGATGTTTGGCTGAGCTCGGAGAGATGCCACAGATCATGGCCCTGGTGGAGTGTTCCCAACATTCCGTGCATCTTGTCTGTAGCCCAGATAGAACTAAGAAATCCATTACAAGCCAGATGTGTCCGTGACTTACACCTGTAAGCCTAACTACTCTGGAGACTGAGATTTAATGATTACAATTTGGAGGCAGGCTGGGTAGAAAAGTCTGTGAGGCTCTTAACACCCATTAAACTACTAAACATCCAGAAGTAGATCTGTGACTCAAATGGTAGTGGGCTAGCCTTGAGCAAAAGAAGCTTAAGGACAGCACCCTGGCCCTGAGTTCAAGCCCCAGGATCAGCACAAAACAAAAACAACTTACTTTCTGGTTGTCTCTCCCACGAGAAGCAAGTTCATAGAAAGCAGAGACTGTGCCTACCTTGATGCCGTGTGTCATCTGAGGAACTGAATATAATGTTCCAGTGTATGATGAGACCTTCCAGTGCTGTTTTTCTGGTTTACTGCTTCTGAACTCTCTCCATGACCAGGGCTTATTAAGGTTGAAACCCCACTGTGCAAATGATAGAACTTAATCTGATTCCTCAGCCAGCTTGACATAACTCCCCTGGACATACAAGCAGGTTACAGGGTCACCCGAAGGTGAAGGCAGGTTTCTCCTGTGTGCTTAGGCTCAGGGCCTTTCTGATTGCATCTTTATGGCTCTGCCCCAGAGTGAGGTGGAGATTTTGATCTTAAGTAGTTTCATGGCAGGAACTGTTTTCCATCCCCTGAGAAGATATGCTACTTAATAAGTAGAATGTTCTGTTGAAGATAAACGAACGTGCTCAACTAGCCCATGAATAAAGTATTTTTACTTTCTTTTTGGTCGGTCATGGGCCTTGAACTCTGGGCCTGGACACTATCCTTCAGCTCTTCAGCTCAAGGCGAACACTCTACCACTTGAGCTACAATGCCACTTCCAGTTTTCTAGTGGTTTATTGGAGATAAGAGTCTCACAGACTTTCCTGCCCGGGCTGGCTTTGAACCGTGATCCTCAGATCTCAGCCTCCCGAATAGCTAGGATTACAGGCATGAGCCACCGGTGCCCGGCTCAGTAATTTTACTTTCTGTTATGGAAGATTCATTCCTTTTTTTTTTTTCTTTTGGTGGGAGCCCTGAGACTTGATGCAGGGCCTGAGTGCTTCCCTCTTTAGGAAGCCCTACCAAGTAGAAGTTCTCATTGTCCTGGGCTAGGATTCCTGATAGGATAGAGTTAATACGTCAAGCAAAATTATACCTCTTTTAGGAAGAAGGGGTGGGTGGGTGTTAGAAGGTGCTGTGGTTTGAGTGTGTGCCCCCCAAGCTCATGTATTAAACTTAATTCCTGAGGCACTTGTGTTGTAGGGAAGGCCTTCTGGACATGGTTAGGTCATAAGGCCTTTGCTGTCTTTTTTTAATTTTTTTTTGGGTCCGGTCATGGGGCCTGAACTCTGGGCCTGGGTGCTGTCACTCAGCTCTTCAGCTCAAGGCTAGTGTTCTACCACTTGAGCCACAGCACCACTTCTGTTTTTTTTCTTTTTGCTTATATGGTGCTGAGGAATCGAACCCAGGGCCTCATTCATGAAAGGCAAGTGCTCTACCACTGAGCCACCTTTCCAGCCCCAGCCTTTGTTGTCTTGCATGGGTTAACGTCTCTAACAGGAAGGTTGACAGGAGTGGATTTGTTCTTTCTTACCTTCACTCTGTTGCCATGAGCAGATATAGCAAGAAATCTGTCCCAGATCCAAAGCCCTCGTCTTGTTCTCCCAGCTTCCTGAAATATGAGGAAATGCATTTCTATTCTTTACAAATTATTCAGTTTCAGGTATTTTGTTATAGGAGCACAAAACAAAAACTATGATAGAGCAGGGCGCTGGTGGCTCACAGCTGTAACCCTAGCTACTCAGGAGGCTGAGATCTGCGGATCACAGTTTGAAGCCAGCCTGGGCAGAAAAGTTCATGAAATGCTTTATCTCCAATTAACCAGCCAAAAAAAAAAAGAAGAAGCAGAGCTGTGGCTTAAGTCATAGAGTGTTAGCCTTGAGCAAAAAAAACTAAGGGACAGTTCCCAGACCGAGTTCAAGCCCTAGTATCAACGCATGTGCACACACACACACACACACACACACACACACACACACACACACCCCTACATACTATGACAGCAGAGTACTTGAAATATTTGTTCCATTCTCTCTTTTTTTTCTCTCAGAATTTCCCTAGGTTATTCAAGAGAAATAGGGAGAAAGGTGGGGATGGAGGGAGAGATAATTTACATATAATAAAATGCTAGATTTTCATGGTTCATGTTGATGAATGCGTTAATTGTACTTATCTATGTGCCCCTATCCCAAACAATAAATAAGATATTGTTGAAACACCAGGAAGTTCTCTCTCACATTTTTTTCTAATAAGGGTCCATTTACCAACCTAATACTATCTGTTTTCTTATTTTGACTTTACCCTAGGTTAGATTTTCCTATTCTTAAGTATCATATAAATCATACAGTACATATTCTTTTATTCATTTATTTTGATTTTTGTGTGAGTCCTGGGACTTGAACTCAAGGCCTGGGGGCTGTCTCTGAGCTTTTTTTTTTTTCCCTCAAGACTAGTTCTCTATTGCTTGAGCCACAGCTCCATCTCTGCTTTTTTTTTTTTTGGGTCCGGTCATGGGTCCTGAACTCTGGGCCTGGGTGCTGTCCCTCAGCTCTTCAGCTCAAGGATAGCACTCTACCACTTGAGCCACAGCACCACTTCCAGCTTTTTTCTTTTTGCTTATGTGGTACTGCGAAATCGAACCCAGGGCCTCAGGCATGCAAGGCAAGCGCTCTACCACTGAGCCACCTTCCTAGCCCTAATCTCTGCTTTTTCTGTTTGGGCTGGCTTTGAACTGTGAACCTCAGATTTCAGCTTCCTGAGTAGTTAGGATTACTGGTATGAACCATCAGTAGCCTGACTTCCTTTTTTTTTTTTTATTCAACACTTTCCCTGAGGTTTATCCAAGTTAAGGATGATAATGTCTGATGATAATGTGTTACTAACAGATTTGAATCGGTAATAGCTCTTGCAGTTGAGTCCAACTCAGTCCTACCTGAACTAATCCGAACTTGAGTTCTAGTAGAGGTGGACGACATTTCTGGGGAAAATGCGGGCGTTAGGAGGTATGCAGAGGCTCAGCAGATTAGGATAATGAAGAATCACCTAGCTGGAGAAGTGAGGGTTGGTCAATGTGAACCCCACCTGGGCCTGCTAACAACTTCTAGGTTAGGTTCTACCCTTCCTCAGGGATTGCTGGAACACAGTCAGCAACTGCTACTTCCTTTTCCTCTTCCTCCTCCTTCTCGTCCTCTTCCACCTCCTCCTCATCATCCTCCTTCTTCTCCTCCTCTTCCTCTCCCTCCTCCTTCTCATCCTCTTCCTTGTCCTCTTCCTTGTCCTCGTCCTTCCCTTCCTCTTCCTCCTCTTCCTCCTCTTCCTTCTTCTTCCTTTTTCCTTCTTCCTTTTTTTTTTTTTGCCAGTCCTGAGGCTTGAACTCAGGTCCTGGGCACTGTCCCTAAGCTTCTTTTTGCTCAAGGGTAGCACTCTACCACTTGAGCCACAGTGCCACTTTCAGCTTTTTCAGTTCATGTGGTACTAAGGAATCAAACCAGGGTTTCATGCATGCTAAGCAAGCACTCTACCACTAAGCCACATTCCCAGCCCATGACAGTAGCTTCTTTTTGATAGCCTTGAGTTTTTTTCAGAGAGCACTTTGAGAAAGGGATGGGATCAGCTAGGTGCTGGTCCCTCATGCCTGTAATCCTAGCTACTCAAGAGAAACTGAGATATGAGGATCACAGTTCAAAGCCAGCCAGAGTAGTAAAGTCCACAAGACTCTTATGTCCAACTAACCAGCAAAATGCTAGAAGCAGAACTGTAATTCAATGGTAGTGTGCCATTCTTGAGTATAGAAAGCTAAACAAGAGTATTAGGCCCTGATTTCAAACCGCATATTATGCGTGCGTGTGCGCGCACACACACACAGACACACACACACACACACACACACACACACTCTCTCTCTCCCTTTCTCTCTCTCTCACTCACACAAATAGACAAAACATAAATTATTTGTGATACATGTTTGTTTGTTTTCCTGACCCTGGATTTGTAACAGCTTGTAGTTATATTCCATGTTGACTGGTATTAAGTTAGACATAGGAGCTTGGACTGGGGGGTTTTCTGAATGGATTTCCCTGTTTATTTCACCCTCTTGGCAATGTTTGCCTTTTCCCATTCATACTCTGTCCATCATTCAATGATTACTTGAAACAGTGAGAAATATTATTTATTTTTGTTTTTGTTCTGGTACTGGGGCTTGAACTCTCAGCTTGGGTGCTGTCATTGAACTCTTTTTTTTTGCCTCAAAGCTAGCGCTCTTCCACTTGAGCCACAGCTCCACTTCTGGCTTTTTAGTTGTTAATTGGAGATAAGAATTTCACAGGGCTGGGAAGGTGGCTCAGTGGTAGAGCGCTTGTCTTGCATGCATGAGACCTGGGTTCGATTCCTCAGCACCACATAAGCAAAAAGAAAAAAGCCGGGAGTGGCGCTGTGGCTCAAGTGGTAAAGCACTAGCCTTGAGCTGAAGAGCTGAGGGACAGCGCCCAGGCCCAGAGTTCAGGCCCCACAATCGGACCGCCCCCCCACCCCCGAAAAAAAAAAGAATCTCACAGATTTCCCACCCAGCCTGGCTCTTAATCTCAATCCTCAGATCGTAGCTTCCTGAATAGCTAGGTTTACAGGTGTGAGCCACCAGCACCTGGCCTATTTAGTATGTTTTGACACAACAGTTATGCACAATTTTGGGGTATGGTGAGACATTCAGTGTGTGTGTGTGTGTGTAATCTGAGTGGGATAATTGACATGTGTATCACCTCAGACACTTATTATTTCTGCTAAGAACATTGAAATCCTCTTTGTTAACCACTTTATTCTTATTTATTTTTATCTTTGTCGCTTATGGGGGGCTTGAACTCTGGGCCTGGGCACTGTCCCTGAGCCCTTCAGCTCAAGGCAAGTGCTCCACCTCTTGAGCCACAGCGCCACTTCCAGTTTTCTAGTGGTTTATTGGAGATCAGAATCTCACGGACTTTTCTGCCTGGGCTGGTTTTGAACCATGATCCTCAGATCCCAGCCTCCTGAGTAGTGAAGATTATAGGCGTGAGCCTGTTTTTAGCGTCACTTCCAGTTTTGGAGTGGTTAATTGGAGATAAGAATCTCAGGGGGCCTTTTCTGCCCAGGCTGGCATTGAACCTCGATCCTCAGATCTCAGCCTCCTGAGTAGCTAGGATGACAGGAGTGAGCTACCAGTGTCCAGCTAACAGCCACTTTTAAATATTCAAAGAATTGTTGACAACCCTGGTCATCCCAGGATGCTACAGGACATTAGAAGTTATTTTCCCTATCCTGTTGCACTGGTGCGGATTAACCATTCTGCCTCTGTCTAGCCTCCACCCCCACACTCCTTCCAATCTCTGGTCCATAGTTTTCTCTCCACGTCCTTGAGGTCATTTCAGCTCCTGTGCATAAGTGAGTGGGACAGTACATTTCAGATCACACGAACCCACCTAAGGCAATAAGAGGTTTGATGAAGCCAGGGGACACAGCTGGTAGTCATCTTGGGGAGGCTGCTGTCCAAGAGTCTTCCACCTAGGTGTGGAGGCCAGTTTGTAGGTGGTTCAACCTGTCAGGCCTGGCAGATAGACTCAGACCTCATGGGAGGAGCAAGGAATGCAAAGTCCTGTCTTAAGTACCTCGTTGGCCACCCCTAAGATGTACTTCCTGGTTCCTGATTATAAACCTAGAGTAAAAGAATTACGGAAAGGAACTAAAAGGACAGCAAGAAAGTGAAAATTGCCAGGTATCGGTGGCTCACGCCTGTAATCCCTAACTACTCAGGAGGCTGAGATCTCAGGATTGCGGTTCAAAGCCAGCATAGGCAGGAAAGTCCATGAGATTCTTATCTCCAATGAACCACCAGAAAACCAGAAGCAGTGCTGTGGCTCAAGTGGTAGAGCACTCGCCTTGAGCTGAAGAGCTCAGGGACAGCGCCCAGGCCCAGAGTTCAAGCCCCAGGACAGACAAAAATAAATAAGAAAGTTAAAATTGGAGGTAGTAAAATGTTAAAGACTACAAGCAGTAAGCTTGAAATTTTATTAAGAAAAATTGGCTACTTTTTGCAATTGTGAATGTGCACGTATGCACGTGCACACACATGCATACCATTTAAACAATTGCCGTATTAGGGACACATATAGGATATGGGAGACCCAAGTCCAGGTAGTAAGTAGTTCTGAAAGAGCATTAGACCTAGCAGGCCCCTGGTTGCTTACATCTGTAATCTTGGGAAGTTGATATCTGAGGATCCTAGTTCAAATCAGCCTGAGCAAGAAAGTTTGGGAGATATTTATTTTTGTTTTTTATTGCTTATTATTTTTTTTTTGTCGGTCGTGGGGCTTGAACTCTGGGCCTGGGCACTGTCCCTCAGCTCTTCAGCTCAAGGCGAGTGCTTTACCACTTGAGCTACAGCACCACTTCCGGTTTTCTAGTGGTTTATTGGAGATAAGAGTCTCACAGTCTTTCCTGCCCAGGCTGGCTTTGAACCGCGATCCTCAGATCTCAGCCTCCTGAGTAGCTAGGATTACAGGCGTGAGCCACTGGTGCCCGGCTGCTTATTTCTTTTTTCTGGTCTTGGGCCTTGAATTCTGGGCTTGGGCTCTGTCCCTGAGCTTCTTTTGCTCAAGGCTAGCGGTCTACCCCTTGAGCCACAGCACCAACTTTTTCTGAGTAGTTTTATTGGAGGTAAGTGTCTCAGGGACTTTCCTGCCCATGCTGGCTTTGAACTGCTATCCTCAGATCTCAGCCTCCTGAGTAGCTAGGACTACAGGCACAAGCCTCTGGTGCCTGGCTCTGGAAGACTCCTGTCTCCAATTAACCAGCAAAAAGCTGGAAGTAAAGGTGTGGCTCAAATGGGAGAGTGCCAGCCTTGAATGGAAAAAGCCAAGCAAGAACACAAGGAACTGAGTTTAAGACGCAGTACCAACACACACACACACACACACACACACACACACAACACCTCTCTCTCACTCTCTCCAGTAGATTTGAGCTCCCTGAATTGGTAGAGTGTGCTCCATAGCTTGAACAGCTGCCTGGCTTTGTCTGAGAGTATTACCTTCGTCCTGACACAGTTGATCTAAACCGGGGATGTGTTCCTGTTTGTCATCATTTGGAAAAGGCCTGGCCCTCAGTAAGCTCTCTGTGAGTCCCTGGGAGCAGAACATGAGGCTGTGGCCTGGATTCTCAGGCTGGGAGGAGCCCATTGGCAGGGCTTCCACACCTCTTTTTGAAGGAGCCCAGGTTGAAGCTAACATGAGCAAATCCTTACAGTGAGTGTTTTGTGAACGAATGGGTGTTTCTCAGTGAGAGCAGTGAGGTGATTTTAGGTGGTTCCCAGACAGACATTTTACATTTCAGTAGTTGGAATTTATTACCTTGTTGGCTTTAGAAGAAAAGCAGGCCAGCCTTGGGTATTATTTTTAAAAAGCGATGTGTGATGATTTAATGACTCAGTACATTAAACAGGTAGTAGATGACTGTTTGGAAATGGAAAGAAATAGGTGATTGAATAAATAAGATCTTGATTCTTTGTGTGTTTTAAACATGATGTAGGAAATGAGGTGCTGGGTTTTTATGTGTATGTGTGTGTTGGTACTGGGGCTTGAACTCAAAACCTAGACACTGTCCCTTAGCTTTTTTTCACTCATGGCTGGGGCTCTACTACTTGAACCACACTTCCACTTCCAGATTTTTGGTGGCTAATTGGAGATAAGATTCTCACAGACTCTTCTGCCTAACTGCCTTTGAACTACAATCCCCAGATCTCAGCCTCCTGAGTAGCTAGGATTACAGGAGTAAGCCACTGGCTCCCAGCTTCTGGTTGTTTCTCTTGACAGTATATGTGAACATCTTGCCATGGCTGATGGCTGTGTCTCTAGCATAGTTCTCAAATGACTGGTTAGCATTTATTCCACTGTACAGACACACTGTAATTAGTTGACTTAATCTCCAGTTGGTAGCCTATATAAATCCTGAAACTTGGTGTTCGCCTCCCTTCAGAACTGGTGTCAGAGGTGCCAGACAGCCCTCTCTTCCTTGCTCTTTCTAACAATGTTGTAACAAATCCTTTGATCTTGGCCATTATGCCTGGCTACACCATGAGATCCTGTTTAACTCCATAGATGAGAGAACCAACTCTCTTCTATGGGCAGCGAGAACCATCCTGACTCACTTGCAGATGCCATTTTTACCACTAGAGGGCACTCTGAGATGCCTTTAAACTCAATCAGCCACTCACAGTAAGATAGTTCCCCTTTTTGCTTGAGCTCTGGGCACCTGGAAACTGACTTCCTTCAGAAACTGTCCTAACCCTTACTATGTGTCATGATGGTCTTTCCTCATTTACACTATTCATCATGGTTTTTTTAAATGCAGGTTTGTACACACTTGATTTTATGATATTCATGGGTCACAACTCACTGGAAACATACCATTATAGATACACAAGATGCTTACAACTTTTTTTTTTTTGGTCGGTCACGGGGCTTGAACTTAGGGTGTCGGTGCTGTCCCTGGACTTTTGTGCTCAAGGTTAGCACTCTACCATTTTGAACCATAGCACCATTTCCAGTTTTCTGGTGATTCACTGGAGATAAGAGTCTCATGGATTTTCCCGTCCGGGTTGGCCTTGAACTACAATCCTCAGATCTCAGCCTCTTGAGTAGCTATAATGCCTGACTTACAAAACTCTTTGAATGTGCTGTTTCCTTTGGAAATCCTGGACTTGTATAGCAAGTCTTGTCCAATGGTTAGTGCTGTGTCTGTACTAAGTTGCTGCAGTATGCAGCTAAGCTTAACGCCTATGTCTGTCCCAGTATGCAGATATTGAGGATAACTACAAGAGACAGCACCTCTGGGGCAGAAGAAAGCCTTGTTGGTAGATAAAAACAAAAGAAATGGTGTAGAACCTGCTTCTTCGTTGTTGTTGTTGGTGGTGGTGGTGGTGGTGGTGGTCATGGGGCTTGAACTCTGGGCCTGGGCACTGTTCCTGAGCTCTTCAGCTCAAAACTAGTGCTCTGCCACTTGAGCCACAGCACCATTTCTGGTTTTCTGGTGGTTTATTGGAGATAAGAGTCTCATGGACTTTTCTGCCTGGGCTGGCTTTGAACTGTGATCCTCAGATCTCAGCTTCCTGAATAGCTAGGATTACAGGCATAAGACACTGGCACCCAGCTAGAACCTGCTTCTGAGAGCTCAGAATCCAGCTGAGAGACATGCTACACACACACACACACACACACACACACACACACACACACCTTGAACATCAGCTTTGTTATCGAGGAGTGTAGACATGGATATATGGTGCTTTTGGCTGCAAGGAACTAAAGTCTGACTCAAGGTGTTTAGCTCACAAGTTGTACATTGCGAGGTAGAGTGGGCTGTAGGCCCATGTGGCTGAGGATGGCCTTGGCGATCCAGGCTCTTGTCATGAGTTGGCCTATGCCTCGCTCCTCATGGCTGGCCTATGCTTGGCTCCTCGTGGTTACCAAAAGGCTGCTAGGGAAAACTGGGGCACCAGCTCCCAGCTTCAGAACACTCGGGCTTTGGCTGCTGTAGTGCAGACCTGTGTAGAGAGCACATAGGCTGCTGTGGTGTTTTCTGAGTTAGAGTTTTTTGTTTGTGGATTCCCTCCTATGATCTCAGAGGCCTCTAAGTATAATGATGGGAGTGCAATACAGAGTTGGGAGAAGCACTTAGGTAGCAACTAGTGATGTCTGCCTGTATTTTTGAGGTTTCCTCTGGACACAAAGTGTGTGTGTGTGTGTGTGTGTGTGTGTGTGTGTGTGTGTGTGTGTGTGTGTGTATGTGTGTATGTGTGTATGTGTTTCGTGAGGCTTGAACTCTGGGCCTAGGCACTGTCCCTCAGATCTTCAGTTCAAGGCCAGAGCTCTGCCACTTGAGCTACAGCGCCACTTCTGGTTTTCTGGTGGTTAATTGGAAATAAGAATCTCATGGACTTTCCTGCCTGGCCGGGCTTTGAACCACAATCCTCAGATCACAGCCTTTTGAGTAGTTAGGATTACAGGCGTGAGCCACCAGCATCTGGCTGAATGTGTGTCTTAATAGAGCCATATGACTCGCTCATATGGCTGGGTGAATAATGATAGATCTTCTCTATGAAGTGTGAAGTGAGGTTATTTGCTCTCTGAGGGTCGA
The DNA here is from genome assembly GCF_000151885.1 of Dipodomys ordii. NCBI lineage: Eukaryota > Metazoa > Chordata > Mammalia > Rodentia > Heteromyidae > Dipodomys > Dipodomys ordii. The sequence goes on from NW_012267230.1 coordinate 2,983,144, forward strand.
TATGAGGAAGAGAGGTGAAGAACGATGATTGGGACACATGAGAGGAAGTTTAATGTGGGCAGATGAGTCTGTTGAAAGGTGGCCTAGGGTACTAACTGTGCATTTACTGGCCCTTCTCTCTGGATTCTCTGGTTCCTGGGGGCCCTGGGTCTGAACATTCTCTTCACTCATCTGCCTGTTCTTCCAACCCTTCAGGTTTGCAGTGAGCATTGGCTACTGGCATGACCCCTACATCCAGCACCTTGTGAGGCTGTGTAAAGAGAGGAAGGCGCCGGAAATAAACAGAGGCAAGTGACCATCCCCTCCCCACCAGCTCTTCCTCCCCCAGTGGCTTGAGTTGTTAGAGATCTATTCTTTTTTTTTTTTTAACTTTATTGTTACTATACTATACAAGTGATGAACAGAGGGCTTACGTTGACACGAGTCAGGTAATGAATGAGTGCCAATGTCTTCCGTCTCCTCATTCTCTCCCATCCCTCCCTGCCTCCCATTTCCACCTACAAGCTCACTTTCATCCGTGCCCAGTGAGCTCCACTGCTGCACTTGTTTACCCCCTTTCCCTTGAGTTCTGTACCCTCCCCCCCCACACATGTGAATATACCATACATAAGAAAAAAAGAATCATCATATATTTTATTTATGCATGCATGCATACATGCATGCCAGTCCTGAGGCTTACACTCTGGGCTCCTTTTGCTCAAGGTTAGGGATCTACCACTTGAGTCACAGCAGCACTTCCAGCTTTTTTCTGTGATTTAATTTGGAGATAAGGGTCTCACAGACTTTCCAGCCCAGGCTGGCTTCAAACCACAATCCTTAGATCTCAAACCTCCTGAGTAGCTAGGATTATAGGCGTGAGCCACTGGTGCTTGGCTACTTCCAGCTTTTTTTTTTTTTTTGGTGGCTAACTGGAGAAAAGAGTCTCATGGACTTTCCTGCCCTGGCTAGCTTTGAACCTCGATCCTCAGATCTCAGCTTCCTGAGTAGCTAGGATGACAGGCGTGAGCCACCAGCACCCAGCAATCAGAGACTCTTAACCCCTAATCAGGGCTCCTGTAAGAACAATGCCAAGAAGCATCAAACCCAGTCCTCTCCCCAGATGAGAAGGGGTCACCTCACCTGCCTGTTCTCCTTGTGGTCTTCAGGCAGATTGTGCAAAAGCCTTTGTGGCTGAGGGGACCCCTGGTTTGGCCGAGGAGCACTGTGCATGGAGAGTTTTGGCTTTCACCAGTGCTAGCTTGTTTCTCTGACTCTCCCACAGGCTATTACGCTCGCGTCCATGGCGTCAGTCAGCTCATAAAGGCTTTTCTCCGGAAAACAGAATGCCACTGTCAGATTCTCAACCTTGGGGCTGGAATGGACACCACTTTCTGGAAACTGAAGGTACATCATCATCCTCATTCTCCTCGTCATTCATTCCCCCTGGGACTGGCAGAGATCTTTACTTGAAGCCTTGCGCTGGTGGCTCACGCCTGTCATCCCAGCTACTCAGGAGGGCCAAGAGCTGAAAATCCCAGATCAAAGCCAACCTCAGGCAGGAAAATCTGTGAGACTCTCATCTCCAACGAGCCACCAGAAAAACCACACGTGGAGCTGTGGCTCAAAGTGGTCAAACACCAGCCTTCAGCAAAAAAAAAAAAAAAAAAGCTCAGGGATAGAGCCTAGGCCTTGAGTTCAAGCCCAGAGACAGAGAAAAACAAAACAAAACAAAAATCGCCCTGATGCAGAATTGAAAAACACATGACATGACAACAAACGAAATGGTAGCCTGTCTCTTGCCCCTGTCCTCGCCTCCCTAGACCTTGCTCCCCCTCTCCCTCTGGCCTCCTTCCCTCCCCCGTCCCCCTTCACCCACTCCCCATTCCCCTGCTCTCCTGGTTGCATTGCCATTTTATTGTAGGTCTGTGCAGATTCCTCTGTGAGGCTGATCATGTGGCAGGAATAGAAGCGTGGCTTACTTTCCCCAGATGCCTGGCAGGTGCAGATTGAGATCAATGAGAGCGGGTGGCTGCAACCTGACCTGCTTAGCTATTGCATCACTAATCAGCCCACCTGATAAGCTCTTGGTCATCAGAACAGTTGGCCTTTCTCCTACATGAGAAACCATTGGCCTCCATGTGGACTCTGTGTTCAGTGCTTGCCTCTGCATTCTTTTAGGATGAGATAACCAACACGCATGAGAACCTTCTACCTAAGGGATCTCATGACTATGTCTGAGCGCTGTGTGAGTGGGGTCTTCACAGACGGAGGAAATGAGGCTGGCATGGGGGACACAGTTTAGAATCAGCTCATCCAGTGCTAAATCCCTCTCCATCTTTGTACATGACCCCAGTGGCTGTTCAAGGAGTTCTCTTTGGTGACATCCCCTTGTCTGTGGACCTGTTTGTGTTTGTAAGGAAGCGTCCAGAATTGTGGTATAAGGAACTAGTGGATACTGTGTAAGGCCTAAGACCTCTTCTTTGTGTGTGTGTGTGTGTGTGTGTGTGTGTGTGTGTGTGTGTGTGTGTGCGTGTGTGTGTGGGCTTGAACTCAGGGCTTAGACACTGCCCCTGAGCTTTTGTGCTCAGAGCTAGTGTTCTACCACTTGAGTCACAGCACCATTTCCAGCTTTTTAGTAGAAATAAGAGCCTCACAGACTCTCCTGCCTGGGCTGGCTTCAAACCTAGATCCTCAGATCTCAGCCTCCTGAGTAGCTAGGATTTTAAGCATGAGCCACTAGCTCATGTTACTATGGTAACTACTTTATTGTTTCATCCAAAAACTGTTGGTCAGAACTCACATGGATTTCCCCATCTTTTTTTTTTTTTCTCTCTTTTTTGTCCATTGTGGGGCTTGAACTCAGGGCCTGGGCTCTGTCCCTCAGCCTCTTGGTGCTCAAAGCTAGTGCTAGTCTACCACTTGAGCCACAGCTGCCCTTACAGTTTTTGAGTGGTTAATGGGAGATAAGAGTCTCACAGGGACTTTTCTGCCTGGGCTGTCTTTGAACCACCACCCTCAGATCTCAGCCTCCTGAGTAGCTAGGATGACAGGCGTGAGCCACCGGCATCTGGCTCCCCTCCCCTCCTGCACACCATTCCTCTATTCTGTATGAATTATTCTTTAGCTCTAAGTGTTTGCTACATGGGGGTGGGGGTGGGGAGTGTGGTGATGATCCATGAATATGTGAGTACAGAAACTGCAGAAATGATTTTGGGTATTTCCCCAGGATGAAGAGCTTCTCCCAAGCAAATATTTTGAAGTCGACTTTCCAGTGATCGTCACCAGAAAGCTGCACAACATTAAGTAAGTCCAGCTGTGCGGGAAGCGGGATCCTGGGGGCCTGGGAGCCGGCTCTGCGCCTGGCAGGGCAGATGCTAGAGACCTCATTTTTGGGTGTGCTGTCCCCAACCCCCTTTCCACTTTCTTTGGTGCCGCAGGCCTCTCGTCCAGCTTGTTCATGCCGCTTTCAGAGCACAGCGTAGCTTCCCTTTACTGTCTTGTGCATGCATGTCATTTATTCTTATTTATTTATTTTTATTTTCTTTGCATGGGGCTTGAACTCTGGGCCTGGGCACCATCCCTGAGCTCTTCAGCCCAGGGCTAGCACTCTACTACTTGAGCCACAGCACCACTTCTGGTTTTCTGGTGGTTAATTGGAGATAAGAGTTTCATAGACTTTCCTGCCCAGGCCGGCTTTGAACTGCAATCCTCAGATCTCAGCCTCCTGAGTAGCTAGGATTACAGGTGTGAGCCACCTGCACCTGGCTTTTTTTTGGGGGGGGGGCTGCCAGTACTGGGGCTTGAACTCAGGGCTTAGATACTGTCTCTTAGATTTTTTTGCTCAAGGCTAGCACTCTACCACTTGAGCTATAGCTCCACTTCCAGCTTTTCCTGCCCAGCCTACCTTCGAACTGTGATTCACAGATCTTGGCCCTCCTAAGTAATTAGGATGACAAGCATGAGCCACCAGCCCCTAGCTACTACACTTTTCAGAGTCCAATTCTTGTGTTTATCTATGGTAAAGAACAGCAGTCTCCTAATTTTTGGTGGAGTGTAAACCAGAAAGTAGAGATGCCTCCACGCCATTTCATGTTTGGAAGAGTCTTACTGACTCTCTTGAAGCTGAGTTATTTCATGATCAGTGTGTGATTTGGAGCCCAGTGCTGACCCACTCAGCTGATCTACTCCAAGTCCTGTGTACTGGATTCTTTCTCTCTGAGGGGAAGGTCTTTGGGAATGGCTCCTGGCTTAGAACAGTAGCAATAGATAATGGTAGAACGTCCCTAAATCTCAAAACATGAAATCCTAGATGCCCTAGTCTCTGAAGCTCTTTGACTGTCATGTCAGATTAGGGCTGCTTAACTACTAAGATATCTGTAAGCAGTTTCAAATCTGAGAAAAATCTAGAACCCATATAAGTTCTGATCTTAAAGCATAAAGGTCCCTGAGCCCCCAACATTACCGTGTGGGTAGTCGGCGCCTGCATCTGGGCCACCCATACACTGGAGAGTACACTGATGGGTAACTGACATTCCTTCTTTTCTGTCGCCCTTAGAAACAAGCCTCTCCTGTCCACACCCATTGTAGACCTTAATTCGGAGGCCACTCTGCAGCTGGGCAAGTATCTCCTACCCAACGAGCATGGGGTCATGCTCTTCATTTTGTTTTAAAAGATGGTGTGCACTATGACACCGTGAATTCGTCTACATTCATATCATGCTTACCATGAAGGAGATTTTTTTTTTTTTTTGGGTAGGTCATGGGGTTTCAACTCAGGGCCGGGTTGCTTTTTTTGCTTAAGGCTTAGCACTCTACCATTTTGAGCCACAGTTTCACTTTTGGTTTTCTGGGGGTTCATTGGAGATGTGTCTCACAGACTTTCCTGCCTGGGTTGGCTTTGAACTGCAATTCTCACATCCTCTAGAATTATAGTACAATATAATATAGCCTCTAGGATTATAGTATTGTAAAGCCATTAGCAGGAATGAGAGGATCTATATACTCTGACATATATACTAAAGGATTGTATTCCTCTAGGATTATAGTGTGAGCCACCAGCACCCAGTGCATGAAGGTGTTGTTTGTTTGTTTGTGTTTGTTTTTTGTTTTTGTTTTTGTCAGTCGTGGGGCTTGAACTGGATGCTGTCCTTCAGCTCTTCAGCTCCAGGTGAATGCTCTACCACTTGAGCCACAGTACCACTTCTAGTTTTCTGGTGGTTAATTGGAGATAAGAATCTCATTGAATTTTCTGCCTGGGCTGGCTTTAGACTTCAATCCTCCAATCTCAGCCTCCTGAGTAGCTAGGATAACCTGTGTGAGCCCCCAGCACCCAGAATTCTTGTATGTAATTTTTTATAAACAGTGAATAATTCATGCACAGTTTTGGTAACTTGGTCCTTCCATGTCCTGAATAACCACAACCATCTTTCATGTCAGAGTATATAGAGCCCCTCATTCTTGCTAATGGCTTTATAGTGCTTCTTTTCTTGGAAAATTCATTATATTTAATGTTTCCTACAAATGGCCATTTAGGTTGTTGCCTTTTTGTGATTTTCTGTCAAACGATATTGCATAAAAATATGTGTATATGCATATTTTCAGGAATTGCTCGTTCAAAGAATTGGTGTCTTCTGAATTTTTATAGCACCAGTCAAATTGCTTTTGAGATTCCTTTGCATTTATGTTCTCAGTAACTCTCCTGCGTCTGTCCTGGGCTTGCACACTGAACACTGGTCTAATGGGCTGAAATGCTGTCCTGTTATCTGAACAATTTATATGAACTTTGAGCACCAAGGACATGTCATCTGTCCTTGGCAGTTTTTGGCCTTTGGGACTCCAGTGCACATTTTTATTTTGTTTACTTTGTTCATCTGTTTGATTGTATTACTTCTTTTTCCTTTTATAGGAACACGTTTGTTTGTTTGTTTGTTTGTTTGTTTGTGGGGTTTAAACTTAGGGCCTGAGCACTGTCCCTGAGCCTCTTTGTGCTCAAGGCTAGCACCCAAGGCATGAGCCACCAGCACCTGGCTTATAGGAACAGTTTTTAATATCTATAGAAGGTCTTTGATAAAGGTTCCTTGGAAACTTCTTTTTCAATTGCAGATTTTTTTTTGGCGGGGGTGGGGGGGTTGGTCATGGATTTGAACTTGGGGCCTGGGTACTGTCTCTAAGCTCCTTTGCTCAAGGTTAATGCTCTACCTCTTTCACTACCCCTCCATTTCCAGCTTTTTGGTGGTTCATTACACAGACTTTTCTCAGACTTTTCTGCCTGGGCTGTCTTGAAACGAAGATCCTCAAATCTCCTTCTCCTAGGTAGCTAGAATTGCAGGCATGAGCCACCAGCACCCGGCTAGAATGAGGGTTTTTTTTTAGAAAGGAAACCAAATGCTGTTACCTCCCTGCTTCAGACATTCTACCAAATGTGGCCTATATCCTGCCAGGCCTCCTGAACGTAGCTTCAGCCACTGTAGATGGGGGCCAGCCACACAGATCTCCTGCTGTCCTCATGTGCAGAATGCACACACGTGCTCTCCCTCAGCACTGTTCCCTGGGTCTCTCCTCTCTCCTCTCTCCTCTCTGCTGGATGGATGCCTCCTTACTGCCTGCCTCTCAGCTCAGCCACTAACCACCTCCTTGGACTACAGATGGCCTCCTGTCCCCTGGGCCTTATGACACACTCTTCCTGTCACATTTCTACATCATGGGGCTATAAACCCCCATGAGGGCAGGAGCCATGTATTTTCTTTTCTTTTTCTCATTGTTGAGACAGAGTCTTTATAGCCTAAGCCATCTATAGCCAAACTCAAGATCCTCCTGCCTCAGCCTCCTGAGCGTCGGGATTGCAGACATGCAGCACCATACCCTGCTCAGGGACTGTGTGCTCCAGTTCATTGTATTCCCCAAGTTGATTCAGTGCTTTGTGCGTAGATCTCAGAAATGATCCAAGAGGTGGACAGAAGGGCAAATTAATCTTTTGTATGGTCCACCTGAGGCAGCTTATTACTGTTGAGTAAAGTGTCCTGGGAAAATCTATGGTCCGAAAAGAACGCTTTGTAATCTTTAAGACTACTTGTCATTGGAGATGCAAGGAACAGGAGTGATGAGATTCAGTCCTGGTCAGCAGTCTTTTTTTATTTTTGTGCCAGTACAGGGGCTTGAACTCAGGGCCTCAGTGCTGTCCTGAGCTTTTTTGCTCAAGGCTGGCACTTGAGATTTTTGCTTGTTAATTGTTAATTGGACTTTCCTGTCCAGTCTGGCTTCTATCCTTGATCCTCAGGTCTCAGCCTCCTAGGTAGCCAGGATTACAGGCGTAAGCCACTGGTGCCTGGACATTACCTGACTTTTTTTTTTTTTTTTAACGGTGATCATGTTTTTTTTTGGTATGTGTGTGTGTGGTGGTGTTTTTAATAGTAATTATGGAATATGGATGTTTTACTGAATTTCATATTGCAATAAACACTGAAAAACAATTACACCAATACAATAAAAAATAATTGTACCCACAGAACACTTACAAATGCATACTTTTTCCTCCAAAGAAATTTGTTTTCACAGACTTTTAAGTAACAAATGATTTACATAGTCTTCAGATTCCAAAATATGTACAAAACTTTTGACTACAGAAACCGATGTTTTGTGTTATATGTGTGTATATAGATATAGATAGATATAGATGGTGGCTTGAAGTCAGGCTTGGGCACTGTCCCCGAGCTTTTGTGCTCAAGGCTAGCTCTTTAGCACTTGAGCACTTGAGCCACAGCTCTACTTCTGAAGGATTTTTGGTGCTTAATTGGAGATAGAGTCTCAGGGGCTTTCCTTCTGGGCTGGCTTTGTAGTACAATCCTGAGAGCCCAGCATCCTAGTTGCTAGGATTATAGGCATGAGCCACTGGTGCCTGGCTAAGACCATTGCTTTAATTTGAGAAAGCCATTTGCCTTCACACTGTGGTCTTTTTCCTGAAAGATTTCTGCTAAAATGATCGTCTTTTCTTGCACTTGCAGATGGGCACATGCTGGATTCAAAGAGATATGCCATTATTGGAGCTGATCTCCGGGACCTATCAGAGCTAGAAGAGAAACTAAAGAAATGTAACATGAATACACAGTGAGATCTTTTTTTTAAACCTCTTATGCATCTGTGAGTTGCTGCTAGCAGTGAGATGTGACTGGCCAGAGCCTCAGCCTCATCCCAACTCCCTCATTTAGTATAAAAGTTGCTCATGTCTTGGCTCCTCAGAGTGATTTTCTAACATTTGTAGACCTTGCTGTTTCTTAAGCCTGCTGCCATATCAGAATCACCGGTATTATTATTATTATTATTTTATTGTTATTATTTTATACTGGTCCTGGGGCTTGAACTCAGAGCCAGAGCACTGTCCCTTAGTTTTTTCTCTCAAGGCTAGCACTCTATCACTTGGGACACAGCTCCACATCTGGCTTGTTGGTGGTTTATTGGTGATAAAGAGTCTCAAGGACTTTCAGCCTGAATACCTAGGATTACAGGACCTGGATACCTTTTGGTTTTAAAAAATACTGATTGGTGCCCAATATGAGCAAAGTTTGAAAGAAGATAATCATATGGACAGAAACATCATTACAACATATAAGGAAAGAATTAGCATCTTAGAAGGTGTGAAAAAGCATGTCTGTAATCTGTTCATCAATGTGATGGTGATCTTTGTGCTCTTTACCTGTTCACCTTAGAATCATCCTCTGGGTTACCCTTGCTAGGACTTGCAGGCCAGTCCACCGGTCCCATGTTAGAACTGGCTCTAATTGATCCAGTGCCATCGCTCCAGCTTTATTTTCTGAGTCTTTGTCTCAGTGAGTGCTCAGAAGCAGGGTCATTGCTATGGTTTGGATCCATGCTATGGCCCATGTGTTAAAGGTTGGTCTTCTGTTAAAGGTTGGGACATGGTGGAGCCTTTAAGAGGTGGAGCCTAGCGGGAGGTCTTCAGGTCATTGAGGGTGGGTCTTTGAAGCTCTTTCCTCTGGGTTTTATATCTAGTGTCCCTCCTCTGCCATTCATTTCCTAAACTTATGTGTTGCCAGAAGCAACAGGGCCAACCAATTGTGCTTTTCCTACTTCTCAGTTTGTCAATGGCTCTGTGTCTGGCATATCTGTTTCTTGCAGTCTGTGCTGGGGATGGAACCCAAGGCCTGGCAGATGCTAGGCAAGTGTTCTACACCAAGCCACCCCCACCCTCCACCCCCTACTGTTTATGGTGAAAGCTTATATAGGAAGAATTGGGTCCTGTTAAATAAACACCCATATTTCCTCTGAACCAATCACCACTGAACACTCACTCCCAAATGCCATGGTTTGAAACAACTCATAATACAGTTGCTCCAGATTCCGTGACTTAGCATTTGGCATGGGGTTAAGCTGAGTGGTTCTTCTTCTGGGGGCCAGGAATATCTGGGGGCATGCCGTTGGGGGAGGGAGTCATGGCTGTGGACAGTGGACAGGGAGCCGAAGATATGCAGCTGGGATTCCTCATTCTCTTCCTCTGCCAGGCTGCTTGACTTCATTCACTTAGGGTTTCAGGTTTCTTTTTTTTTTTTTTTTGGGTCCGGTCGTGAGGCCTGAACTCTGGGCCTGGGCGCTGTCCCTCAGCTCTTCAGCTCAAGGCTAGCGCTCTACCACTTGAGCCACAGCGCCACTTCCGGCTTTTTTCTTTTTGCTTATGTGGTGCTGGGGAATCGAACCCAGGGCCTCAGGCATGCAAGGCAAGTGCTCTACCACTTAGCCACCTTCCCAGCCCCCAGGGTTTCAGGTTTCTGAGGGCAGCAAGAGAACAAGGGCAAGTGCGTGAGCGATTTCTGAACTCCCACTTATCTCATATTTGCTCCTGCCCTATTGGCCAGGCGCATGGGGGGGGGCGGGACCTCATCCTCATGAGTGTGCTGGCACATTGCTCACCTCTTCTCAGTTCTGAACGTAGGGCTGCAAGGGCTTTGCCCTTGGATCACACCTGTGGGTTGGTGCTGTGCTGGCTGAGTCTTTCTGGGTTTTCTTGCAATACAACCTACCAAAAAATAAACGCAACCTGTGTGTAAGTAGAGGGTCCTGACTTGGTGAAAACACATTTATACTCCTTTTGTTTGTCTGTTTTCTTAAGATTGCCAACACTCCTGATAACTGAATGTGTGCTGGTTTACATGACCCCTGAGCAGTCAGCAAACCTCATCAAGTGGGCAGCTAATACTTTTGAGACGGCCATGTTCATAAACTATGAACAGGTAAGAGGAACACAGGAGAGATGGAGTCTGCCCAGGGGTCCCAGGTGGCTCTCTCTCTTTATTATTGTCGGTTGTAGGGCTTGAACTCAGAGCTTGGGGACTATCCCTGAGCTCTTTTTGCTCAAGGCTAGTGCTCTACCACTTTGAGCCACAGCTCCATTTCTGGTTTTGGGGTGGTTAATTAGAGATAAGAGTCTCATGGACTTTCCTGCCTAGGCTGGCTTTGAACTGTGATCCTCATATTTCAGCTTCCTGAGTAGCTAGGATTGCAAGCATGAGCCTCTAGCACCTGGCCCCTATTTATTTTATTTTATTATTATTTTTTTGAATTCAGGGCTTGGACACTGTCCCTGAGCTTCTCTGTGCTCAAGGCTAGCGCTCTACTACGTGAGCCACAGTACCACTTCTGGCTTTTTCTGTGTATGTGGTACTTAGGAATCAAACCCAGGGCTTCATGCATACTAGGCAAGCACTCTATCACTAAGCCACATTCACAGCCCCTGATTTTATTTTTGAAAATTTTCTTTTATTTCAGTACAGGTAAGAGCAATAAAGAGACTTGGCCCATGCCATGTCATTATAAATAGATTTACAGGCACACACTGGGATCTTTTCCTGCCCAGCTTCAGTCCAGGCCTAGGCTCCTGGCTTTTCTCTCTCTCTCTCCTCTTTCTTTCGCCTCTCTCCTGTCTCCTCTCATTCTTCTCTCTCATCTCTCTCTCTCTCTCTTTCATCTCTCTCTCTCTTGCTGTCTTTCTTTTTCGCTGGTTCTGGGGCTTGAACTCTGAGCCTGGGTGCTGTTCCTGGACTTTTGTGTCCAAGCCTAGTGCTTGAGCCATAGCTCTCTTTCTGATTTTTTGTGGGATTTTTTTTTTGTCGGTTGTGGGGCTTGAACTCTGAGCCTGGCCACTGTCTCCCAGATCTTCAGCTCAAGGCTAGCACTCTACCACTTGAGCCACAGCACCACTTCGGGCCTTTTTCTGTTTGTGGTGCTGAGGAATTGAACCCAGGGCCTCATGCATGGGAGGCAAGCACTCTACCACTGAGCCACCTTCCCAGCCCTTTTTGTGGTTAATTGGAGCTAAGAGTCTCACAGCCTTTTTATGCCCAGGCTGACTTCAAACTGTGATCCTCAGATCTCAGCCTGAGTAGCTAGGATTATAGATGTGAGCCACTGGCACCCAGCTTTCCTCCTCCTTTTTATGGGAGCCTTACTCTGACTGTCATCCTTCATACTGGGAAAACAATGCCAGCAGTGCTGGCCTCTGCCTTCTCTTGAGATGTGAATGCATCTGACCACCCATCCATGCATTCGGCGTGCAGCCCTGGGGAATAGGACCCCTCTCCCACACAGTTCCAGCATGCTCTGCATTCAAGCATGTGTCCAGCCTTGTATGTGAGTGCCAGGCCTTCACTTCAGAACTGGCCTGGGAGCCAGCCAGTGTGCAGCGTGCAGCCCACAGCTGCCCCTCACCTGCTCTGCCTCCCACCCCACCCCCCACTGGTCCAGGAGTCACTGAACTTATCAGTAGTTTTCTAGCCAGCCAGATTCATCAGAAACCTCACATCATGTGTTCCCACACCCCTTACTGCCTTCTGTTCTTTCTCAGTAGTTTAGAATGAGAATGCTTATTAGATTTTTGTCTACTCTGTGCTGGGCACTGTTCTATGAGGTTTTTTGTTTTAGGTTTTTTTTTGTTGTTGTTTGTTGTTTTGGTTTGGTTTTGTGGTAGTGTTGGTGTTTGAACTCAGGGCCTGGGTGCTGTCCCTGAGCTTTTTCACTCAAGGCTAGTACTCTACTACTTGAGCCACAGCTCTACTTCTGGCTTTTTGCTGTTAAATTGGAAATAAGAATCTCCTGGATACTGGGTGCCAGTGGCTTACACCTGTAATCCTAGCTACTCAGGAGGTTGAGATCTAAGGATCACGGTTCAAAGCCAGCCCGAGCAGGAAAGTCTGTAAGACTCTTATCTGCGATAAACCACCAGAAAACCAGAAGTGAGACTCTGGCTCAAGTGGTATAGTGCTAACCTTGAGCTGAACAGCATCCAGGCTCAGAGTTCAAGCCCCACAAGTGACCAAAAAAAAAAAATAATAATTCTCACAGACTTTCCTGTTCAGGCTCATGCCATACCGTGATCCTCAGACCTCAGCTTCCTGAGTAGCAAGGGATTCAAGTGGTAGTGTAGTTTGTGTATTTAAGAAACAGACACGCGCAGGGATGTCTGACGTGGCGTCTCCTCCCCCAGGTGAACATGGATGATCGGTTTGGGCAGATCATGATTGAAAACCTCCGGAGACGGCAGTGCGACCTGGCAGGAGTGGAAACCTGCAAGTCATTAGAGTCTCAGGTCAGAGAGTGGGGATCGGGACGTCCACGTGTACCGTGGCCAGCTCGGACCGGGCTTGCTCCCTGGCAGGTGATGTGATATGAGAGGCCCTGAAGCCCTGCCAGCCCCAGCAGCTGGGGCTCCCCAGGCTAAAAAGCCAAAGTCCAGACACACCTCTTCCGCCAAGGAAAAACACATCTACATTCCCTGCACCCCATCATACAAATCTATCATTATTATTATTACCATTATTATTTTGTATCAGTTTTGAGGGTCTGGATGCTGTTCTTGAGCTTTTTTTTTTTTTTTTTTTTGCTCAAGACTAGCACTCTACCACTTGAGCCACAGCTCCACTTCTGGCTTTTTTGCTGGTTAGTTGAAGATCACAGTCCTAGGGATTTTCCTGCCCAGGCTGGCTTCAAACTGTGATCCTCAGATCCCAGCCTCCAATTTTAGCCAAGATTACAGGCATCAGCCACCAGTGCCTGTGGGCAAATCAATTTTTTAATTTTTTTTTGGGGGGGGAGGGTCTTCTCTTTTTGGTGCTGGGGACTGAACCCAGGATGTTGTACTTGCTATATTCTAGCCCTGTAAATCTAATTGTTAATATGCAATTCCAGTGCTAGGGCTTGAACTTAGGACCTGGGCCCTCTCCCTTAGGTTTTTCACTCAAGGCTGGTGCTCGACCCCTTGAGTCATACCTCTACTTCTGGCTTTTTGTTGATTAATTGGAGATATAAGTTTCATGGACTTTCCTGCCAGGGTTGGCTTCAAACCTTGGTCCTCAGATCTCCATCTTTTGAGTAGCTAGGATTATAAGTCTGAGCCACCTAGGCCAAGTAGGAAGTCTTTTTTTGTCATGCAAAGTTTTAAACGTAAAGGTTTAAGAATTAGGTGCAGTTAGAGGCTGGGAAGGTGGCTCAGTGGTAGAGTGCTTGTCTCCCATGCATGAGGCCCTGGGTTCGATTCCTCAGCATGACACAAACAGAAAAGGCTGGAAGTGGCACCGTGGTTCAAATGGTAGAGCGCTAGCCTTGAGCTGAAGAGCTCAGGGACAGTGCCCAGGCCTAGAGTTCGAGCCCTACAACTGACCCCCCCACCCAAAAAGAAAAGAATTAGGTGCAGTCAACACTCATACATACCCCACCAGCCAGCTTGAGTAATTGCTAACATTCTGTCAATATTGTTTCAGGTGGCCTCTGCAGACTATTTCAGGCAAATCCCAGACTGTACCTGTGTACTCAGGCTGTAACTGTGGTCCCTGTAAGGACTTTCTCCCTCTAGGATGACCACATTCTTGTTTTTTTTTTACACTAGCAAAAGCCACAGTAATGCTGTTGCTTCCCAAACCCCACAGCTTTCCTTGGTTCTCTCTCTCTCTCTCTTTCTCTCTCTCTCTCTCTTTTAACCAGTTCTGGGACTTGAACTCAGGGCCTGGGCACTGTCCCTGAGCTTCTTTTGCTCAAGACTAGTACTCTACCACTTCGGGCTTTTTCTGTTTATGTAGTACTGAGAATTCGAACCCAGGGCTTCATGCTTTCTAGGCAAACACTCTACCCCTAAGCCACATTCCCAGGCCTTCCCTTGGTTCTTTAAAAACACTGCTCATAAGCTGGGTACTGTGGCTCATACCTATAATCCTAGCTACACAGGAAGCTGAGATCTGAAGATCACAGTTCCAAGCCACTCCAGGCAGAAAAGTCTATGAGGCTTCTATCACCAGTTAACCAGCAAAAAGCCAGAGGTGGAGGTGTTGGCTCAAGGGGTAGAGTGCCAGGCTTGAGTGAAAACACTAAGCAAGGGAGCAAGGTCCTGAGTGCAGGTCTTAGTACTGGCACATACTAAAATCCCAACACTTTTAGGAATGAAGTGCTGGAGTGAGGATCCATCATGAGCCAGTTATTGATATGTCACTGATATCTCTTTAAATCTGCACTAAAAAAAAAAATCAAATCTGGGCCCCAGTGGCTGATACCTGTAATCCTAGCTACTCAGGAGGCAGAGATCTGAGGATTGTGGTTCAAAGCCAGCCCAGGCAGGAAAAACCATGAAACTCTATCTCCAATAAACCACCAGAAAACCAGAAGTAGCACCGTGGCTCAAGTGGTAGAGCACTAGCCTTGAGCAAAAGGAGCCCAGGGACAGTGCCCAGGCCCAGAGTTCAAGCCCCAGGCCCGGCAAACAAACAAACAAACAACAAAAAAAAACTGTGGCTTATGGAAAAGTCTCCTCCTTTGTTTTTCCCTAAATACACTTTAGTGAGTTTTCCCCTCACAGTAACAATGGGTGTTCAGTACAGAAATCTGGCGAATGGGAAGAAGGAAGATCAGAGGCGCAGAATGGGCTTTGGAAGGAGGGGAACATCCTGGTGGGCATTAGGGTCTCAGCTCTTGCTATTCAGGGCCTGTGCAGCTGTGTGTTTCTCTTCCCTGCCTTTCAGAAAGAGCGCCTCCTGCTGAACGGGTGGGAGACGGCCTCAGCCCTGAACATGATGGAGCTGTACAGCAGGCTGCCGCGTGCCGAGGTGAACAGGTACGGCCAGTGTGACAAACGGGCTCAGGCTTGAGTCCAGGTCCTCCAGTGTGAAGCACAGCTTCCTGTGGATGTACCAGGGCTTGAACTCGGTACCTGGGCTCTGTCCCTGAACTTTTCCCCTCAATGCTGGTGCTCACCCCTTGAGCCACACCTCCACTTCCAGCTTTCTTGGGAGGTTATTTGGAGATGAAGAGTCTCACAGATGAAGCGGGACACAGGTGGCTCACACCTTTTTATCCAAGCCACCCAGGAGGCTGAGATTTGAGGATTGAAGTTCAAAGCTAGCCCAGGTGGGAAAGTCCATGAGACCCTTACCTCCAGTTAATCAACAAAAAGCCAAAAGTGGAGCTAGATACTAGTCACTAATCCTAGAGCATTAGCCTTGTGTGAAAAATCTCAAGGACAGCGTCCAGGCTCCGAGTTCAAGCCCCAGGTCTGGCACGAAAATAAATAATCTCACAGACTTTCATGCTTGAGATGGCTTCAAATCAAGAGCCTCCGATTTCAAGCCTCCTGAGTAGCTAGGATTACAGGTGGGAGCCACTGGTGCCCATCCAGACTTGTTTTGAAAACAAGGGAAACATTGGTAGCCCCTTAGCTATCAGCTGAGATAAAGGTTATGCAACAAGTAGATTATTTTAGTCAGGAGACACAATAACACCTGGGAAATTCCCAGACCCATGTCTGCTATGGAAAACTTGTATAATCTCTGTTTTGAGAAGGAAGAAAAAAAATACTTTTTTTTTTTTTTTTTTGACACAGGGTTTTATTACGTTGCTCTCACAATCCTCTTGCTTCTGCCTCCATGAAGCCGCAGGGATTACAGGCTTGCACCACTATGCCTGGCAGGTGGCCTGTCCATTTTTAAACGCATGTCTTCCTCATCCTAAAATGACGTGTACCCTGTGCATCGTGATACAGATCTATAGGTCCAGCACTCAGGAGCTTGAGGCAGGAGACGCATGAGTCACACACAGGTCAGCGTGGATCACTATGCAGAGACGGCGCATGCGCACGTCAGGTTGGGAACTCCAGGTGTGGCTCAAGTGGTAGAGCTCCCACCTGACAAGCACAGAACCCTGAGTTCAAACTGCATTGACAACACACGTTCAAAAAGTAAGAAATAACAAAAACAAGTTGAAACACCTTTTCTCTCCTGTGCCTGCACAGATACTCCTATGTAGACTGTAGACTTGTGCTTGTTTTGTTTTGTTGGTTGTGGGGCTTGAACTGTCCCTCAGCTCTTCATCTCAAGGCAAGCACTCTACCACTTGAGCCACAGCGCCAGTTCTGGTTTTCTGGTGGTTCATTGGAGATTAGAGTCTCACAGACTTTCCTGCCTGGGCTGACTTTGAACCGCGATCCTTAGAGCTCAGCCTCCTGAGTAGCTAGGCGTGAGCCACCAGCGCCTGGCAATTTTCACTTTCTTGCTGTCCTTTTAGTTCTGTTCCCTGATTCTTTTATTCTAGGTTTATAAACAGGAACCAGGAAGTAAATCTTAGGGTGACTTGTGCCTTTTAAATCAACTTATTTATACCCCACATACTGGTCTTGAACTTGCCCTCCATCCCCGCCACCCCCATTTTGGTTTTTGCTCAAGGCTAGTGCTCTGCCACTTGAAGTTCAGCTCCAACTTCCAGCTTTTTGGGGTAGTTAATTGGAGATAAGAGTCTCCCAGACTTTCCTGCTCAGGTTGGTTTCAAACTTTGATCTTTTAGTAGCTAGGACTACAGTTGTGAACCTCTGGAACCTGGATTTTGGATCTTTTTTTTTTTTTTTTCTTTTTGCCAGTCCTGGGGCATGAATTTAGAGCCTGGGCACTGTCTCTGAGCTTCTGTTGCTCAAGTTAGCACTCTGCCACTTGAGCTACAGTGCCAGTTTTTGTGTTTATGTGGTACTGAGGAATCGAACCCAGGACCTCATGCATGCTAAACAAGTGCTCCACCATTAAGCCACATTCCCAGCCCTTTTTGGGTCTTTTGAGACATGGTCTGGCTGTGTCGCCCAGGCTGGCCTCAGGATCCTTCTGCCTTCACTTTCTAAGTGCTAGATTATCGCTATGCATCATTACACTTGGCCTATTGTTTTCCTGTCAATGCACCAGTGGTTTACGCCTATAATCCTAGGAGGCTGAGTTAATGGTTCAAAGCTAGCCTGGCAGACAAATCTCAGTGACTCTTATCTCCAGCTAATCAGAAAAAAATCCAGAAATGGAGGTGTGGCACAAGTGGTAGAGTGCCAGTGGTTAGCAGAAATGCTAAGTGAGATAGTGACAAGGCCTGATTTCAATACACACACACACACACACACACACACACACACACACACACAAATTATACCCAACCACACCATGCATTAGTATTTCGTTTCATAGCTGGTTTCTTGTCACCTACTTCATCATGCACACTGCTCCTTCTCAGTCTGTATGGAAACCACCTCCATGTTTAACTGATGTTATGTTTCTCTGATCTGATTTCCGGCACAGAATAGAGTCCCTGGAATTTCTGGATGAAATGGAGCTCCTGGAGCAGCTCATGCAGCATTACTGTCTGTGCTGGGGGACCAAAGGAGGACAGGAACTTGGTAGGCAATCCAATCCACCCTCTGCGGCTGGGAGCCAGCCAGGGGGCCCTTCCCTCTCCGAGGGCGAGGGTCATGCCGGGAAGCGCTGTGTTCGTGGAGCACGAGTGTAGCCCTGGGACTCGGCTCTGTTCGTCTCAGTTTGTAGCACAGAGGTCAGAAGAGCTCTTTTTTTCTTTTTCTTTCTTTTTTTGTGTATGAGTGCTAGTAAAGGGGCTTGAACTCAGGGCCTTGTGCTCTTTCTTGGCTTTTTCACTCAAGGCTGGTGCTCTACCACTTGTGCCACACCTCCACTTCCAGCCTTTTGCTGGTTGGTTACTTGGGAGATAAGAGTCTCACAGACTTTCTTGCCCAGGCTGGCTTCAAACTGTGACCCTCAGATCTCAGCCTCCTGAATAGATAGGATTAAGATAGGATTACAGGTATGAGCCACCAGCACCCAGCTCTCTCAGTCCTTTTAAAAATTATCCATAAACAATATCCTTTTTTTTTTTTTTTGGTCAGTCTTGGGTCTTGAACTCTGGGCATGGGCGCTGTCCCTCAGCTGTTCAGCTCAAGGCTAGCCCTCTACCACTTGAGCCACAGCACCACTTGTGGTTTTCTGGTGGTTAATTGGAGGTAAGAGTTTCATGGCTTTTCCTGCCCAGGCTGGCTTTGACCCACGATCCTCAGATCTCAGCCTCCTGAGTAGCTAGGATTATAGGTGTGAGCCACCAATGCCCGGCCATAAATGATATCTTGTGCCACCTCTGTTCATCTGAAGGATCTCAGCAGAGCTGCAGTGCTGAGGTCTGCTGGTGACAAGCGCTGGCCCAGCGGGCCCCACGGTGCCGCATTCTCCTCTGCGTGTCTTTGCTCTCTGCTGAGCCTCTGACAGCATCGTGTCTCCTCTGCCCCTCAGGTTTGAGGGAGATAACCTGTTGATCTGTTGAAGGCTCGTGCTGAACTGGAAGCTGAAGCCTCCCGGATCTGAGCCAGGCTTCCTGACGGATGGGCAGGCCGAGTCCCCCTCATCTCCTCCCACTGTCTGAGCATCCTCGATTCCAAAGGCCATTGTTCCTGGTTGACATATATCATTGTTTAAATAAATCTCATTTGCCAATTGCCTGTGTGTGGAGTCCATGTTGATTGGATGCCATTCTGGGCTCCTCAGGATGAGGCAGAGGTTGCTTCCATGGCAGCTAAAGCCAAAGATCCTGAATCCTATTCTAACCCTGAGTCTGTGTAGCTCAGGACTTTGAATCCATCTGGGCATTTACTCCCGTAGGTATTCTTTTGTGGGTGTGTGTGCGCGTGCTGGTACTTGGGTTTGAACTCAGGTCCTTGTGCTCTTGCTCAGCCTGTTTGCTTACCTGGTGCTCTACCACTTTGAGCCACACCTCCAGGCTACCTTTTTGCTGTTTTTTTTTTTTTTCTGGAGATGAAAGCTCATAGACTTTTCCTGCCTAGGCTGGTCTTGAACCACCATCCTCCAGATTTTAGCCACAGGTGTGAGCCATCAGCACCTGGGTTCCATGTTCACTTTATTGAGGCACTGTATACCTAGCATCACGGCCTGGCCCGGAAGCCGGGCATCTTCTATGGCTCCTGCGTCAGCAGCCACGGCCACACTTGCTGGCTTAGTTGCAACCTTCATCTTGGTTATGCCAGGCTGAGTAATGATTCTCTAAAAGGTCTGCCTCATGATCCCTGCCACCCGAGTGGAATTTACAAACATCATTAAGGTAAAGCCCTCAAAACAAGAAGGCCTGGGGTTATCTCAGTGGGCTGCCAATCACCAAGGTCTGGAGAAGAGAAGAGGCATGCCATGGGCAACTTTGAAGATGCAGGAAGGGAACCTAGACAGCTTCTAGAAACTAGAATGTGTTAAGAACACAGAGCCTCCCCTCCGCCTTCTGGAGGACCTAGCCCTGCTGACAACCTAGCCTTAGCCTAGGTAACACAACTTCCTGTTTCTCACCTCCAGCACTGTAAGAGAGGAAACCTGTGGTGGGGTCAGTGCTAAGGTGGTAGTCCTTTGTTTCAGCAGCTGCAAAGCCTCAAGCCGCGGTGATAGTAAGCTCTGAAGTACCACCCCCACAGTCCAGGAGCAAGACCCAGCCACACCTGGTGGGCTTCTTGGCTGTGGGATCAGGGCTGTGAATCTGGATCATAGGAGTGGCTATGAGGAAGCCTTGGGCGCTCGGCTCAGCTGCAGCAGCCTGGACCCCCTTTTCCCACAATAGGGAATCCTTGATCAGTGTTTTCCTAGAGCCAGAGTGTGTGTGTGTGTGTGTGTGTGTGTGTGTGTGTGTGTGTGCGTGTGTGTGCATGTGACCCGTGGGTGGGAGTTGGTACATCGGGATAGCCTGAAATGGAAATCAGTCATCACCAAGTGAGAAAGCCATTTCCATTCTGGCTACTTGGCACATCTCTATTGCCGGTTAGTTATAGTGTTTCTAACGTTTGTGTGTGTGTATGTGTGTGTGTGTGTGTGTGTATGTGTGTGTGTGTAATATCCACCAATCCAGAGTTCATGAAACCCTGGGACCAACCTGTTAGTGGGTAAATAAGTCAACAGAGGATTGGGTCAGTCAGCTAAGATATGGATGTGGAAAGGATGTGGTGTGTGTGTGTGTGTGTGTGTGTGTGTGTGTGTGTGTGTGTTCTGGGGCCTGAATTCAGGGTCCAGGAGCTTTTTTGTTCAAGGCTCATGCTCTGTCACTTGACCCACAGCTTCACTTTCTACTTTTTGCTGGTTACTTGAAAATAAGAGTCTCATGGGCTTTCCTGCCCAGGCTGGCTTTGAACAGCGATCTTCACATCTCAGCCACCTGAGTAGCTAGGATTATAGGTGTGAGCCACTGGCACCTGAAGAAGGGAGGAAATATCTATTTATTTAACCAGTCCTGGGGCTTGAACTCAGGGCCTGGGCTCTGTCCCTAAGCCTCTCTGTACTCAAGGCTAGCACTCTACCACTTGAGCCACAGTGCCACTCCTAGCTTTTTCTGTTTATGTAATTACTGAGGAATTGAGCCCAGGGCTCCATGCACTCTACCACTAAGTCACATTCCCAGCCCCAGGTAGGACATTTTGAAATTGCTGCATATTACCAGTAATACAGAGGAGTGTTGTTTTCTGGGACACTTTTATTTTCCCGTGTCACTGAATGTCTTTTGTGGCAAATAAAAATGTTTTATTTCACCATAGGTTAAAGTCAGAGTTTTCTATAATACCTCACGGAGGGCAGCAGTAGTATCTGCTTACAATGTAAAAACCTGACATTGCATGAGCCCTATTTGCCCCTTGTTTATGAATTGTGTTCCCTCCAATGCAAAAATCTCCATTCACCATTGATGACTGTGTTCTAAACTATTGCTCAAAATTCCTTCCAGCTTAGCATGTGTGATGCCCTGCTTTCCATCCCCAGCACCACCAAAACAAACCCCATCAATTTTAGTTCTAAAAGTGACTTTAGGCCAGGGCCCTGGTGGCTCAACCCTGGACTCCTACCTACTCCAGAGGCTGAGACCTGAGAATTGCGGTTCAAAGCCAGCCTGAGCAGGAAGTCCCTGATACTCTTATCTCCAGTTAATCACAGAAGAAAAAAAAAAAGAAAGTGGCACTGTAGCTCAAGTGGTAGAGTACTAGTCTTGAGCTAAAGGAGCCCAGGGACAGTGCCCAGGCCCAGAGTTCAAGCCTCAGGACCAGAAAAAAAAATTAGGCTCTGTGCATGATTGCACACACCTGTAGTCCCAGCTCTTCAGGTAGTGGAGGTAGGAGGATCATAGACTGGCCTTAAGGCCAGGCTGGGTAAAACCACAAAGGCCTTCCATAAAAACAAACTGAGCCAGGTACCAGTGGCTCATGCCTGTACTCCTAGCTACTAAGGAGGCTGAGATCTGAGGAATAAAGTTAGAAAACTTGTACTCCTGGATTTCAAAACTTCCTACATGACGACAAGAGCCCAAACAGTGTAGTACTGCCATAAGAACATTGCAAGTAGGTGGGTGCTGGTGGCTTTCACCTGTAATCCTAGCTACTCAGGAGGCAGAGATCTGAGGATCATGGTTCAAAGCCAGTCTGAGCAGGAAAAGCCATGAAACTCTTATCTCCAATAAACCACCAGAAAACCAGAAGTGGTGCTGTAGATCAAGTGGTAGAGCGCTCGCCTTGAGCTGAAGAGCTGAGGGACAGTGCCCAGGCCCAGAGTTCAGGCCCCACAACCAGACCCAAAAACAAAACAAAACAACAACAACAAAAAGATTACCATGGATTACAGAGAGAAACTTCTCCAAGAAAAGAAGGAACCTGAGAATCACAGGAAGGGAGGAAGGAGCAAGGGAAGAAAAACAAAAGAAAGAAGGGAAAGAAAATAGAAGGAAAGAAGGGAAAGAGAAAAGAACAAAAGAAAAATCACTAGAATGTTTCTGTTGCTGGCCATCAAAACAACTAGATTGTGACAGAAGCTAGTGGTTCATATCTGCATCATAGCTACTCAGGAGGCTGAGATCCTAGGACTATGGTTCCAAGCCAGGCTGGGCAGGAAACTTAGACTCTTATCTCCAATTAACCAAGAGAAAGCCAGAAATGGAGCCAGAAATAGAGCACTAGCCTTGAGCAAAAAAGCCCAGGACAGCATCCTCACCCTGAGTTCAAGCTCCTAGGACTAGCATGCACACACACACACACACACACACACACACACACACACACACACACACACACAATAAAAGAAAACAAAGACAGCTCATTTATGTTTAGTTTCCATGATTATCTTTAGATATAAATTGTACTTAACTTGAGATATGCCTTTAGATTCAACTTGCTTGCATGGCTCTATCATTTGAGCCACACACCTCCTGCTCTGCCCTTTCTCTGATTATTTTGGAAATGAAGTCTTACGGATTTTTCTGCCCAGGCTTGCTTCAAACCTTGATCCCTCTGTATCTCAGCCTCCTGAGTAGCTAGAATTACAGGTGTGAGCCACTGGTACCTAGCTCCATGTAACATTTCACTTTGATTTGTAAGGGTTCTTTACATAGTAAGAATAATAATAACATTGTATCTTTGTGTATCTGACTTTCCCCAGTTTTTCCTTCTGGCTGATCACGGTTTGTTGTTGTTTTCATTTTTCAGCTCTATCTTCTTCTGGTGTGGTCTGATGCAATCCTTTGCTTTATGAGAAATGACTGGTGCTTCTGTGAAACCTCTCCCTCTCACGATTATGAAGATGTTCACCCTTGTTTTATTTTCCTGCTTTTATGGCCTTCCTTTTACATTTTAACCTTTGATTCATTTAAAGTTTATTTGGACCCACCTCACCCTGGTCAAGAAAACAAATAACAACAGATGCTGGTGAGGATAGAGGCAAGGTCAGGAAGGAGCTCTTAGTCATTCCTGGTAGAAGTGTAAATTAGACTGACTGCATGGCAGTCAGGATAAAGGATATTCAGAACACTAAAAACAGATATTCCATATAATTCTGCTATCTCACTCCTGGGTATATACCCTAAAGAATCAGAGTCAGCTTATCAAAGATGCACCTGCACGCCACATTCTTCATAATACTATTCACAATAGTCAAGCTATGGAATTAGCAGGTGCCTGCCAATGAATGGATTATTGAAAATGTGATTTTTATATAAAGAATGAATGTTTACTCAGTTATTAAGAGGAATGAAATGGCCAGGCGCCCGTGGCTCACCCCTGTCATCCTAGCTACTCAGGAGGCTGAGATCTGAGGACGGCAGGTCAAACCCAGCCCGGGCAGGAAAAGCCATGAAACTCTTATCTCCAATAAACCACCAGAAAACCAGAAGTGGCTCTGTGGCTCAAGTGGTAGAGCACTCCCCTTGAGCTAAAGAGCTGAGGGACAGCGCCCAGGCCCAGAGTTCAAGCCCCATGACCAACAAAAAAATAAAAAATTAATTAAATGATATGGATCACTGGAAAACAGCTGGAACTGGAGAACATCATGTTAAGTGAAGTATCACAATTCATTTGTGAAAGCTGAGTGGGTTGGATGGGTGACAAAACTACTACTAAGAAGGTAGAAGAGAAGGGAAAAGGTGAACAGGGGTTGCGGTGGGTGAGGAGAATAGGAAAGTAGCAGAGACATTGAATAGGACCAAAGTGCATTATATTCAGGTACGGAAATGTCATGAGGAAATCCCTTTGGGCATCTAATGTACATCAATAATGAATTGTAGCCAGTGGCCAGTGGCTCATGCCTATAATCCTAGCTACTCAGGAGGCTACACAGTTCGAAGCCAGCCTGGACAGAAAAGGTCCATGAGATTCTTATCTCCAATTCAGTACCCAAAAAGTTGGAAGTGGGGTTGTAGCTCAAGTGGTAGGGTGCTAGCCCTGTGTAGAAAAGCTCAGACAGTAGTGCCTAGGCCCTGAGGTTAAGCCCCAGGACTGGCACATACACACAAGAAAGTTACATAGGAAAGAAGGAATGGTTTTTGCTTTTGTGCCTGTACTGACACTTGAACCCAGGGCTTTGGTGCTGTCTTTAACTTTTTCACTTAAGGCTGGTGCTCTACCACTTGAGCCACAACTCAATCCCTAGCCTTTTATTGTTGGTTGTGGGACTTGAACTCTGGGCCTGGGCAGTGTCCCTCAGCTCTTCAGCTCAAAGCTAGCTCTCTACCTTCTTGAGCCACACTACCTCTTCCATTTTCTAGTGGCTAATCTCTGGCCTCTTGCTGGTTAATGGAAG
The DNA here is from genome assembly GCF_000151885.1 of Dipodomys ordii. NCBI lineage: Eukaryota > Metazoa > Chordata > Mammalia > Rodentia > Heteromyidae > Dipodomys > Dipodomys ordii. Next base: position 3,007,515 of record NW_012267230.1, read on the forward strand.
ATAAGAGTCATAGAAACTTTCCTTCCCTGGCTGGCTTCAAATCATGAAGAGCTTAACCTTAGAGCTTAGCCTCTTAAGTAATTAGGGTTACAGGAATGAGCCACTGGTGTTCAGCAAGAAACTAATTATGAGGAAAAGAATAAGATGAGGATATAACTTGGTTCTATTTTAATTAGGCAATCCAGTTTTCTTAACACTATGTAGACACCTTTTTAAATTTTCAGATGGGACTTTTTCTTAATTGTTATTAGAAAGATGATGTACAAGCCAGGTGCTGGTGGCTCAAGCCTGTAACCCTAGCTACTCAGGAGGCTAAGATTGGAGGATCACAGTTCAAAGCCAGCCTAGGCAAGAAAATTGGTGAGAATCTTATCTCCAATTAACTACCAGAAAACCAAAAAAGAAAAAAAAAAGAAAGATGATGTACAAAGGGTATGTATTTACTTTTAACTAATGACTGTAATCCCCTCCCCAAATCTTTCCCCAAAACTTTACTAGCTATCAGTGTAGTAGTCATAGTAGTAGTAGTAGTAGTAGTAGTAGTAGTAGTAGTAGTATGTGTGTGTGTGTGTGTGTGTGTGTGTGTGTGTACCAGTACTGGGGTTTGAAATCAGGGTCTTGTGTTCTTGCTTAGCTTTTTCACTCAAAACTGGCATTCTAACAATTGAGCCACATCTCTATTTTTTAGCTTTTTTTTTGTCAGTTGTGGGGCTTGAACTCAGGGCCTGGATTCTGTCCCTGAGCTTTTGTACTCAAGGCTAGCGCTCTACCACTTTGAGCCATAGTGCCACTGGTGGTTACTTGGAGATAAGAATCTCATAGACTTTCCTACCCCGACTAGCTTTGAACTGCATCCTCAGATCTCAGACTCCTGAGTAGCTAGGATTATAGGCATTGGCTACCAGTGCCGGCCACTTCTAGCTTTTTAGTGGTTAGTTGGATCCTGGTACAAGCTCATAACTGTAATCCTAGCTAATAAGGAGGCTGAGATCTGAGGATCGCAGGTTGAAGCCAGTGTGGACAGGAAAGTCCCTAAGACTCTAATCTCCAATAAACTACTCAGAAAAAGCCAGAAGTGGTGCTGTGGCCCAAGTGGTTGAGTGCTAGCCTTGAGCACAAAGAGGTTCAGGGACAGTGCCCAGGCCCTGGGCTCAAGTCCCATGACTGGCCAGAAAAAAAAGGGGGCGCTTGGATTTGTGTGCCCAGGCTGGCTTAAAATGTGATCCTCGGCTCTCAGCTTCCTGAGTAGCTAGGAGTACATTGTGAGCCACTGGCACGTGGCTTAAGGTAATATTTTGGTTTTTGCAAAACTATTTCAGGCAATTCTTCCCCCTGCCTTAAATGAAGAATTCCTAGAAATTCAAAGCATGCCTTATCTTTAATAGAAAACTATTTCACTCGTTAGCAATTTGTATAACAAAGATAAAGCTTTTGCTATTCAGGTTGATAGGCTTATTTGTACTTCTCAGAAAGATAAACTTAGTTATAATCGAGAAATACAATAGAATTGAGAAATACAGTACATTTTTACTCTATCTCTATATAGGTGTATAACTGTGATTCTGGAAGTCCAGAGTTCAAGCTCCATGACTGATCAAAAAAAAAATTGTGAGATGATATTGCATCAGGTTTGAAGAACTAAAAGAAAGAAGGGTTTGGTTTTTGCTGCATTGTCTCTTGGCATGTGGATCACCCTTCAGTTCTCTGGGGCTCGATTTCCCCATGTAGAAGATCAAGGTGATAACTATAAATGAGCCGAGTACCATGGGCTCACGATTGTCATCCTAGCTAGTCATGAGGCTGAGATCTGAGGACCACAGTTCCAATTAACTGCCCAAAAGCTGGAAGTGGAGCTGTGGCTTATGTGGTACCAGCTTTGTGCAAAAATAAGCTCAGGGACAGTGCCCAGGCCCTGAGTTCAAGCCCCAGGAACAACAACCCTCCCCTTCCAACACACAATTATAAATCATACCTCCCACCACTGCTGAGAGAACTAAATGAAGTAAACGTGACCATCACACACGGGGTTTGGGGTCAGCCATTAACCTCTGGCTGGTCTTAATTTCCATTCCCCCAGCTCCACCTACTGTACAAGGGAGGCTTCCACCTGCATTCACTGCCTGGTTCTGACTTTGCAAGCCAGCTCCTGAGGACACAGGCCTCTCCACTGAACCCTTGATCCAGTCTTTGCTCATCACATCCACTTTGTTGTGTGTGCCAGTCCTGGGGCTTGAACCTAGAGTCTAGATGCTGTCCCTGAGCATTTTTGCTCAAGGCTAGCCCTCTGCCATTTGAACCACCACTCCATTTCCAGCTGTTTGGTGGTTCCTTAGAGATAAGAGTCTCACAGGCTTTCCCTGCCTGGGCTAGCTTGGGATCTCAATCCTCAGATCTCAGCCTCCTGAGTAGCTAGGATTACAGGCGTGCACCACTGGTGCCTGGCTATCTCCTAATCACTGCCTGCGGTTCTGTTCATGTGGCAAGCTGGTGTTCCTTGACTTCTGTTCTCGCACCAGCCAAGAAAGTTTTGGCCCACCCAAGGGTGTGAGTTTGTAGCTGCAGCCATTTGCTGCCAAAGACCATTAGGGTCTGATGGGGGTGCCAGCCAGTAAAGAGCTTCTCTTTTCCTGATGACGTGTGGCAGTGAGCACTCAGGTGGTTGTGTTGAGCATCACTGAGACTTCATTCGAACAGGGTGATAAAGTAGGGTACACAGCCTGTCTGTTGGCCCAGGTTCAGGGCACCTGTGGCCACCATAAACTCCAGGGCAGAAGTCTTTTGTGCCTTGTGTGTATGTGATGTGTGTGTGTTTGTGTGTGTGTGTGTTGTGTGTGTAAGCACTGGGGCTCGAACTTAGACTGCATGCTATCCCTGAGCTTTTTGGTTCAAGGCTTGTGCCCTACCGCTTGAGCCACAGCTCCACTTCTGGCTTTTTGCTGGTTAATTGAAGATGAGAGTCTCATGGACTTTCCTGCTCAGGCTGGCCTTGAACCAGGGTTCTCAGATCTCAGCCTCCTGCATAGTTAGGATTATAGGCATGAGGCAATAGAGCCCCGCAAGGGTAGGATCATTGCATGTGGCTTTTGCCCTGACCTTCTGCCTTTTTATTTTAAATAGTTATTTATGTTTACTGTGTTGACTGTAAAGGTCACTAGAGGTTATCTGTTACTCATCCGCATTGTGGATAAGTAGATGTGTCATGGAATGATTAGTTTGGCTTTGCCTTCCAATGATGAGCAAGGAGTGACAGTCCGGAAATGCCAAAGAACTGGTGTGTTTGGTCCAATGTTCCCTTGAAATCTGAGAAACAAATGGTCGCAGTGGAAGAACACTGGGGAAATGAAGCAGGGTTCTCTCTCTGCTCAGCTGGACCTGGCTTAGGAGAATAAATTAAGTTGCCAGTGGCTCACACCTTTAATCCTGGCTACTCAGGAGGCTGAGATCTGAGCATCAAGGTTTGAAGCCAGTTCAGGCAGCAAAGTGGGTGAGACTTGTCTTCAATTAGCCAGCAAGAAATCAGAAGGGAGCCGTGGCTCAAGTCATAGAGCTCTACAAGAATGAGTGGCCCTAATATCAGATAAATAAATACATACATAGGGATCAGAGCTTTTATTTTTAGTCAGTTATGGGGCTTGAACTCAGTACCTGGGCGCTGTCCCTGAGCTCTTTGGCTCACGGCTAGTGCTCTACCACTTTGAACCACAGCACCACATCCAGTTTTTGAGTGGCTAATTGGAGATAAGAGTCTCACAGGGACTTTTCTGCCTGGGCTGGCTTCGAACCACAATCCTCAGATCTAAGTGTCCTGAGTAGCTAGGATTATAGGTAGGAGCCACTGGCACCCAACTAGAAACAGAACCTTATGATATGTTTTTTATGTTACTTTTCTCAATGGTTAGTTAAATTATGTTTTATTTTAAATAAAAAGATGATATCTATTTTAAATTTAATTTTATTGTCAAGGCGATGTACAGAGGGGTTAAGATAATGAGTACATTTCTTGTTGAACTTGTTACCCCTTCCCTCATTTTTCTCTCACTTTCCCTTCCCCCCAATCTCCCACCCCAAGTTGCACAGTTCATGTCCAACATACTGTCTTGTGAGTATCGCTGTTGCACTGGTTTGCCCTATATATTTAATTTTTTTAAATGTGGTCTCAAGATATTTTAGGGAAAAGCAATGTAAATTCTAAGACAAATAAAATTAACTGAATATCCAAAAAAGAAAATCAAACTGATTATAAACATTAAAAAAAAGAAATCTTAATAGAGAACACTGATGACATTTTTAGTAAAGCTAAATGTTAGTGATTGCCCTCCAAGTTGGAGTGATCAGTATCGGTAAGAAGCGGTTAAAGCCAGATACAGGTGGCTTATGCCTGTAATCCTAGCTACTCAGGAGGCTGAAGACTAAGGATCATGGTTTGAAGCCAGTGTGGGCAGGAAAGTCTGTGAACTTCTTTTTTTTTTTTTTTTTTTGGCCAGTTCTGGGGCTTGAACTCAGGGCCTGGGCACTATCCCTAAGTTTCTTTTGCTCAAACCTAGCACTCTACCACTTGAGCCACAGCGCCGTTTTTGGCTTTTTCTGTGTATGTGGTACTAAGGAAGGGAACCCAGGGCTTCATGCATGCTAGGCAAGCACTTTATCACGAAGCCACCTTCCCAGCCTGTGAGTTTCTTATTTCCAGTTAATCACCAAAAAGCTGGTGGTGAAGCTATGACTCAAGTGGTAGAGAGCCAGCTTTGAGAAAAAAAAATACAAACAAACTCAGGGACAATATCTAGGCCCTGAGTTGAATCCCCAAGACCTGTACAAACAAACAAATAACAACAAAACTACGTCAGCTCCCAGACATCTCCAGGAAACTTCCAGAATTGCCAATGACCTGACTTGGATCACATGTTCAGTTGGAGCCAGACAGTAAGGCTTAGGAACAGAATTCCTGTCAGGCTTCAATAAGGATTGTGGGTATATGCTTGGGGTGAGGGCTGGTGTAACGAGGTTAGAGAAGCTGGATTTTGGTGGAAAGGGCTATGAACTTGTAAGAGGCAATTTAAAAGATACTTTAGCCTGGCACTCGTGGCTTACACCTGTAATACTAGCTATTCAGGAGACTGAGATGTGAGGATCACAGTTCAAAGCCTGTGAGACTCTTATCTCCAATGAACCACCAGAAAACTGGAAGTGGCGTTGTGGCTCAAGTGGTAGAGTGCTAGCCTTGAGCTGAACAGCACCCAGGTCCAGAGTTTAAGCCCCATGACCGACAAGGAAAAACCAAAATTGCTTTTACTGGGCCCTGGGATTTAGCTGCAAGTTCCCCCAGTTTCAATCTGTGTCCTTTGATTTGAGTTCATTTCTGCTGTGGTTAACCTTGCAATCTCCACGGGTTCCAGAGAAGACCAGATTCACAGGTAACCAACCCATGTGGAAGGCAAACTACCCCACAAACAAGCAATGCCACCGTCTTATCATCTTTTTTTAATTGGTCAATCATGGGTCTTGAACTCTGGGCCTGGGCACTGTCCCTCAGCTCTTCAGCTCAAGGCTAGCACTCTACCACTTGAGCCACAGCGCCACTTTCAGTTTTTCTGATGCTTTATTGGAGATAAGAGTCTCACAGAGTTTCCTGCTCAGGCTGACTTGGAACTGTGATCCTCAGATCTCAGCCTCCTGAGTGGCTAGGATTATAGGCGTGAGCCACCAGCACCTGGCTCTTCTTATCATCTTGAAGCAAATGACTCAAGACTTGGGAGACCACCTTGCTCAAGAATTGGGAGACCACAATTCTGCACAATTTTTCTAAGGTCAAAAACTGAGGTCTTGGTCAGCCCGGCCACACCTGTGACCTGGTCCAGTATGAACGCTGCATTTTTTTCTACCCAGCCCCCAAACCTCCCATTTAATCTGAAGTCAATGTCTGTACCCTTCAAGATGGCTGAAGATGTGCTGAATTGCTGTCTTCCCATGGCTGCTGTGGAATAAACCTCTTTCCTCTGCCCTTCACTGTGTCTATTTGGCATATGGGGGTAAGTGTCTGGGCCTAACTTGAAACTCCTGGACTTTGGGCCTGGGATTTAAAAAACCTGGTTTCAAACTCTACCCAGTTCACATGACCTGAGAAGATGGGTGGTTTTCCTAAGGGAAATCAAGATGAATTGCCCAAGGATTGAGGGATTAGAAATTGGGCTGATAGAACAATTATAGAGACAGAGATGCCCATTACAGAGACAGAACAGGAGAGAGGTCGCAAAAGGAACAAGACAAGGCTGTTAGGGGAGTCAACCATCAGGGGGGAAAAAAAGACTAAAAATAATCAAGAAGCACCAGGCAGTAGTAGCTCATGCCTGTAATCCCAGCTACCCAGGAGGCTGAGATCTGAGATGGCAGTTCAAAGCCAGCCTAAGCAGACGAATCTGAGAGACTCATCTGCAATTGACCAGCAAGAAGCTGGAAGTGGAGATTTGGCTCAAGTGGTAGAGTGGCAGCCTTGAGCAGAAAAGCCAAGCAAAAGTGCTCGTTCAAGCCCCATTATTGGCAATAGAAATATAATACGTAATATATTAATAATCAAGAAGCAATTATTATACCAGTGTTTGTTGTCAGATACTCATAAATAATCAAGTGGTGGAAACAAACCCCGTTTATGGGTCAGTGGGTAAACAGTTGGCAGGCATCATCTGGCAGGAAGGAAGCATTTTTGCCCCATGCCCCTGACTCACCCATCTCTGACTCTCTGAGTTTATTGCTTCACAAACCAAGGTCTTCAGTGGGATGTTGCTGGGTAGATCAGTAAAGCAGCAAACTATCCCTGCCCATCAGCAAGACAGAAGTCAGTGTTTGTGTTTGTTTGATTTGAGCACATGTTAAGATGACCTCCTCTAAATGCAGGGCATAGCCTGAATGCTGGGGTTTTGGTAGGACCTCAGCCTTTTTTTTTTGTCTGTCATGGGGCTTGAACTCGGGTCCTTAGCGCTGTCCATCAGCTCTTCGGCTCAAGGGTAGCGCTCTCTCACTTTGAGCCACAGCACCACTTCTGGTTTTCTGTTGGTTCATTGGAGATAAGAGTCTCATGAACTTTCCTGTCCAGATTGGCTTTGAACTGCTAACCTCAGATCTCAGCCTTGTCAGTAGCTATGATGACACGTGTGAACCACCAGTGCCCAGCTTATGTGATTTGTGTGTGTGTGTGTGTGTGTGTGTGTGTGAGGTGATGCTCCGTCTGTATGTTAGACAAGCCTTCTGCCCCTGAGCTATACCCCAGCCTTTCAGGAGACAAAACTCAGGATACTGCTGGCATCTTATAGGTGAATGTAGAGATAGGGCATCATACAGTTTAGAGTGCATCCTCCCTGTCCCCCAACTGGCATCATGAAGAGTTATTTGGCCTTAAAGGATAGTAATGGTAGGGGTGAGCCAGCTGAGAAGTTATTTTACATGTCCAAGGGCTTAAACACACAAGCAAATGTGTGTGTGGCACACACACACACACATACACACACACAAGCATGAGATCACACCCTCACCTATACCCTCCTAGCTACCTTCCTGGTCTTTGTTAATTTGCAATGAATCACAAGTTTATAGCATAAAAACATATTCCAAAATAACCTCTTACTCAATACCCTTTAAAGCAAAGGGCGATGCAATAAATTCACTTTGGGTTCAGCTCTGTGCCTGGCACTCTGCATAGCAGGGCAGAGGGAGATGGAGGGGGTAGAGAGGGGACTCAATCTAGCTCCTCCCAAAGAAGGACTGATTCACGCTCCTCCCCAGGGAACCTCCAGAATCATTCATTCTGACACTCAGATGTGGATGAGCCAATCAAATCTAACACTCAGAACAGACTCACTAGAGACGGTGGAGGTGGAGGGCAGACAAGAAAGGGGAAAGTCTATGGTTTGAAAAAATATATATGTTTAATACGATGATAAGGGCCAGGCACCAGTGGCTCACATCTGTAATCCTAGCTACTCAGGAGTCTGAGAGCTGAGGATCTCGGTTCAAAGCCAGCCTAAGCAGGAAGGTCTGTGAGACTCTGATCTCCAATTAAGCAACCCTAAAAGCCAGAAGTGGAGCTGTGGCTTAAATGGTAGAGTGCTAGCCTTGAGCACAAAAGCTCAGGGATAGTGTCCAGGTTCTGAGTTCAAGCCCCCCCGAACTGGCATAAAAAACAAACAAATAAATGGGGGTGTGTGCGTGTGCGTGGGCATGTGCACATTCATGCACACCATCCCTGGTGGTTTTCCAGGTTTCTGTTGGTTTATTGGAGATAAGAGTCTCATGGACTGGCTTTGAACCAGGATCCTCAGATCTCAGCCTCTTGAGTAGCTAGGATTACAGGCATGAGCCACCCAGCCTATATATTTTTTAATTCATGATATAAGGGCCTAGAAATTTCATATGAAGAACTGGAAAAACACTTCCAGCAAGTTTTTTTTTTCAAATGATAGGGAAAATAACTGCTTGAGGTATTCTTTGAATCTAAATTTTATGGTGGGAACTTTTTTTTCTGCCAAGGGCTATTTGAATATTTATTACATTGTTATAGGCCATACAAAACTACCAATACAGGTAGCCAGCCAAGGGAAGGTGACAAGATTCATAGAAGAAACCCATGTGCCTGTCCTGTCATATCGGAATGATTTCTCAGGCCCACAATGGACTAGATTCTCCCCACCCCTAAGTTGCTCATCTAGGAAGAAGAAGCTGTTAGTGCAAAAGATTTAAAAGCAGGGAGTGAGCTTCGTGTCAGTCGCCCATGCCTGTAATCCTAGTTACTCAGGAGGCTGAGATCTTAGTATCTTAGTTCAAAGCCAGCCTGGATGGAAAGCCTGTAAGACTCTTATCTCCAATTAACCACCAAAAAGCTGTGGTGGGAGCTTTGATTCAAGTAGTAGAGGGCTAGCCTTGAGCACAAAGGCCAAAGGAGAGTTCAAGACCCTGAGCTCAAGCCCCGGGACCAGCACCCACTCCCCCCCCCATGCCCCCACATCTTTATTGCTATTGATAACAATAGCAGTGACTGGAAGTTTATAGTGTCAGTACTGGGGCTTGAACTCAGGCCCTCACATGCTTGCTTGGCTTTTTCCACTTAAGTCTGGTACTCTACCACTTGGGCTATCCCTGTACTTATGGATTTTTGGGGGAGGAGGGTCCGGTCGTGGGGCCTGAACTCTGGGCCTGGGCGCTGTCCCTCAGCTCTTCAGCTCAAGGCTAGCGCTCTACCACCTGAGCCACAGCGCCACTTCCGGCTTTTTTCTTCTTGCTTATGTGGTGCTGAGGAATCGAACCCAGGGCCTCAGGCATGTAAGGCAAGCGCTCTACCACTGAGCTACCTTCCCAGCCCTGCACTTATGGCTTTTTACTGGTTAATTGGAAATAAGAGTATCATGGACTTTCTTGCTTGGGATGGCTTTGAACCATGATCCTTAGATCTCAACCTTCTGAATTGCTAAGATTAAAGCAATGAGCCACCGGTACCTGGCTTTAAAGGGAATTTCTAACTGTGGATTTTTTTTAAGCATTTAAGTTTTAGAGTAATAAAATATTAGGGCTGGTAACTTTGACACTAATTTCAGAACTATCTTGCTAGATACCTTAACTTTGTTTATAGAGTCCCTCTTGGTATACAGAAGACTATCTCAAGAATAGAAAGTCTGTTTCTAAAAACAGATTGGTTTTATTTTTAACTTTTTATTGATGGGTAACATAGAACGGAAAGGCACTGGAGTTGGAAAAGCTCCATGAATCAGCAAACACACACCCATGTAGCAATCAAATCTATGTCAAGGCCAGGTGCTGGTGGCTCATCCCTATAATCCTAGCTACTCAGGAGGCTGAAATCTGAGGGTCATAGTTCAAAGACAACCCAGGCAGGAAATTAACCACCAGAAAACTGGAAGTGGCGCTGTGACTCAAAGCAGCAGAGCACTAGCCTTGAGTGAAAGAGCTCAGGGACAGCACTCAGGCCCAGAGTTCAAGCCCCATGACCAAAAATGAAAGAAAATTAGTATAAACTAGGCACTGGTGGCTCAAACCTGTAATCCTATGTACTGAGAGAGCTAAGATCTGAGGAGCAGATCTTAGAGTACTAGCCTTGAGCTAGAAACAAATAAACAAAAAACTCTCAGAGAGAGTGCCCAAGCCTTGAGTTTGAGCCCCAGGTCCAGCACACAAAAAAATACTGTTGGAACTGACCACCTGTGGCCCATGCCTATAATCCTAGCTAATCAGGAGGCTGAGATCTGAGTATCGTGGTTCAAAGCCAACCCAGATATGAAAGTCTGTAGAGTCTGATGAGACTCTCATCTCCAATTAACCATCAAAAAGTTAGGAGTGGAGCTGTGATTTAAATGGTAGAGTGCCAGAAAAGCTAAGAGACAGCAACCCAGGCCCTGAGTTCAAGCCCTAGGACTCTCTCTTTCTCTCTCTCTCTCTCATTCACACACACACACACACACACACACACGCACACACACACACACACACCATACCACACACACCACAAAAAACATAACATTGTTGCAACCAATATAAATTCATAAGTGAAATGTTATTATATATTATGTGTATTATATTACTTATGCCCCGATAAAGCTGTTACAGATGATCATATGTTAGTAGGGTATTGGTGACTTTTGTCTTATCTAATCCTGTCTGCTCAGAAGGCTAAGATCTGAAGAGCAGAGAAGTCTGTGAGGAGTTTTTGAGACCTCATCTCCATAAAAACCAGCAAAAAGCCAGGCTGGAGGTATGGCTCAAGTGGTAGAATTCCAGCTGAGCAAGCCCTGGTAGTGGCAAATAAAAGTCTATCTTACTTGAGACATTGAGGAATAAGTAGAATTTTGTTAGAAGTAGAGAGCTGCTTGGGTATAAAGCAGCCTTGAACAGGGCAGAGACTCTGGGATAGCAAGCATGGTGATCCTGGGATCTCAGCCTCCTGAGTAGTTAGGTTTACAGACATGAGCCACCGATGCCCAGCTGTTTGTGAGATTCTTACCCTCAATTAACTACCAAAAAGCCAGAACTGAAGCTGTGGCTTGTGTGGGTGTGAAGCCTTGAGTTCAAGCCCCAGAACTGAAACAAACAAATGAACAAAAATTCTACCAACCAAAGAATGAGAATATTATTTCTTTTTTTTTCCTGCTTACATGGTGCTGAGGAATCTAACCCAGGGTCTCATGCATGCAAGGCAAGAGCTCTACCACTGAGCCACCTTCCCAGCTCAAGAGAATATTATTTCTCTTGCTTTGATTTTTCCCCCTGTCTATGGAGAAATTGATGTGTATTTGGTATGTGTGTGTGTGTGTGTGTGTGTGTGTGTGAGAGAGAGAGAGAGAGAGAGAGGGAGGGAGGGAGAGAGAGAGGGGGAGAGAGAGAGAGAGAGAGAAAGAGAGATGCTGATGATAAATCGCACATCTGCTAGGGAAGTGCTCTACTTCTAAGCTCCATGTCCAGGCCCCTGGATTTCCTTTTTTTTTTCCAGTCCTGGGGCTTGAACTCAGGGCCTGAGCACTGTCCCTGCGCTTCTTTTGCTCAAGACTAGCACTCTACACTTGAGCCATAGCACCACTTCTGGCTTTTTCTGTGTATGTGGTATTGAGGAAAGGAATCCAGGGCTTCACGCATGCTAGGTGAGCACTCTACCACTGAACCACCTTCCCAGCCCCATGGATTTCCTCTTTTGTGGAAATTGTTTCGTGCATCAGGGAAAAGAGAAAGAAAAGGATATGGAAATGTTCTGGCTAAACGATCACAGTAGTGCTGAATTCTCAGCTGGTCCTCAGGAAGTGGCAGCCATCTTTATTATCATTCCATTATTCAGAGCAAGCTGGTAGCAGGAACTCACCCCAAGAGGAGGAGGTTGGGCCAACTGCTTCCTCTGCCCAGCAACTTCCTGGCAGCCAAGAGCTCTCAAATGGCCATGGCCTCTGGTAGTTGTGACTCAGACTTTGAACTTGACTCTGCTGGGGAGCACAGAAGGTTCTGGTGATGTCCACAAGGAAGTCACTCGGGTCCCAACCCCTCCTCGAACTGGAGCAGGTGGACTGTGGACACAACTTCCTTCCCAATGCACTCTGGATGTACAGCTGCAGATCTCTTTCCACCACTGTGCAGACATGGCTTCAGAAATGGAAGAGGTGGCCAGGTGCTAATGGCTCACACCTGTCATCCATGTACTCAGGAGGCTGAGATCTGAGGATCAAGGTTCAAAGCCAGTTCAAGCAAGAAGTCCTTGAGAGTCATATCTCCACCAAGGAGCCAGAAGTGGAGCTGTGGTTCAAGTGGTGGAGCAAATCAGAAGATTTAGGGCCTTCTGCCTTGAGCATAAAAGTTCAGGGACAGCACCCAGGCCCTGAGTGCAAGCCCCAGGACATGGAGACAGACAGACAGACAGACAGACAGATACGTGCGCACGCACACACACACACACACACACACACACACACACACACACACATTAATTTATTACCCACCACTCAGAACCAGGTTGCTTCCATCTTGGGCCATCAAGGTTCTCCGATCTTTTCCAGCCAATAGGGAAAGAGGGAAAGTGGATGCTCTGGAGAAGGTTGCCATGGGCTGGGAATATGAATGGCAAGCTCCTTTTCCCATCACGTTTGACGGGCTTCCACTTGGTCACATGATTTCACTCAACAGCAGAGGAGTTTGAGAATTATGGACCACCTATCTGCACAGAAGGGGGCTCCATTGTTTGGTTTTGTGCCAATCTGGGAGCTTGAGTTCAGGGCTTGGGTGCTTCTTTGTGTTCAGGGCTCTACCATTTGAGCCACAGCACCAATTCTGGTTTCTGAGTGGTTTGTTGGAGATAAGAGTCACAGGGGGATTTTTTCTGCCCAGGTTGGCTTCGAACCATGATCCTCATTCCTCAGCCTCCTGAGTAGCTACGATGACAGGAGTGAGCCACTGGCAGCTGGCTTTGTCCCTCTGCTTTTTTTCTCTCTCAAGTCTAGCACTCTACCATTTAAGCCATATCCCCACATCTGGCTTTGGGATCATTAATTGGAAATGAGAGTCTCACAGCCTTTGCTACCCAGGCTGGCTTTGAACCCGTGATCCTCAGATCTCAGCCTCCTGAGTAGCTAGGATTGCAGGTGTGAGCCACTGATGCCTGGCAATAAATCGATTTTTATTATGGTTATGGCATTGAACTATTTCCCTCCCCTCCCCCCAAGAAATGGAAGCTGCTTTGTTAGCAGGCGAGATACAGTACATTCCCCAAATCCAGATGCAAGTACCAAACTGTGCCGGGCTGGCTGTCACTAAAAAGGAATGACTGAGAATTGGGTAAGGGCTTAGTGACTATAGAAATAAAGCAACCTGGGGCTCTGGACAATTGAAGGTAGAAGTGACAAGTCATTGTAAGTATTAATTGAAAGAAAGGATCACAGGAGTTCAATGCGGGGTCTAATGGTAGGCATGTAGTAGAGGGTAGGTTGTGTGTGTGTGTGTGTGTGTGTGTGTGTGTGTATGTGTTTGTGAAGCCTCCAAAGTTATTTGTATAATTTATTGATATTATAGAGATGATATACAGAGGGATTACAATTATGTGAGCCAGGTACACTGTCTTCTGTTCCCTTACTGTCTCCCAGTCCTTCTTTCCTGTCTCCACCCATGAGTTGGACAGTTCACTTTCATCAGTGGTTTTGGTTTTGGTTGGTGGGGATTGAACTCAGGGCCTATTCCTGAACCTATTTGTGCTCAAGACTAGTGCTCTACCACTTTTGATCCACAGCTCCACTTCCCGTTATTGAGTGGTTAATTGGAGATAAGAGTCTCACAGTCTGCCCAGGCTGGCTTTGAACAGCACTCTCAGCATTCTCAGATCTCAGCCTCCTGAGTTGCAAGGATTACAGGCATTAGCCACCAGCACCTGCTGGGCAGTTGTGTTTATTTGTTTTAAGCAAGAAATCACATGCACAGACACTCAGATCTGGTTGAAAACAGGAAAGAATTAGTCTGGAAGTCTCACCGGAAGGAATATTGTGCAAAGAATGAAGGCAAGAAGGAGGCGGAGAGATGGATGTCTGTCTTATCTTGGTGTCCTTAGGGACGAGGAAGGAAGATGCAAGGCATGGTGTACAGGGGCTGTGCATAGGGGCGGGGAGAGGACAGGCTAGAGATAATACCCAAGCCTTCTGATGTGTGGGATGTTCCACAGCACCACTGTCTAATCCGGCAGTAGATGTAGCCACTTCTGCCCTGTAGCAGATAGGTCTAATCTACACCCATTTGAGAAAGTTCTTTAGTTTCTCTGTGCCTTAACTTTATCACCTGGAGGAGAGCTCACAAGGGCTCATTGCTTTGTCTCGTGGTGGGTGGGGGAGAATGGCTGTGGAGCAACTTGGGTGGGGGTGGATGTGTATGGGATGGTCAGAAATGACCAGCAAAGGGCTGGGAAGGTGGCTCAGTGGTAGAGCACTTGCCTTGCATGCATGAGGCCCTGGGTTCAATTCCTCAGCACCACATAAGCCAAAAAGAAAAAAGCAGGAAGTGGCCCTGTGGCTCAAGTGGTAGAGCGCTAGCCTTGAGCTGAAGAGCTGAGGGACAGCGCCCGGGCCCAGAGTTCAAGCCCCACGACCGGACCCCCCAAAAAAAAGAAATGACCAGCAAAATACCAGTATCTCTATTATTTCTTTATCTGCTTCTTGACATAGGAACACTCAGATAACAGCTAGGAGTCCAGAGCTTTGTTACCTTGGTCGTTTACTGCTTTATCGCCAGCCAAAGGTTGCAATAACCACAGGCATGCAATAGCTATTGAAATATTTGTTGAATGAATAAGGAAACCCATTTTACCTTCTATCATTCCTCTTCCTCTCTCTTCCTTCTATTCATGTGTCCACTCATCCACCTATCTACCAATCTACCCATTGTCCATCCATTAATTCATCCTCCAGATTCTAGTATCCATCCATCCATTCCATCTACACATCCATTTATCTAACTACTCATCTACCATCCATCCACCATCAAATTAAATCATTCATCATCGATCTATCCATCCATCTATCCACTTACCTATCCATTCATCTACCATCTATTCATTCATTCACCTTCCAGCATCTAGTACCCATCCATCTATTCATTTACCCATCCATCTAGCCATCCATCTATCCACTTATTTACCCATCAATCCACCATCCATCTAGTCACTTACTCATCCATTCATCCACCATCCATCCACCATCCATCTACCCACCATCTGTCCAGCTATCTATCCATCCATCATCCATCCACCTTCCATCCATCCATCCATCCATCCATCCATCCACTATTCATTGTCCATTCTTCTTTCCCTCATCTCCAAGTCCTGGGAATCACCCATCCTACCTTTAGTGTCTAAAAATGTGGTAGAGTGCTAGCCTTGAATGAAAAAGCTAAGCAAGAGTGAGAGGCCAAAAGAAATGTACTCTTTCCCCAACTTATGTAACTCTAACCCTTCTGTAGTTCACTTTCTTTTTTTTGTCAGTCATGGGGCCTGAACTCTGGGCCTGGGCGCTGTCCCTCAGCTCTTCAGCTCAAGGCTAGTGCTCCACCACTTGAGCCACAACATCACTTCCAGCTTTTTCTGCTTATGGGGTGCTGAGGAATTGAACCCAAGGCCTCATGTATGCAAGGCAAGCACTCTACCACGGAGCCACCTTCCCCGCCCCTATAGTTCACCTTTATAATAAAAAGTTTTAAAAAGAGTGAGAGGTCTTTCATTTAAACGTGAGTGCGTGCGTGCACGCCACACGCGTGTGTCCACGGATGTTCCCTTGGGAGGACAGAAACACAATGTCTCTGCTCTCTTGCTCAGTTAGGGGGTCATTGCGTGAACATCATCAAGTGAGGACAGGTGTGAAGACATGCTCACAGTTCTGTAAGAATTGTGGGAAAATACTGGATGGTGACTTTGCTGTCACCTGCCAAATTCCCATGTGCTGGGGCTTTGGCTCCTGCTTCCCCTCCCCTTCCCCCCGCTGGTCCTCACTGGACAGGGGAGCTGGGATGCGGGGCCTCCCACGCCTCTGTGTCCAGCCCTGATGATGCAAACTGGCCCGTGCCTTTGCCTGGTTGGCACTCAGCCCAGCAATCCTTGACCCCCCTCTCCCTCTCCCCCACCCTGCTGGAATTAAAACACAAGTTTCCTTTTCTGGGCCCCAGGGCCACCTCCCACCAAGGCTTTACTGCTTCCTTGACACCTCCAGCCCTTTAAAAGGACGGAGCCCATAGCGGATCTGTTCCCATTCCCAGATAAGCTAAGCGTGCGCTGGATAGCAGGTGCAACCGCTTGGCGCTGGCAGCTGTGCTAAGTAAGGCCTGCTTGTCTTGATGGCCGGGGAGGTGAGCCCGCTGCGTGTCTTCCCAGATAGCCTGGTAGGACCCAGTACTGTGGATGTCTTCCAGGCCGAGGCTTGGGGGCTTTCCGTGCGGACGCTCCGCTCATCTGCTTCTCCTCTGCTTCTCTCTCCGCAGGCACCAATGTGTGACACGGAGCTGGGCAGCAGCAGGGCCAAGGAGCCCAACATGAGTGGCAGGGGCCGTGTGTCCTGGTATGAGCGCTTCCTGCAGCCCTGCCTGGTGGAGCTTCTGGGCTCGGCCCTCTTCATCTTCATCGGGTGTCTGTCGGTGATTGAGAACGGGGCTGACACGGGTCGGCTGCAGCCGGCCTTGGCCCATGGCCTGGCCTTGGGACTGATGATCGCCACGCTGGGGAATATCAGGTGAGACCAGCCTGCTGGAGCCTATTGGCAAGGGACCCCCAGTAGCCCCTCAAGATTGGGGAACAGCGTGATTAAGAGGGTAGGGAAGGGAGTTAGATTTTCTGGGGTCACTTCTTAGCTCCATAGCCTGGGAGCTCTGTGGCTTTGGGTAAGTCACTTTCTGAGCCAGATAGGAATAACATTATTTATTATTATTATTCGTGTATCAGTCCTGGGGTTGAACTCAGAGTGTGGGTGCTGTCTCTGAGTGTTTGTGCTCAAGGCTAGTGTTCTACCACTTGAACCACAGCTCCACTTCCACCTTTTTTTTCTTAATATGGAAGATCTTCTTAATTTTTAAAGTGAAGGGTTACAGTTACATAAGTTAGGTAATGAGTACGTTTTTGTTGTTGTTGGTTGTGGGGCTTGAACTCTGGGCCCTCACCTCTTCAGCTCAAGGTGAATGCTCTACCATTTAAGCCATAGCAGCACTTCTGGTTTTCTGGTGGTTTATTAGCGATAAGAGTCTCATGGCCTTTCCTGCCCGGGCTGGCTTTGAACCATGATCCTCGGATCTCAGCCTCCTGAGTAGCTAGGATTACAGGCGTGAGCCACCAGTGCCCAGCATGAGTACACTTCTTTTTGAACAGTGTCACCCCTTCCCTGGCTCTTTTCCAGTTTCTCCCTACTTTCAGCCTTTTGGTGGCTCATTGTAGCTAAGAGTCTCATGGACTTTGCTGCCGGGGCTGGCTTAGAACTGAGCTCCTCACATCTCAGCCTCCTGAGTAGCTAGGATTACAGGTGTGAACCACTGGTACCTGGCTTGAATCCAAGGGAGGTTGAATGGGACTCTGTCACTTCTAAGCTGGGTGACCACAGCAAGTCAAGGAGCCTCTCTGGGCATCATGGGAGAAGGCGTGATCATGACAATAGCTGATATTCAGCAACTCTAGTGACGTAGACAATGCTGTGTGCTGTCTGCTCACTCATTCATTATCTCGCTGAAATCTCTCTTGGGCTACTGGCTCTGAGCCTAGCTGCTCCGTCAGACGTGCAGCCACGTCTCTGACAGCCTGGAGAGTGCTCTGAGGAGTTTGATCTTCTGGGGCCTTCCTGACATCTGGACTTGGAGGCTGTTCCTCCCTTCCCTGCCTCCCCCTGGCCTCTTACCCCCACCCCCTGGAAACCCAGGGAAAATGGGAGTGAGTTGGTTGGTGCTGACTTAGGGGACTGGCTGGATCACATCCTCTGGGGGTAGGAGGGTAGGCAGCCCTTGGTGGGCAGCCCTGGACTTTTGGCTTCACGATTTCCTTCTTGCTGTATGGACAGCGGAGGCCACTTCAACCCCGCGGTGTCGCTGGGCGCCATGCTGATCGGAGGTCTCCACGTGATGATGCTTATTCCTTACTGGATCTCGCAGCTGTGCGGGGGGCTGATCGGGGCCGCTTTAGCCAAGGTGGGTGAGCCCCAAGAAGGTTGCACTGATGGCTTCAGGTGTGATGGGCTGGGGGGGGGAGGGAGGGGGAGGGGCGGCTGTCTCTGTGCTTGTTTCTGCCAGTGGGATTGAGTGGGCCTTTACTAGTGCAGAACACTCTATGGGCCTCAGTCCACGCCCCCCTCTTCTCCCCACCAAGATTAGTATATTTCACCCATGTCTGGACCCAGCCTTTCCAACAGAGTGTGACATTTCTCTTCCTGAATCTGTTTCTGGGTAATTTTGTTTGTTTTAGGGGCAGGATCTCTGTTCAGGTTGGCTTTGAACTTGCTATATAGCCAAGGCTTACCTAAAACGATCCTCTTGCTGGAAAGACAGGTGGGAACTACCACAGCCAGCTTGAATTTAGAGAGTTTTAAGTGTTTTTTTTTCCACTTGCTTACTCACTTCATTCATTCAATGAGCTGGGTTATTCCTAAGAAACTCATTGACCATCTCTGCTTATTCTGCAGTTTGCCTACCTTTACACTGTGTTACCCTCCATGGGAGTTGTTTTTTGAAGTTGGTTCTTAAAGTTCTCCCCCTCCAATCAAGTTCTTCCTCTCTGTTGTAGTATTTTTAAATCAGTTAAGAATTAATTGCTAATTTGTGTGTGTGTGTGGTGCTAGGGGTGAAACCCAGGACCAACACAGAACCTTATGCATGCTAGGTATTAGACTTTGAACTGTGATCCTCAGATCTCAGCCTCCTGGGTAGCTGGGATTACAGGCATGAGCCCCTGGCACCTGACACTAAGCTTTTATAGCTCTACATCTAACATAACTCCTTCTCTTTGTCTGTCCTTTCTTCCTTCTCTTTCTCTTCCTTCCCTTCCTCCCCCCTTCCTCCGCCCCCTCCCCCCCCTTCGCCATGCTAATATCTAATGTCTAGGCAGCTCACTCAGCTTTAGCCCCTCCCAGGGACTTTTCCCAGCACTGTGTTTTCCTGGTTGTGTTTGTTTCTAGAGGTTTAGGACACAGTACTCTTCTATTCTTTTCCTCAAAGAGCATCACCTATGTCACACAGACTTCATGCCCATGTTCCTAGTGCCTCTGCTGGGTTAGGCCCATTTTCAGATGAGTATAGTGAGGCTCAGAGGGGCCCATTTGCTATCACAGAATCACACCATCCAGTGAGCTGGGACAGGTGCCCAGACATGTCCACCTGCAGACAGACCCACCAGCTGGGCAGGCCTGTACTTCTGCCCAGCCCCCAGCTTCTGGCTGCTCTCAGCTAGGAGGCTGAACCTCTTCTTTCTGCAGGCGGTGAGTCTGGAGGAGAGGTTCTGGAATGCATCCGGGGCGGCCTTTGTGACAGTGCGGGGGCAGGAACAGGTGGCAGCGGCACTGGGGGCAGAGATCATCATGACGACACTGCTGGTGCTGGCCGTGTGCATGGGTGCCATCAATGAGAAGACGCGGGGCCCGCTGGCCCCCTTCTCCATTGGCTTCTCTGTCACCGTGGATATCCTGGCAGGGTGAGTGAGCGAATGTCCTCATGTCTACTCGGGGTCAACTAACTGCCAGGCCTGAGGGTTACAGACTCCCTTGATAAAACGAGTTGCCAGTGAAGAGAGACAGGCTGGCTTGGGGCTGCCAACAGGGAGCGGCGTGGATTGATTCTGTGGGATCAGTTCTGTCTGGTTGAGAATGGGGGTATAGGGCTATCTTTTCTCATTTCATTGCAATCTGGAGTTTTAGGTGAAGTTCTCCACGTTTTGCAGGGAAGAGGGGACATTTTTGCAGGCTGTAGCGGCAGGCTTACGAAAAGCATTCATTCCCACCCATGAGGTCACGCTGTTTCTTCTTGGTTCCAGAAGGCATTAATTAAGGAGACAAGGTTGGGTCTGGAATGACTGAATCCTTGGTACATATGGAGACACATGCTGAGAGAGGGCAGAGAAGATGTAGTTAAGGACATTGGGTAGATCTGGGCCAAGCGCCCCTATCTTCCGAAGTGGGTGAGGAGGCCCCTTGTCTAGTGCCCAACTCTTTTTTTTTTTGTCTTTTAGATCCAGAGCCAACTCTAGCCTTCCTCTGGGTCAGGTCCTGGCACTTTTGGCAGGTGCAGTCTAGGGCGGGCTGGAGACCATGACTGGCCCTGTGGTGAAACTTTGCTGCCCCCTCGTGGCAACTGCTTTACTTACGAGCCTTTGGCCCACTGGGCACTGGGATCCCAACCTGGGATCTAGGATAAGGATATAGACAGTAGAGAGGCAGGGTGCATCTGGGGTTGCTTTGATGGCTGAAGCATGAGGGACTCAGCAACCTACGTATTTACTCTCCAGGGTAAATACCCCGGAGTAGGGGGTACTTTCACCCCCCCCCCAGGGAAACACAGAGAAGCCAAAACAAAGGTCAGAGCAGGATCTGCTTGGGCTGGGTTTGGTTTTATGGATTTTTCTTGCTGCTGTCACGGAGCAGGTGTTTTTTGCCCCTCATGCTTCTGGAGGCATGTGTGGAAATGTCAAGCTGTAGATCTTGGAAGCGCCTTGCCATTGGTTTCCCGGTGCTGATGGCCCCTTGTCCTTTGGGATTAATTCAGTGACCCCTGATAAGGGCAGTTGAGGTTCTGGGTGGGGGCTAGGCCCAACAGGGGACAAGGATGGGAGGTGGGGTGGAGCCCGGCTGGGACACTGTGACTGTGTGCCTGGGTGTTTGCAGGGGGATGATCTCTGGAGCCTGCATGAACCCTGCTCGTGCCTTTGGACCTGCTGTGGTGGCCGGCCACTGGACCTTCCATTGGATCTACTGGCTGGGCCCACTCCTGGCTGGTCTGTTTGTAGGACTGATCATTAGGTAGGAATGGGTGGGGCACAGGGCCCCTGGAGACAGCTTCTGGAGAGTCCCGGTCTGGAGGGCTGGGGTTGGAGATGGCTTTCTCTAGAACCTTGGGTGGCAAGTGACAGAAATCCACAGGGGTGGATTCACTGGTTCCTACAATGGAGAAGCTTTCAGGTAGTGCTGGCTGCAGGGAGTGCTCAAAGTCCTTAGGCTTCAAGACACTTTCTTAGGCTGTCCTTTATTCTAGGTGGGCTTGGTGCTAGGATGGGGGTGTTGAACAGAGGCCCAGATGTCCCCTGACCTCTTCATGCTTCTTTCCCAGCAACTTAACAAGGCCAGAGGAAATAGAATAAGCATTCTAGCAAAACCTTTGGCCTGAAGCCAGTGGCTTCGGCTGGTCGTAGTACAGGTGGTGCATCTGTCTGGGAAACAGACACTGGATTGGGTCTTTCTAGAGCTGCCCAGGTCGCAGTGGGAAGCATTCTTCCAAATTGTCACAAGGAGCTGTGTCTTTCCAGGTTCTTCATTGGAGATTCAAAAACCCGCCTCGTCCTGAAAGGGCGATGAAGCAGAGCTGGCAGAGTGCCCGCTTCCCCGGGTGCCTTGAGATGTCCCATCTTAGGCTGCAAAACAAGACAGCTTCTTCTACTTCCTGGAGAGCCACTGTCTGGGGCTGGCTTCTCAGGCAGATGGCCTGCTCCTAAGCCCTGAGGATCATTCGGGTTTTCAGAATTCCTTTGGGTTCATCTAATAGCTCTACATGGAGTATGCGCACATCCAGCACTGCCCAGAGGAGAGCAGTGGAAACGGCAGAGGACAAGAACATTTCTTGAGAGAGAAGACCAGGAGAGAAGGCCCAGAGGAAGAAGTGGTCATTCATGCACATCGGCTCATTTCTCAACTCCCTTTCTTTTTCCTGTGAGCCATCAGTGCCCGGATCAAGCCAAGTGTTGGAGATCAAGCTAGGGTCTCCCCTCGCTGGGCAGATGCTGAGCACTGAGCCAGGCACCCAGCCCTACCCACTCTTTCTTTCTTTCTCCTCCTGATCTTGATTCCCGAGGCCGTCTGGGGCCTGCCTACTACCTCACTTCCCAAGCTGCCGCCCTAGCTTTGCAATAAATTGTTCAATGTTTCCTTCCGTGTGTCTTTGGGTTGGCTTTTGAGGGAAAAAAAAAAGAAAGGGCTCTGCTGGGGAGGAGGTAACCATTCAGGGAGGGATTTTAGGTGTCTGAGTCTAGTGAAGGCCAGGAGAGCCCCATTTCCTGAGCCCAATGTCAGTACATGGGGGTACATTCCAACTCAGAGCTGGTCCTCCCTCAGCCCAGGAGCTCAGGCTGGAGCTCTGAACCCACGTGGACTCGATTTAGACTCAATTCATAGTGCCGAAGAAGGTCCAATCACAGTGCTGGGCCTGACTGAGTGCCTGGCCTGGCTGAGTGACACCCGCCCCCCCCATTTCCTGGGGTAAGGACACTCACCCATTTTGAACTTGAGCCCTTCCAAGTACAGCATGTACTATCTCTGTAAGCCTGGCACTGGTGGCTCACAATCCTAGCTACTCAGGAGGCTGAGATCTGAGCATCATGGTTCAAAGCCAGCCCGGGGAAGGAAAGTCTGTGTCTATCTCCAATACACTATTCAGAAAAAGTCAGAAGTGGTAGTGTGGCTTAAGTAGTAGAACACTAGCCTTGAGCACAAAGAAGCACAGGGACAATTCCTAGGCCCTGAGTTCAAACCCCAGGACTGGCAAAAAAAAAAAAAAGAATCTGAGTTGTTTATAAAGAAGATCATTTGGATATTATCAACACTAAACAAAAACCCATTATCAACACTAAACAAAGACCTCCTTTTTGATGAGAACACCTAACTAAAATGAAGAAATGTTTCCTGGAGAAAATCACAAATACAATAACATGCAACTTTGAGAATATGGATATAAACCACACCCCCCCACACATATTCAAACATCTATAATTTCTCAAGAGGAACGGAGTATAACAAAGACAACCATAATTAGATGGAGAGGAAGCCAGGACCTCATGCCTCTAATCCCACTGATTGAGGAGCCAGAGATGGCAAAAAGTTAGCAAAAGGGTCCCTCCTCATCTTCTCCAGCATCTGGTGGCTCTTAGCTCATGACAGTGTCGCACAATCTCTGCCTCTGTTTCCTTCATGTATCTTTTTTTTCCAGCCCTGAGGCTTGGAACTCTGGGCTGGGACGCCGTTCCTGCACTTCTTTTGCTCTAGGCTATAGCACTCTCCTGCTTGAACCACCAGCACAACCTGGGCTTTTTGGTAATTTATTGGAGATAAGAGTCTCACAGACTTTCCTGCCCAGGCTGGCTTTGAACTGCAATCCTCACATCTCAGCCTCCTGAGTAGCTAGGATTACAGGTGGGAGCCACCAGCGCCCAGCTTCGGTCTCTGTTTTCATGTAGTGTTCTCAAGAACTGTGTGCACGTCATTGTCTCTTATCAGAACACTCATTTGTAGTCCACCCTAATGTATGATCTCATCTCAACCCTTCCCTTAATGGCAGCAACCCAGATCCTAGATAAGGCCAGAACCCTGGGGTTTTGGTGGGCACGAATTATGGTGACACTGGTCCCAGTGACTCTCAAACGAGCCACAGGTCCATTTCTGGCTTTTTTTCCTGCTTAATTGAAGAGTTTTAGGGACCTTTTTGCCTGGGCTGGCTTTGAACCCCAATCCTCAGATCTCAGCCTCCTGAGTAGGTAGGATTACAGAAGTGAGCCACCCATGCCAATTCCAAAGTGCTCTTGATTGGGAGGAAACGTGAGCCTTGACACGTGTGGCAGGTGCTGCTAGTCTCCTGCCTGCCACACGGTGCCGCTGTTGGCAATAGTTCTGAGTGTGTGCTCAGATTCACTCCAATCCCACCCCAGTGGTATTTTGGAGGTGGGCTCTTTCACTGATGGTTCCAACCTTCCATTCCAAGCCCACCTGCAATGCTCCACAGGTGCCATCTCTGCTTGTGTGCTCGAGCAATCCTTAAGGCTCTCTAGGCCCCTTGGCAGTGAGGCCAGGGGCAGCAGTATGAGGGCGCCCCGGAAGACCCTCCCTGCTAGGTGTGACTGGCATGAGGCCGCAGTTCTCTTCGTATTAGTTACAAGGCTTAGCGTTTACCTTCTTGCATTTTCTTTTCCCGTAACAGAAAGACATCATCCTTCTAATTCTGGCAGAACCAAGGTGAGCATTTATTGCAGACATTGTTTCACACACACACACACGTTTATCAAGAAGACAGGTAAGAGGACATTAATCCAGGATGTTGGACAGTCGTCCACTTGGACAAGGTCTTGGAATGCATTCAGGCTGAGGCTGTTGTAGTCACACCAGTTACTCTGCCACACCTTCCACTTGGGGCGTCCCTGGGCCCCTCATGGCAGGGTCCAGTCTGTCTCTGGGCCTTACAAAGCACTCTCTTTGCTGCTGCCACCTGCCTTTGGCTATCAGGGTACCTGGGGGGGAGGGGGAGTCGCCTGTTGCCCAACTTGATTGGCTTGTCTTTGTCCTTACTGAGCAGGCTCCTGAGTTGTTCCCTCCTCTCAGGCTCCCTGAAGTATGAGGTGGATTCACACTTTTTGTTTGCTACTAGGGTTTGTTTTCAGACCAGAGACTATGTCTTGCCTCTACCATGTTCAACAGCCTCAGAAACCCAAGTGCCTGGTTGTTCCTGGCACTCAAATTACACTTCTCAAGAAGAGGAAAGCTGTGATTTGTCTAGCAGTTCTCAGTAAGTGGTAAGGACAAGGCTAGGACTCGCTTCCTCTTGGCTTCTGGTCTAATGAGAACCTCACAGTGACTGGCTGTCCTGAGCTGGTTAGGTACAACTATGTATGAGGTTTTCATCTTTAAAAAGACTGAGGTTTTTCCAGGAAGAACTAATAAATCCTTAGCAAGAGGTAGAGGTATTTGTGGGAGGATAATGCAAGTGTGGGCAGGAAGGACAGGTCCAGATTCTAAAATGCCTCGGATAAGACACCAGAGAATAAAATGCCTATTTGTTTACACCATTTAAAGATAAGATTTGACACAATCCCCAAAGAAGGAGTGCATACATAAAGATAGGCCATGTATAGCTGCTTATCTCTATAAAACCAGGTGTTCGGGATGCAGAATTCAGGAGGATTATGCTTGAGGTCGGCCAGGCAAAAAGTTAGTGAGATCCATCTCAACAAATAAGCCAGGTGTGGTGATGTGCATTGGTCATCCCAGCTTCGTGAAAAGCATAGTAGGGGATTGTGCTTCAGGTGAGTCCTCAATCTCTATCTCAAAAATAAATAAAAAGCAAACCAACACAACCCTACAGAAAGACTACAAAAGAGCAGGGGGGGTTGGCTCAAGTAGTAGAGTACCTGTCTAGCAAGCAAAAGGCCCTGAGTTGAAACCCCAGTACCACCAAAAATAAGCATGTAAATAAATATAGGTTTAGTTAAGCTAGTTGAGGTGGAGTGTTTTCTTGAAATTTCTAACAGTCAGAAGGAAAAGCAATTACATTGTACAAATCACAGTGCTTGTAACCTATATTTTTTAACCTCCTGGGATCAGAACATTCCCTGCTACTGAGACTTAGGGAAAAACAAAACAAAACACCTTTTTTCCTTTCTTATAATCTTCAAAAAAAGCAATGTGATGTGAGATTACCTAGCACATTAGTTTTACTTTCATGTCTCAGCAAAAAAAAAAAAAAAAAGAAAGATGCAATTCAAGGAAACAAGTAGCCTTGGACAACGGCAGGTAAGAGCTTCCACTTCTTTAAGCAGAGACCAGTCCACTGAATGAATATAGACAGCCCAGCAATCAGGAGCTCAGGCAGGGAACACAAATCCCACTGTGGCTTGATCCCAGACTCAGAGGAGCATGGGTTTTCCACTGGAAGTGGGCCACACCTGGAGCACACTTCCCGTAGGAAGTGTGAGAGAGGTATCAGACAGGATGCACAATGGACGGAATTGGCATCACGGGCGGTAGTATTCCCACTACCATGCCAGAAGATGCTTGAGTGCACGTGGCACACCTCCTTTTTTCATTTCTGCACCCCTCACTAGAGCTAGAGCATGGTCATGTGCAGAGGATGTGTGTCCAGTGGGCATTAAAGTCATCTACTGCTGAGTCACGCTTCCACATCACCAGTGCATGCGCCTACCATGCTGGGTGGCTTATGCAAATGGAGTCTTCTCCAGAGCTGGAACTGCACAACACCTATACAACAGAAGTACATGCCCACTGGTGCCAAGCACCGTGTACTGTGCTAGGCCCAATGACAACATACACTGTTACACATCTCTAATTTGGACAAGATGGAAGAACACAACTGTTGGGATATGGAAAATATCACTTCCAGCAACTGTAAATTGAGGATTACCTGAGTCACCTGCCTCCCACCAGGCCCTGCCCACTTGGACACTGTAAACAGTTTCTTCCTACAGAGCTCATCCTTCTTGGTGCTTTTGTTGAATGGCACAAACATACTAAAACATTCTAACTCTAGATGTCTTTAAACAAGAAAGCATTTCACAGAAGGGGGGAAAGAAGAGTTATGGAAGCAATGATCCAAAGCCCTAACTCTGGGTATTGTCCCAGTAAGCTTTGTGACTTGCCACTCCCTGTAGCAAGGCCACCCTGGGTTACCTGTGCACTAGGGTACAAATGCCACTGGCCTCCCCTGGAAGCAACTGGCTTCGGGAGACCAGATTTCTGGGTTCCAACTGTGATTCCACATATGGATGATCTATTCCGCTACCTGAACTTTTCTGCCCTTTGTTGCTGTGGATTATCAAAGAGATTTTTCAGACCAAACAGTAACTGAAGAAAATCAAATCTGAGTACTGGATTGAAAGTTTCTATCACTATTTCCACTTTCACTGCGTGAGTTATAAAGTAGAACTACTCAGGGCTATCTGGTTAGGTTTAAGATCTTCTTAACAGAGATGAAAAGTCTCAGGGGGCAGAGACCAGCCTATCTAACAGCCAGTCCTCTGGGAGCTGCTGGCTTGCACCGAGATGCCTCTCTGATCTAATGCAGGCTTAAGTTCACTAAAGGTAGTATGATAGTGGGGTGGGAGGTATAAAATATGCCAACACAGCAGTCATGTTCTGGGCACGAGAAGTTATAGGACAGAACGAGAACGCATCTCAAATGCTACTTTAACGAGACCCCAGGAGCATGCACCCTCTGCCATGATTGTGGAACAGGACAGTCCTGGAGAGTCAGATAAAAGCACCCAGAAGAATCAGGAGGTAAGTGTGGGACTTGTGAAAAATGGCAGAAAGAGCCAGGATTACTGGAGGCTGGTGAGGCAGCAGGCGCAGCAATCAGGTACAGAAAAGGATGGATGGACGATCAGTGGCTCCCCTCACGGAAGGCGAGGTACTGTAACATGACTTCAGTGACGACACAGCAATTCTACTCTAGCTATTTGGATCAGCTTCTTGACACAGGACTCCTGAAGGAGGTGACAGAATCTTTACTCTCCTTTTGGGAATAGCTTCAAAACAAAGATGGATCTGTGGCAACTTTGACCAGATTGATTCCAGAAAGTTCTACCTGAAGGTGATAATCCTTTTGTCATGTTTCTCCTGCGGTGGATCGCCAGCACCACCAAACCTTTTGGCGTTCATCTTCTGGCCATCAACGCTTACCCACATGACAGGATCTTGACTGTCGCTGGCCTCAGCACACCGAACAACACTTCCGTCCCAACCCAGACCGCCTCTCCTTCCCACTTTCTCGAAAGAGGAGAGATGCATGGGAGATGGACAGACTAATTTAGAGGCGGAGGTGAGAACAGGGTGAAGGCCTAGTTTATTTACATTGTCAACTACACTTTTTAAATTTCTTTTTGGCCTCACTCCGAGAGCTAGGTTGGGGTCAGATGACTGGGGAGGAGCCCATCATCAAGTTTTCCTGAACTCCTCGCTCTTCCCCTTTGGCAGCGTCTCTGGGGTGTACAGTGAGGCAGGATGTGTCAGGAGCTTGTCTCTTCCATGGACTTCCCGGTGTTTGGTGAGAACAGAGCTCTTACTGAAACGTTTGCCACACTGGCCACAGCCATAGGGCTTCTCCCCTGTGTGGATTCGCAGGTGCTCCCGAAATCTGGTGCAGTTATTGAAACTTTTCTCACAGTCTCCACATTTGTAGGGATTCTCTCCAGTGTGGACTCTGCGGTGGGCACTGAAATGGGAGCTGTTGGTGAAGCTTTTCCCACACTCTCCACATTGGTAGGGCTTCTCGCCAGTGTGCGTCCTCTGGTGGATGACGAGACTGGAGCTCTGACTGAAGCATTTCCCACACTCTCCACATCTGTATGGCTTCTCGCCTGTATGGACTCTCTGGTGGGCTCCAAAATTCGAGGAGTCATTAAAGCTTTTCCCACAGTCCAGGCATTTGAAAGGCTTTTCTCCCGTGTGGATTCTTTGGTGTCTCATCAGGCTCCGGCTTCTACCAAAGCCCTTCCCACAGACACCACATTTGTAGGGATTCTCTTTCGGGTGGGTCATCCGGCACACAAGCCGGGCATTCTTTCCAAAGCTCTCTCCATACTTGAGGAGTCTGGAGGGTCTCTTCCCCACGAAAGGCCTCGGATGCACAACAGCTCTCCCTAAATCTCTCGGCTGAGCCATCAGCTTCCCCTGTCTCATTGCTTGAAGGTTTGCCCATTGTCTTCCTGAGATGCATTCCCTTTTTTGAAACTTGCTGGGATCAGCATTCTGGGAAACAGCTCTTCTAGACTTTTCTAGGAACACCCGATGTGGATCTGTGTCCTTATATGTAACATGGGCCAGGTCCTCCTTGACAGTACTTATAATTTCAAAATCTGAGGGGGGGGAAGACAATACAAACTCACACAACAGTTTTTGTTATTTTAGCATAATAAATTAACCTGGCCTGCAAGGTATGGTATATCATGAACCCTCTATACTTCATAGGCTACAAATCCTGTGCCTCTTCTAATTTATTATGCTATATCCTTTTTCAAGTTAAGGAAGGGGTTACATTCTCCAAAACAATAGTACTTATTACCTGGCTTAATCGCTTGTATACACCTTAATAATGACAACAAAATTAAAATTGTATTTTAAAAAAGTCTCCCTAGCTACTCAGGAGGTTGAGATATGAGGATTGCTGCTCAAAGCCAGCCCAGGCAGAAAAGTCTTTGTGCC
Source organism: Dipodomys ordii (assembly GCF_000151885.1). Taxonomy (NCBI): domain Eukaryota; kingdom Metazoa; phylum Chordata; class Mammalia; order Rodentia; family Heteromyidae; genus Dipodomys; species Dipodomys ordii. The sequence goes on from NW_012267230.1 coordinate 3,036,668, forward strand.
TCCTATCTCCAATTAACCACCAGAAAATTGGAAGTGGTGCTGTGGCTTTGAAGTGGTAGATCATTAGCCTTGAGCATCCAGCCTCTGAGTTTAAGCTTTATGACTGAACCCTCTGAAAAGGTTCTATAAGCCAGCCAGTAACACCCAGGATTGAATAAGCTACCAGATACACATTTTTTTGTGGGGGGAGGAAGGGCAGTACTAGGATTTGAATTAAGGGCTTTGTGATCATTTGGTTTACTTCCTCAGTTGGTGCTCTATCCCTTGAACCATGACTCCATCCCTACTTTTTTTGTTCATAAGACTTTTTTGCCCATGATGGCTTCAAACCTCAAATCTCTGGTTCTCAGCTTTTTGAGGAGCTTGAGAAGTATTTTTAAACTATAATTCAAGTCATTATTCTCTGTATCACAATCAATACAGAAGCTACTTGGTTTTTATCTCTGAAGTTCTAGTTCATCTTGTTTTCATTATTTCACATCTATACTAAGATATAGTGAAGTATTATCACTATACTACATCAGTCTTCAGGGCACATTTTAATGACCAATTCCAAATTCCTCTTCTATGTTCACCAGTAGTCAGTTGTGTCCTATCCATGAGCATTTTTTTACTCTCATGTGCTCTTGTCACTGTTTTTTTCTGGCCATCCTGGAGGTCACACCAACTTATATCTTAATTCTGTTTCCAAAGTGGAATGATGTTTTTTTTTAAAATCAGTCGTAGGGCTTGAACTCAGCCTGGGTGCTGTCCCTCAGTTCTTCAGCTCAAAGAGAGCACTCTACCACTTGAGATACAGTGGCTAGGATTACACGTGTGAGCCACCGGTGCCTGGCATAGGTGGAATGATTTTTTTCCCTTCCTTTCTCACCTACATTCTACACGTACCGCAAGACACATCCTGGATCCAGCTTTTCTCTGGAGATTTTCTGGCAGAGAACATGGCATGGTGAAGAGAGATAAGCTTTGGAATCATGCTCTGGTCCTGATACCATCTTGGTCACATGATTTTTTTTTGTCAGTCATGGTGCTTGAACTCTGGGCCTGGGTGCTGTCCCTCAGCTCTTCAGCTCAAGGCGAGCGCTCTACCACTTGAGATACAGCACTACTTCCAGTTTTCTAGTGGTTTATTGGAGATAGGAGTCTCACGGTCTTTCCTGCCCGGGCTGGACTTGAACCGAGATCCTCAGATCTTAGCCTCCTGAGTAGCTAGGATTACAGGCGTGAGCCACCGGTACCCAGCCTGCTTATGATTTTTGTACTTCCATTTAATCATGGGAAAGTCAAACATGGTATGAATAATAAATGAACTCCCATGAACCTCTTACCTAGCTTCAACAGTCTTCTATTCATAGCTGGTCCCATCTCATCTCATTATACTGCTAAAAACCTATTTTATAAGCTGAGTAAGTTAGGCCCCGACCAGGCTTGTTTGTTTCCCAAGCCCTTGATGCTGAGCGTGTGCTAACTGCCCTAGTCTTACAAGCAGGCATTCAATATTACTTTTCTTCCACATATTCAGGTTAGTTAGCTATGGCACAGGATGGGGAGAAAAGGGTAGCCATCAATGGGAGAGAGGAAGCTATCAGTCAATTCATTAAGATAAGGAAAATGCTCCAGAAATGTCTGCTCCTAGAAGAGTCCTTTGAGGCTTTGTTACTGGGTCTGGCATTGTTCTGAGTTTTGGAGGAAGTCACAGAGGAAATTTGATAATTCAATGGTAGGTCTGGAGGTCACCTTAAAAATAAGATTCACAGGCTGGGTGCCAGTGGTTCACACCTATAATCCTAGCTATTCTGGAGGCTGAGATCTGAGGATCATGGTTCAAAGCCAGCCTAGGCAGGAAAGTCCGTGAGACTCTTATCTCCAATAAACCACGAGAAAACTGGAAGTGGCGCTGTGGCTCAAGTGGTAGAGCACTGGCCTTGAGCTGAGGAGCTGAGGGGCAGTGCCCAGGCCCAGAGTTCAAGCCCCATGGCCAAACCCTGTGGAGCCCCCTCTCCCCCAATCCCCCCGCAAAAAAAAATAAGATTCACAAAGGCTTTGTTTCATCTCTGTACTATAAATTTCTGATATAAACACTACCAGGAACAAACGTATGAATCCCCTTCTCTGAGGTGTATGCCTTGGATACACTAATCAATTCAAGCAAACTAGAGTTACTTGCTTCAGGAAATCCACCTGCACTATTTCATATATTCTTTTCTGTGGAGCATCCAGAGGCTACACAAAGAGCATTCAGGAGCTCATCACTTACTGGGAGGTCTTAGGGAAGATAACGTATTTGCCATACAATAAAAGGCTGGGAGCTGAGAAGATGTGACCATGGACATGCAGAGTCAAGGGTGTTCAGGGTGGAGGGAAGACTGTGAGCTAAAATTTACATGTGAGAGCTTAAGGAGCAGGTGGGAAATAGCTCTGCTTCAAATATGCATAGAGTGCATGCCAATATGTAAGGCCTGAGGCATAAAGTGAGCTTGGGACTGTAAAGCATTAAAGCACTGATGGTCTGAAGACTTATGACTTTTACAGTCTGGCCAACAAGCCAAGAAAGGCAAAAGTAGGCAGTGGCTGTGGCAACTGAAGAGGGGACAGGCAGGGAAGGTGAGGCTCTATGATGGCTGATGAATGGTGTCACTTGCCTGAACAAAAATGTCAGGTAAAGAACTAAAATCACCTGTAAAGTTGTAAGTGTGGATGGACGTGGGATGGAGAACATGGAAGAGCCATGGAGGAGGAAGGAAGATGGTGACTTTAGTTCAACATTTTAGTCTGAGAGGCTGGTGTGATGTCATGGTAGCATCAAAGCATCGAGCTGTCAGTGGTATGTGTATACCCATGTAGCTCAGGGCCAGAATCTGATCTCTCATTTTATCTTTCCTTTTTTTCTCATGAATATCACTTATCTGTGAGATGTTTGATTTGAGCTTACTGACACTCCTTCATCCAAGTTTTTTCTCCTGTAGAATCTATATTTCTCTCTACAGTATTTTCAAGAGATACAAAATATTACCTGGCCCATAGAGACAAAAACCAAGGCTGAGATCTCCAAGACTGAATGTGAACGAGTTCCTCCTCTGAATGGAAGCACCACGAGAAGAGGCTTGTTTTATTCAAAATTGCTATTTCTTGTCCCTCAAGTAGCACCTGGCACAAACACAGGGACTGAATAAACACACAAGACCCGTGACACCATCTCCTTTCTATCTGAAACCCCTTACCAGGTGGGCTTTGCAGTAGACTGGGAGGTCCCCGGAATTCTGGCTCTTGTACAGTTTCCTCCTCGCTCATCTGGTCACTTCCAGAATCTTCTATTACTGTCTCCTGTGAACTCTCCTCAGCTTCCCAGCCTGTAGATTCCTGGGGTTCAACCTCAATATGCACTCTTTCTTGCCTTGGGGGTGGAGGTATTTCTTCTGGAGCGTTGGTGGAGGGGGCAGGTGCCCGGGAGTTAATTAGGGCATCCATCTCCTCATAGAATGCACATGTCTCTAGCACATGGCCATTCTTCACCTTGCGATAACTTTTCTGAAGGCTTTTGAACTTGGTTCGGCATTGTTCTGGCGTCCGAAGGAAGCCACATTCTCGAAGTTGTTCTGCCACGGCCCCATACAACTTGCTCTTCCGATGACAGGCCTGAAGGGCTTCATAAAACCGAGTCTCATGAAGGATGTCAAGAAAGGTCTTGGTTTCTTCATAGCCCCAGTGCACACCTGCCATTCAAAGATACAGTTCAAAGATGTAAGAACAGGAGTCTGGCGCTTCTATACTACAACCATTACAAAGTGTAAGGGAAAAAAATCCCATTCACAGTAGCAACAGGACATATGATATACCCAGGAAATGAGAAGATCTATATTAAAAATAACAATATTGAAAGATACAAAGAACTAGAACAAAGATGAGGCACTGTTTCTGAATTGGAAGACACAAGTTGTACACACATTAGTTCTTAAATGAATCCATAAAGGCAAAATCCAAATAGGGCTTTTTCACTAGAATGGATGAACTGATCTAGGTTTACAGTATGCTCTCCCAAACCTGCCACTGCTGTGGACCAACTAAAGGACTGAGGTGTTCACAGGGTCTCTTCCAAGTGGCTCAGAAAGGACTAGAACACCTCACAGGAACTCCTGCGGAGTTCTTATCCAGTCTTCCCTGAGGAGCAAAACCTTGTGCAGATTCTGAACCCTCAACACTCATCGAATGCTCTGCCCACAGTCTGTTATCTACATGTGCTCAGCACTAAGTAGAACAATGCTTTTCAGAGCAGGCTGAGTGTTAATTTGTTAAATGTGCTCTTTGAACATTGTGGAAACAGTGACTTCCAGCCTCCATCTATAGCTACTGGGCAGTCTCTTCCACTCTGACCTTGGGGCTCCCCGTATGTCTATAGATTCTCAAATAGGTGCATACCTATATATGCATAAGGGATCTTCCTACCTTTTTGGCAGATCTATTTGAGTAGGTGTAGTCTTGAGTGTATTCCACGCTCTCCTAGACTGATTTATTTTCCATTCTAAGAAGTTGTCATCTTTTAATGACTGGAGGAGAGAAGACACTGCTGACAACAGTGCCAGGTAATGCTGCATTTCAGCATTTCCAGAGCTCTCTCCTCTATATCCCATTCAATATTGACACATTAATGACCCTGTTGTCTTAGTCACATATTACACAGAAACCCTGTGTACTTACACAGTGCACATGTCAGAAAGTTTACCAGACAATTTAATTCTGTATTTCAGTCCCCAAATTCTCAATGTTAGCTTTCTTTTCAATAGGGATAGCCTTTTTAATATATCTTCATTTCTATATTTAAGATGTATCTCCTGTAATCAATGTGTAGATTAGCTGTTTGTATTTTGGTGATACTGAGGTTTGACATTAGGGCCTCAAGCTTGCTAGGCTATGCTGGCATTCTTCCATCTGAATCATGCCTTCAGCTTAACTTTTTGCTGGTTATTTTGGAGACAGTCTAGTTTGTTCATGCTGGCCTTTCTGCCTATACCCTCCTAAGAAACTATGATTTCAGGCATAAACCTTTAGGGCCTAGCATGTAGTTGATTTTCAAATGTGTGACCATCTTAGTTGTATAATTTTGTAACTAATGATGTATTTGGAATTACACTTGCTTTTGCATTGTTGTTTTCCTATTTAACTCATCTTTTTTGTGTTTCTCTCTTCTTTCTACTAGTTTTACATTAGACAAAAAATATACTTTCAGTTTTTCACTCTTTCAAAATTTTTTTTATTGGGTATCCTAAATGGTGTAAAACACTTATTATAAGCTAATACAACTGACTACTTTATACCAACTCTCAAATAATAGTAGAGCCTGAGAACCATTCAGCTTCTCTATCTTCCTTCCAGAAGTTCCCAAATGTTCAGAATCCAATGCTTTACTCTAAACTGGAAGCAGACCCTCCTGGCCGGCCAGAAGTGCTACCTGCACTCTCTTAGTGCTAGTCAGAAACACCTTAGTGCACTTTCAGTTATGAGGTCATACCACAGTGAAGGCTGCAGGATTTATGGCAAGTCCTCCCTAGCTCTGGTTGTGTCTCATCTCCTCTTTTTCCCCAAGACCACACTTCTGTTTTAAGACCAGGAACTTATCATGATCCTTACCACTCAGGTTTTGAAACAAGACAGGGGCACCACGGACTTCAGACTTGCGGATAAATTCAACGCCCATTTCATCCCCATCAGATTCTTCAGCAGCTTCCTCCTCCACCAAACTGACCTGTTCTCTCGCGCAGACAGCAATTCTCTTCAATCGGGGAAGAGAGATCACCTGCTTTGGCTTGTCAGCAGACGGCGCATGGGCTGCAGGGTTCAACAAAGCATCCATGTCCTCAAAGAAGGCACAAGGTTCTAGCACGTGGCCATTCCTGACTTTCCGATAGCTTTTCTGAAGACTTTTGAACTTGGTCCGACACTGTTCTGGGGTTCGGAGGAAACCACATTCTCGCAACCATTCAGCCACAGCACCGTACACCTGGCTATTTCGGGGGCAAGCCTGGAGTGTTTCGTAAAAACGAGACTCCTTGAGAATTGCAAGGAAAGTCTTAGTTTCTTCGTAGCTCCAGTGCACACCTGCTATTTTTTCATCTTCTAAACCCCATTGTTGGGGCTCCTTCCATGCTTTCCCGGCACTCCTGGCAGGGATCTGAACAGCATGGACTGCCTTTTCCTTGACATAGCTGCTTTGCAGGATGCTCCTCTTATTCAAGGAATGTAGGCCTACAGTCCATGGCTCCTTTCTTTGTTCCAACCGGGCTGTCTTGTTAGATGCAGACACTACGGAAAGATAAACATTTCACATTACTGCAGGGATGTCATTACGGCATGCCCCAGTCTTCTGCTGGACCCACCAAAGCTTTCCTTAGTCATGACCACATGTGCCTTTGCTCACGTGCCCTCTACAATGCTGAGGCTTTGCTTTCATGTATTATGTACTTCCTTTCCTTGCTAGTTCTGTCAGGAATACTACCTTTAAGAGTAAGACATGACCTGGGTGCCAGTAGCTCCCACCTATAATCCTAGCAACTCTGGAGGCTGAGATCTGAGGATCGTGGGTCAAAGCCAGCCCGGGCAGAAGAGTCCATGAGACATTTTTTTAAATTGTGAAAATACCATACAGAGGGGTTACAATTACACAGGCAAGGTAATGAGTACATTTCTTATCAAGCATTGTTGCCTCCTCCTTTGTTTCCCCTTCCTGTCCCTTCCCATCTTCCCCCCTCTCCCCCTCCGTGAGACTCTTATCTCCAAAAAACCACCAGAAAAATGGAAGTGGCACTATGGCTCAAGTGGTAGAGTGCTTGCCTTGAACTGAAGAGCTGAGGGATAGTGCCCAGGCCCAGAGTTCAAGCCCCACAAAAGAGAAAAGGGCGAGTTGGGAATGTGGCTTAGTGGTAGAGTGCTTGCCTAACATGTATGAAGCCCCCGGTTTGATTCCTCAGTACCACATAAACAGAAAAAGCCAGAAGTGGCACTATGGCTCAAATGGTAGAATGCTAGCCTTGAGCAAGAGAAGCTCAAGGACAGTGCTCACACCCTGAGTTCAAGCCCCAGGACTGGCAAAAAAAAGAGAGTAAGGCAAGCGCTCTACCGGTGGCTCAGTAGTAGAGCACTTGTCTTGCATGCATGAGGCCCTGGGTTCGATTCCTCAGCACCACATAGGCAGAAAAAGCCAGAAGTGGAGCTGTGGCTCAAGTGGTAGAGTGCTAGCCTTGAGCTGAAGAGCTGAGGGACAGCGCCCAGACCTAGAGTTCAAGCCCAGAACTGGCAAAAAAAAAAAAAAGAGAGTAAGGCACATTTGTTACCACCAATTACAAATTAGTAGCTGATGTTGTGTAAGGTTCAGAGTATGCTCCAGACACATATTTGTTACAAAATAATCTGTAATTTTTTTTGCTATACCCCATATCTATCCCCTCCTTGTCTACCTCAACAAACACACGAGACTTTCAGAGATGTAAGGATTTTTTTGTTCAACTATTATAAAACTATACTAATTGAATAGTATGGTACCAAGATGAAACTGACACAGTAGATGAGAACAGATCCCAGAAATAAATACATGCATCTATGGTCAACTTACATCTTTGATAAGGGAAAGTCTATTCAAAAACTGGTGCTGGGAAAAGTGAATATCTGCATTCAAGGGTGTGGAATTTGACCCTTATCTTCCTACCCACAAAAATGTAAAACCAGAAACCATAACGTCCATATGTGTGTATGTGTGTGTATATTTATTTGATATACCACTGAAAGCACAGTCAACAAAAGCAAAAATAAACTTGGACTACATTAATTAAAAAACCTTCTGTGTAGCAAAGGAGAGTCAACAACAAGAGAGCCAACAGAATGAAAATAAAATTAGTCATATATCTGATAAGATTTTAAAATATAAATTACATAAGGAATCCCAAAAATAAAAAATCTGATTAAAAAAGGGCAGAGGACCTGATTAGATAAGATATACAAATGGCCAACAGGTTCATGGACAGCTACTCACAGCCTCACTAACCAGCAATCACCAAGAGCTCCGCTTCACACTTGTTAGAATAGCTAATAGCATCAAAACAAAAAAGTACAAGTGCTGGAGAGGAAGTGAAGAAAACAACACTATACAATTGGTGGGGACATAAACTGGTACAGCTATTATGGGAAACAGTATTATTCACCTAGGGGTTCCCTCTAATTAAAAGTACAACTACCATGAGGACCAGTTACACCATTTCTGGGTACGAATTAACAATATGACTTCCATGTGACCTGATTCCCTGATTTCTAAAGGTATGTTCACTTGCTACTAGAGGCAAATTTTACTAAGGACACTAAGTCAACGTGCTACCAGAATATGATACCATGTGCTCCAGAGCAATGGTATGATGGGTGTTTTGTGTGCACAACCAGAAAGATGGCTCAAGATGCCTTGTTGTTTTTCAAGGGTGAATTGTTACTGGTATGTCATTTAAAATTGATCCTTTAAAAAAAAAACTGCTTCATAAAAATAGACATTATTAATCTGTATTTGTCCATTCAGTTTGATATGGCTCATTTTATAATTTCTATTTTGTGTTTGTATGTCTTACAGAACTTTCTATGATTCTAGAAATGGCCTGTAACAGTGCAGTCAATGCGGCTTCTGAATATTGATATAGTGGCTACTGCCACTGAGGAAGTTTGAATTTTATTTAATGTAATAAACTTGTGACTAATGGCATTAGATTGGATAACTGTATCCTATACATATATACAAAATGGGAGTTATATATTGATATTAGCGTACATTTTTGGCCTATCATTTTACTCATAAGTACTCTTTGACTTCTGAGTAAAAGCTTATACATGAATGAATTCAACTTATCCTTTCTCTTAAAGCACATAAAATGAATCCCCCAAAAATCTGCCTGTAGATGGACACAGTAGTGGTCATGTGTGCATGTAAATTTGTGCCATTTAAATGAATCACAACATGCTATGGAGGTTTTAGAATTTAAATTAATTCCTCTCATTATTTTTAAGATTTCCATTCACTCATCCAACAAATACATTAGGTGGCTCTGTGTTAGCAGTTGGGTTATTATTAACAACAAATCCAAAAGACTTTGTGACTTCATGGAACATTTAATAAAGTGAATGTGTATAAGATTATATTTTCTAAATGTACGCATTATCCTGCCCATGTAATTGTAAACCCTCTGTACAGTATGTTCACAAATAAAATAAAATAAAATTGAAAAAAAATTTTCAAAAAAAAAGATTATATTTTCTAAAAGTTGACAGTTTTCTTTGCACTAACTCCTTTCCAATGTTTTAATTCCTAAGTTATTATATTTTTTCTTCATTGGAAGTGAGACGTGTGATTGTACTAGAGGACTATGGAGCTCCTTTGAGCACTAACACTGACTCTGACTGTTTAATTACTAGAAAGGAAGGAGTCCACGGGAAATCACTTTTACTTGTAAAGGGAAGAATTCTTACCTAGGGAGACCCTGTTCCCAGCGCTCTCCTTCCTGTCATCCCGGCAGAAGCCTGTGTGAGCAGGAATCGGGTTTACTCTCTTTCTGTAGGAAAACCCTCTTGTGTGGGTATCTCTTGGGGGTTCCTGTAACAACACCAACATCAACAACACCAATGACTACCAAGGTAAGTGCTGCGTCTTCAAAGATGTGAGATCAAGAATGAAGCAGAAGAGGCTCTGAAGAATGAGAATGAAGGAGCCAGCTGTGTCTTGTAGGCCAAACAAAGCAATAAGGAGTCATAGCATAAGAGAAACATTTCATTATTCACAGGACTGGGTCTAATCTTCTCTGGAAAAGAACATGGCAGGGGTGGGGAATGTTTTTTGGAGAGGGTGTAACAATCTGAAGGCAATGAAGACAAAGGAAATAATTGTGACTGAACACTCTAGGAAGGAAGGCCAGGGAGGCTAATTACCACTCACCTGGGACCGGGCAGGAAGATGTGAGGTCGTTACCTCCTCATCCACTGTGCCCCACTCATTAGCAGAAACAGGAACCCAGGGAGAAGACTGAGCTGTAAAAAAGAGAAGAAACAATTAGTATTCTAGGCTTTGGTCCTTTAATTCATCTCCTGTTAGGGAATGAATATGTGTGAAGACAGATATAAAATGGTCACCCTTTCAGTAAGGAAGCAGGTAAAGTGTGTGATGAGAGAAACTAGGTAGGGATTAGGGATGGGGGGGGATGGTATTAGAGTGCATACATCCCATTGAAAGGGCATAGCCATGGGCTGTGGCCATGAGCTCCAACTGTTGTAGCTTCGATATGATTTTTTCCCCTAAGTCAGAAATCCAAACTTTTTTGAAATCTCAAATCTTGAAAACTAAAAGTAAACAACAACCCCCACCCCAAAACAACAACAAAAAGAAAACTCCTTGTACGTAAAATAAATGTGACCTGGCGTGCAAATGTATAGATAAACACTGTCCTGGGAATTTAGTAAACAGATACATAGTAGTAGACACTGCAGGTAAATGAAACCCTTCTACAGTGGAAGATATTTAATAGGTAAATTGTTTTTCATAAACTTATCCTTATATATGAATTTTACATAGTAATATCTTTAGTCTAACTTTATCTCTGGAATGTATGGGGGAAAAACTACCAACTATCACTTGTGACCAAGAACTTAAAACCTTCTTGGAAACATTATAGTCCCACCTGAAATCATAGTTCTTCCTTTAGAATGATGTTACCTTTCTATCCCTCAGTCTTTTGCTCTCTATATTCAGTCAGCACCTTAGAAGAACAAATTTTCTACTTTCAGAATTCATTATGGTCCTAGATGGCAAATAGGTACTTACTGGACTAAGCTTACTTAGTCCACTTACCGGACACATGTATTCCATGGATCAAGTGGGGGTCCACATTAAATGAACACACTCATTAATGTTTGTGATGCATTCTATCATGTATAAATTGAAACTGGAGAGAGACATACAAGTAGGGCATGGTAGTGGATCTATCTTTTGATAAAATCTTGTGTAAGTTAGAGTTGAGGTTTAAAAATAATTTTGCAGTGAAGTGTTGGTGGCTCATCTGTAATCCTAGCTGCTTAGGAGGCTGAGATCTGAGGATTGCAGTATGAAGCCAGCTTGGGCAGGAAAGTATATGATACTCTCATGTCCAATTAACCACCAAAAGGCTAGAAGTAGAGCTGTGGCTCAAGTGATATAGAATGCTAGCCTTGAGCAAAATAGCTCAGAGACAGCACCCAGGCCCTGAGTTCAAGCCCCAGGATCAGCACCAAAAAAAAATTTTTTTTTTTGCATTATGGGAGAAAGCCCCTTTATACTGCTGTGTTAAATCTATACCACCAGCCTTGTCATTTCCCTTTTGTAGATGAAGGAATATGAAGTTAGAGAAATGACTTGAACAATGCCACACATTTTTAAGGGAGATCTGTGTCTTGAACCCAGTTCTTCCTGCCTTTGCAGACTCCATGCAATAATGTGCCTCTTCATATTATCTGCCCAAGATCCTACAGGCAGGGGGCAGAGACAAGATGTAGGTGAGTCTTCTAACTGTAGGTCCAACGATGTTTCTGTCCCTTTTTCCCCTTCCACAGCTGTACCGAGTTTACTCAGTAAAAAGAAAGTAAAGGCCACTCAGGAGAGTGAGCAGCAGAACCTGGAAACACCATTGTTCACCACATGGTCTGAGACCCACTGTTTTTTACTGTCCTTCTCCATCTTTTTTCCTCTCCCTTTTGGCAATTTGTCAGATGGTGACTGGTTTGTTTGAAACAAGCCAGACATTCCTGAGTGGTGTCTTCCCCTCTGGGTTGTGTTTTCCTTCTTTTTAAGCCTGAGATGGAGTCACACTTCAGGAGATGGAAAGATAAATGGACTGCGAAGGTCAGGTGGGCCATTTTCTTGTGTTGACTTATTTCATTCTTATCTAGGGAACCTATATGTTAGTATCTGTCTCCTATCTGTAAAGATTCACTGTTTATCTCTCTGTATGCCTAATGTGCCTCAAATTTAGAACATAAATAATATTTCTATTTTCAGTTTTTCAAGTTGTATGCAGTCTGGCAAAAGCACATGGATGTGTAGCAGTACAAAAAAATTCTCTAAGCTGATAACAGAGATTTAAAAAATAAGTACGAATCACAGCACTAAGGGTACAGTACAAATTTGCTCTGCTCTCTGCTTTGCATGTGCTTTTAAGGTCTTCTCACCATTCTTGGACAAGGGCCGATGCACTCTCTTCCGGGTCAGCTGTTCCTGGCATCCTGTGTGGAGGTTTCTAGCTTCTTCTAGAGATACCACTCTGGACTGGGGTTCATGCTCTGGCTGGAATTCTGCTATCTCCCACACAGTTCCACGTGGGGCTTGCTTCTCTGAGTGCAGAGGACTGTCAACCTGGGAAGAGAAAACAATACCATAATGGAAAGAGTGAAAAAGATACCCAAATCAGGGCTAAATTCCTCCAAGAAAGATGTAAAAAGAGGACAGAAGATTTGAGAAAGAATGAAATTTTCCCTGTTTCCAATAGAGCCTCTGTGGATGTTTAGCTCACGGTACTGTAAGTTTGGGCAAGAGAATAGGAGTGTGTGTGTGTGTGTGTCTGTGAGAGAGAGAGAAAGAGAGAGAGAGAGAGAAAGAGAGTGCGTGTGTGTGTTGGTACTGATGCTTGAACTCAGATTCTCACTTGCCTTTTTCTGTTCAAGGCTGGCACTCTACCATTTGAACTGCTCTTCTACGTCCATGGAGAGTACTTTTCATTGCTAGTAAGGTGGGAGAAATGTTTGGGGTGAAATGCAGAGCATCTTTCTTAGTTGTCTTCTTCTGAGACAGTACTGGGGTTTAAATTTGGCCTGGAGCTGGGTGTGGTGGTTCATGCCTATAATCCTAGCTATTCAGGAGGCTGAGATCTGAGGATTGTGGTTTGAAGCCATCCCTGGCAGAAAAGTACATGAGGCTCTTATCTCCAATAAACTACTAGAAAAAAGCCAGAAGTAGCACTGTGGCTCAAGTGGTAGAGTGCTAGCCTTGAGCCAAAGAAGCTCAGGGACATCACCCAGGCCCTGAGTTCAAGCCCCAGAACTGGAAAAAAGAAAACAAAACAAACTTGGCCTGGACATGATCCCTAAGCCTTTTTGCTCAAGGCTGGTGCTCTACAACTTGAGCCACTGCTTCCCTTCTGGCTTTTGGTGGTTAATTGAAGATAAGAGTCTCAGGACTTTCCTGCCCCTGCTGGCTTTGAACCTTGGTCCTTACATCTTAGCTTCCTGAGTATCTAGGTTTATAAGTGTGAGTAATCCGGGCTCAGAGCCTCTTTCTTAATAGTGATTGAGTGGTCATGTCTATTAGGGTTCACAGAGGAATGAATTAGCAGCAAACAAATATATTCACCAGGGAACTAGAAACTTACAAAATTAACCCACCCATTGATTTTTCTGTTTGTAACCTATCAGCATCCTGCTGATAGATCTTTACAGAGTGCAAATCCTGGGCTAGGTGAAGGTGCAAATCTGGCAAAGGCTGCAGGATTCCCTGAGGTTAATGAGGGCCCTGAAAAGCAACTAGACAAGCATGCAAAACCACTGAGAAATTAAGATCTGGCAGAGGCTCTAGTCAAAAGTACCAAAGATCAAGGCACTAAGAGCACTTCAGACAACGTGGCCGACAGTAAAGGATTAAAGGGATTCTGGGATAACTGATGAAGTCTTCTTTTTAAAAGAAGACTAATCCTTTGGAGCATAATTATATTTGTTCTCTAATATAATTTTGCTGAACACATTATACCAAGGATTAAAATAAGTATTTAGGTAAACAATGTTTAGTTTCATATACAAGGTTATTTTTTTCCCCTGCCTGTCACATTTGCTTCAGGTTAGTACTCAATCATTGAGCCACACCTCAACTTCTGAGTTTAGGCTGGTTAATTGGAGATAAGAGTCTCAGGGGTTTGTCTGCCAGGAATGGTTTGGAACTGAGATCCTTCAGTTCCTGTGTAGTTACGATTACAGGTGCCAGGCTTTTTGCAAGGTTTTTCAAGTCACCTTTTCCCTTTCTCATTCAATATGAAATTCGAATCTGCTTTTTTAAGTGGGTTCTGTTTAAGGGCTTTAAAACAATCAGTATTATTTATCTTCCCACTTGTTTCTGCACTGCATCTCTACTCATCTGTCTTTCCCACCTTCTATTTTCCTAAAATAGAAAAAGTTGGAAAATCCTCTCTCACCTGCTGTCTCAGGCTTCCCGTCTCTTTTTCCAAATGGATGACCAGGGCCACCGCCTCCTCTCCACTCTCCGGACACTGCTTCTGTGCCCAAGCCTGAATCTTCTCCGGTAAAATGGTGAGAAACTGCTCGATCACCAGCAGCTCCAGGATCTGCTCCTTGGAACGCATTTCTGGCTTCAACCACCGGCAGCAGAGTTCCCAGAGTTTACTGAAAGCTTCGTGCGGTCCGGTCACATCCTCGTAACAGAATTGCCGGAAGCATTTGCGAAAGGTCTCACGCTCAGTGCTCGCTGGACCTTCCAGAATGGGCTCGGATGCCCATTCGGGGTCCTTTTCCACTTTCATTATTAGGCACCCCTCAATCTCTAGGGGCTCTTCGCTTTGGGGACTCAGAGCTGTAGCCATGCTCCAGCCTAGAAAGACTGTGTTTTGTGTGTGTGTGAGGGGGGGCAACCTGTCTAGCTCAAAAGTCGGGGCTCCAATGTTTATGGCAGTGTGGGAAGGCGGAGGTGCGGCGTCAGTGTGCCAGGCTGATGAATCCAACCTGCCCTAGGATTCTGATAAAAAGTGTCTCCAAAGTCCTCAAACCCGGCCTCTTCTCCAAACAGGGGATGTCTCTGCCATACGGTTTTCTGTGGGAGGGGATGCATCCCCTTTTTAGTACAGGGTCAGAGACCGAGCAGCCGAGGGACTGGGGAAGGGACGGGCAGCGTTGGGGCGGCCGGGAGAGGGGGGTGTGTGTCCGCGAACCCCGGGTCGGCCGGGCTGGCGGAGGCGAGGCCCCGGGTGGGTGGGGTCGGAGGTGCAGGCCCCTACGCCCGGGCCTCGGTT
>NW_012267230.1:3051848-3087820 GCF_000151885.1 Dipodomys ordii
GGGCCTCGGTTCCCGCTGGGTCCGGGAGCCTGGAGCGGGGAAGGGGGTGTGTCCGCGAACCCCGGGTCGGCCGGGCTGGCGGAGGCGAGGCCCCGCGTGGGTGGGGCCGGATGTGCAGGCCCCGCCCGGCCCCGGGTTCCGGGCGCCGCGCCCAGGCCGCGGCAGGTGTCCAGGGTGGAGGGTGCGGGCGGTACCCGAGACCAGACGCTGAGCTTTTCCAAGCCGTCCTCGGGAGGAAACCTCTGGGCGTCGGGCAAAGGCTTTTCAGCGGCGGTTCCTCCCCCCGGAAGGATTAGAAAGACGCGGCCCAGAAACGACGTAGACTGTGTGTGTGGGGGGGGAGGCGGGCGACCGGCTTCTGCCTCAGCCGCGTCCCGCTCGGCCCGCCGGGGAGCGCGGGGCGTGCTGGGAAGAAGCAGCAGTCACGCATGCGCCGTCCGCGCCCAGCGCCCCGAGGTCCGTGCGAGGCTTCCTCACAGGCGAGGCGGGGGGTGGGGGGGGCGGTTGCGTGGTGAAGTCTCGCGAGAGCGCGCGCGGCGTCGCGCTTCGGGGACTTTCGGCTGCGGAGAAGGATGTTCTGTGCCTCGGCGGGACGCTGGGAGCGCCCGAGAGGCCGCTTCTCCGGAGATGGTGACCTAACACGCGCAAGGGGACGCAGTCCTATCCCAGGCTTCGGGGGGCACATCGCTGAGGCGGCGCGAAGCCCTTTCCGCGGTACTTGAGGGCGGGGGGGGGTGACTGGGGCGGGGCGCGAAGCGAGAAGTGGGACTCTTTGGTCTTGAGGACGGACACCTCGTCTTGGACCCCCGTGGCGGAGGGATCGCGGCTGCCCGCCTTTCCCCAGGCTCTGCGGGCCGGAAGGGGGCTGGGGGGGGAAAGACTGCCCTCTCCCGGCGGTGCCCGGAAGTGCAGAGCAACCGTGTAACCAGAAAGTTCCCCGGAACCCGCCTCCTGGCAAGCGGTGTTTTGCATGCATCAGCGTGCACAGCAGAAATGCTTTTCTCGAGAGCGAGGAACCTGTTGGGGAACAGCCGACTTTTATTCCTTAGACGGTTGTAGCTTTAACACCCGACCTGCAGATTCCAGCGTGCTTCTTGCACACCGACTTGTGCTCTGAGTAGCTTGCACACGACAGGTGTAAGGTAAGGGAGGGGGGGTCATTCATATACGCAAGGGAGTGTTTCACTTATGCACCCAGCGTCTCTTTGTGTTTCTCTTAAAAGGAGTACTTTACGGAGTATTTATTACCATGCCTGACAAGGTGACAGGTGGTGGAGCAAAAAACCAGGATCCTGTGCCATTTCAGAGTTTTTCAGTGTCACAAAACAATGATCAGTGGTGAGTGCTGTCAAGAAGATCTGAGGATCGAGATTCAAAGCCAGCCCGAGCCGGAAAGTAAATTTCCAATTAACCACCAAAAAGCCGGAAGTATAGCTATGGCTCAAGGTGGTAGAGCTCCAGCCTTGAGCAAAGAAGCTAAGGAACAATGCCCGGGCCCTTGAGTGCAAGTCCCAGTAAAGTTCTAGGTCATAACCAAAACAGTAACAAACAACACACCTTGTACAAATATAAATGGGATAGCTGAGTAGAGGGAACCAAGACACTTACCAAGCCCACTGGGACGAAGAGGAACCAAAATATGAAGAGTACAAAAGGAGAGCATGGATACAAAAGGAAGACACATCTAAGTATTTCCTAAGGAAATCTCTAGGGGACTTTTCATGGCTCAGCTAAGGCTGATTCCTTCAGCGGGAAATGCAGGCTCCAGTTCACAGATTACCATTCTCTAAAGGGTCTTCTCTGCTGACTTCGCTTGGTTCATTTCATTTCCCTGAGCCCTGTAGGTTTCCAAGTTTGTGACTCCTCTTCCTTAATGTCCTCAAGCTGCTGGGATATTATCTGAAAACGACAAAGTGGCCTAAGCATATAAAAGACTTTTATTTGAATTCCTTGCCTGTAACATTGATTAGTTACATCACCCTACTGAAATCTCAACATACTCAATTCTAAAATAGAGGTAACCTGTATTATAGGATATCTGAGGACTAGCCTTTGCCTAATTATCTTTGCTTTGAATCCTTAGCAATGCTTCTTTAAGGAAATCTTATGAGACCTGACTCTATCACATCCTAGCATTTATCTGTGTGTGTGTGTGTACTGGTGTTTGAAACACTGGAGCCAGACATGCTACACGAGTATAGCCAGTCTCCTTTCCTCCCTTCCCTCTTCTTCCTTTCTTCCTTCTTTCCCTCCCCATTCCTTTTCTTTAATTCCTGTAAGAAAATTGTTCTAAGATTCCCCCTTTTTCCTCAAAATAAAATTGTAAAAAAAAAAAAGATCATCTCTGGACATCTGAACTTCTTACTTCATCCCTGGTCTTAAAGAACATCTTCAAGTCTGCTTGAGGGAGTTTTAAGAGGGGAAGAAGTGTCAAGACTCCTTGAGGGAAGTTATAGCCTTAACGAGGCCCTTCATGGAGCAAGTTTCTTCATCAGTTTTTAAAGTGCTGCATCATAAGATCTGTGGGACCTACTGTTGTGTTTTGGTGGCCTCTCAGTAGCACATATGCGTATCTCTGTGTATTTTTATTTTTTATTTATTTTTGATATTTACATTCTTTTTTTGTGAAAATACTGTACAGAGGCGTTACATGGGCAAGATAATGAGTACATTTCTTTTTATTAATGTTTTTATTGTGAAAAAAACTGCACAGAGGGGTCACAATCACATGGGCAAGGTAACGAGTACACTTCCCAGCAAGCATTGCAGCCCCCTCCCTTGCTTCCCCCTCCCATCCCCTCCAAGCCTCCTCCCCCACCCAATCCTCCCCCCACCCCCCCACCAAAGTTGTAAAGTTCATTTTTGACATGACAACTTGTACTTCTCATTGCTGTAATGGGTCCACCTGTATCCCCACTTAAACGACTTGTTTTTCCCCTTCCCCTCCACAAATTATACCGGCATCAAATACAGTGAAAGCAGGGGTTAAACTGTGGGGGAGGGACATACAAAGCAACAAAGAAATAATCATATAAATGCATTAGAAACAAATGCATGAAAAAAACATTTAAATACATCTTAGGGTTCATTTTCCTAACATCACATTATCTGACCTTTTCTGCTTGACTCATACATATACTAACTATTGCAAATGAGGGAAACCATGGGACCTATGTTTCTTTGGGCTTGGCTTACTTAACATAATTTTTCCAAGTCTTTCCATTTCCTAACAAATGGGGCAATGTCATTCTTTCTGATGGAGGCATAGAATGAGTACATTTCTTATCAAGCATTGTAGCCTCCTCCTTTGTTTCCCCTTCCCATCCCTTTCCATCCTCCACCCGCCCCCCTCTCTGTGTATTTTTAATGGAACATTTTAAATTTCACACATCAGGAAGTAGATTCACTCATGTTTCTGTCCTCCAGCCTTAACAATTGGCCAGTCATGGCCAGTTTTGCCTTCCTAACCTCTACATGTTTTCCTGATCCTGGCTTACTTGGAAGCAAATCCCAAGTGACATTTTCTATTGCTTGTAGTAGAGTATGTGTGAGGCAGAAACACAGCAACTCTCATTTTGAACAGAATGCCCACTGTCATCATAAACTCCAGTCACATAAACAATTATTGAATATTATTTAGACAACCAGCCTTAAAGGATGGTTTGCAAAAGACTAAAGGTTATAGGCTCTGGGCAGGTAAAAAGAACAGATGTCCTCTACATTTTGCTAGTTTGGTGTTTACATTTAGTTCAGCTTGAAAGTGTACCTCAGGAGCAGAAGGACTGATCAACGAAGAAATGAATCCAGATGTAGGTCAAATGTACAACAGATTGTGTAGCTCAGAGGCATCTTGGAGTAGTAGTTTAAGGCCTCTGTTCTCTGAGTTGGTTCAAACCCAGAGGCACCCCCTTCCCATGGGCCCAGGAAGAGCATTCACTCCAGAGTTTCTTTGTTAGAACATCTGTTACCACAGCTGTCAGTTTACCAGCAGTCTGAGAACCAGAAGACTGGTAGCATTCCTCTGTCCATGGTGCTGATCTACCAGCTCTCTGTTCACCAGCCTGAAGATCTGTAACTTCGTTTTGTGTTTGGGATTTAATGTCGGCGTTATGAAAACGCAGATGTTAAATAGTAAATAGTTGCAAAATGTGTCATTTATGCCTGTGCTAAGTTAAAGGAAAAATACAACCAAGACCCCAATTCCGCTGCCTAGTCAGTGCAATGTCCTAGGTTCAATCCTCAGTACCAAAAAAGAAAAGACAAAAAAGATCCATTTTTAAAAAAAATCACTGTGCAGAGTAAATTCCTCCAGAAGGGAGGCACAGGGGCATAGAAATAAGGGAAGGAACCACAGCAAGAACGAAACCCAGCAAACATTAAATCCTATAGATCTCTGTAGGGCACATGGTGGTATAAAATGAGCACTCAGAGGATTGGGCTGCCTTTGATTGTTGTAGCACACACTCTCTGCCTTTAGGACTGGCTCTGGTCATTGCCTGGGTCTTCCTTTGGCAGATGTTTCCGATACCCCTGCCGTGCCTGGCCTCCCAGGCCTTCATTTCAAACCTGGGTGGAAGCCTCCATGACTCCACAATTCTTGCCATCTTGGAATCTGCATGCCTGCAAAACTAGCATCACAGAGACAATGGCCAGAGCTTGCTGCCAACTTGAGTGGTAGGCCAGTCCCCTTAGACCACAGCTTGCTGTGGTCTCTGAGTTGCTTGGGTGGCGGAGCTAGGGGAAACACTTCTTGGTGGTCGCCTAAGCAGGGCACAAAGCAGGATCTCTTCACAAAGCAAAGTCATATGTGTTTACTCCTTTGTACCCTTCAGACCTTGATAGGCAGGGCCTGACACATTCCTGAAATCCCTGAAGTTATCGGTCCTATTATTCTGGTGCAAAGTACCTGGCTTATTTTTTTCAAATTTCAAATGACTTTTGTTTATTCTGGCTAATACCTTTAGCAACCACACTTTTCTTCATCCTGACTTTGTATACACTTCTTTTCTGGCCAAACTGTAATCTTATCAAATCCTGCTCTACTCCCATTTTTCACTGTAAACCTGGCTAAAAATTTCCACTATAAAACCTCTGGATTGAAGGTCCATGCCACATACTGCTGGGCTGCCCTGGAAAGTTTCCTATCAACTTAGTACATCATCTTTTTTTTTTTTTTTTGGTCGGTCGTGGGGCTTGAACTCTGGGCTTGGGCACTATCCCTGCACTCTTCAGCTCAAGGCGAGTACTCTACCGCTTGAGCCACAGTGCCACTTCTGGTTTTCTAGTGGTTTATTGGAGACAAGAGTCTCACAGACTTTTCTACCCGGGCTGGCTTTGAACCGTGATCCTCAGATCTCAGCCTCCTGAGTAGCTAGGATTACAGGTGTGAGCCACCGGTGCCCGGCAGTACGTCATCATTTTATTTATTAGGTTTGGGGCTTGAACTCAGGGCCTGGGCTGTGTCCCTGAGCCTCTTTGTGCTCAAGACTAGCACTCTACCACTTGAGCCACAGCATCACTTCTGGTTTTTGAGTGGTTAATTGGAGATAAGAATCTCACAGGGACTTTTCTGCCATGGCTGGCTTTGAACTGCGATCCCCAGATCTCAGCCTCCTGAGTGGCATGAGCTACCAGCACCCAACGTATGTCATCTTTAAGGTAGCCCTATGCCCCATAATCTTAGGGCATGGGCAAAAAAAGGCAAGTCATTTGCCACATGGAACACAAATAGCCTCCAGTCTAATTCCTAGAAGACTTTTCATTCCTATCTGAAACCTCGTGAACTGTTGGCATTTCTAATAGACTTCTGAGCTCCTACCAGAATCACGTAGGAAGTTCTGTTTGCAGCATTTTAGGGCTTTTCTATCCTCTGAATTCTTCTACCACCGAGTTTCATAGGCCCAAACCGTAAGGTCACATTTAGTCACAGTGCTGACCACACTTTTGAGACCAGACTTACTGCTCTGGCAAACACATAAACAACATAACAAGAAGACTTGTTTGTTTTGGTTACCAGATTCAGAGGTTTGAGTCTTTGGCTTCATTATTTTTGAGTCCTGATGAGGCCAAATATGGAGGGAAAGAGTGAGCTTTCTTTTTTTTTTTTGTCATGGGGCTTGAACTCTGGGCCTTGAAGCTGCCCCTTTGATTTTTCACTCAAGACTGACACTCTACCACTTGAGCCACAACTCTACTTCCTGCTTTTTGGTGGTTAACTGGAGATAGTCACACCGGAAAGACACACTGACTTTCCTGCCTGGCCTGGTTTGGAAACGTGATCCTCAGATCTCAGCCTCAGTAGCATAAGCCACCAGCAACTGGCTAGTGTGGCTTTTTAAAAAAAAAATCTTATTACACTCATTTGTCTCAATTCTTTTTTTTTTTTTTTTTTTTAAGAAGAAGGTACCTAAAGACCATGAGCCCTTTATGGTTCATGTCAATCAATTCTTGAAGGCTAACCTAGTTGCTAAAAAAAGATCCCTTTAGCCAGGAGAGAAGTTGGGGAACAGGGACAGTGGAAATGAGGTAGACAGAGAAGGATCTTGCTCAAGGAGATGGTGGAAATCAAGGGATTTATTTGATTAGGTAGAGCAATGATCTCAGTCTTCAAACCACGATGCCAAGCTGAGGATGTTCTGTAAGAAGTGGAGTCTTGGAAACCGTGGCACAAGATGGCTTTCATCTGTGACTGGGTTTAAGTTTGAGATTCCAGCACTGACATAAGCTTGTCAGCACTTGTAAGGCTAACCTAGCTCCTTCTAAATGGAGCAGACTTCTCTTTCTCTTGCTACTCAGTACATTGGCTTATATGAAAGGTCGATTTTTAAACCTGGGACTCAGATTCTGCTCTCAGAACCCCGAATGTCAGGTTGGGCCAGGTTACCTTGTTTGGTGTGCAGGGAGGCCCTCAGAGGTCCAGATGTATTTCCATGCATGTGACTGATTATATGGATATACCTGGAATTTGGGTCGGTCTCTGCAAACAGCCACTTAACCCGACTCACACACGATGTCGCGAGAAAGGGCAGGGTGGAGAGGAGGGGTGGTCATTTGCCAAGTGCTCTTTCCCAGCTCTCTTTGGTTGCTGAGAAAATGTTAGTGCTGGAGCTGTGAGCTATTCTGCTAGTTTATCATTAGGAGAGTCTGGCTGAGAATGAGCTCCAGAAGAGACCAGGCCAAAATATGGACAGGAGCCATGAAGTTTTCAAGTTATTTGAGCCCCCTAAACCATTTGCCTCTGAAGGCAGAACCCTGACTTTTTTCTTCTTGAGCCAATAAATAACTCAGTGTGTGTGTGTGTGTGTGTGTGTGTGTGTGTGTGATATTAAGCCCTGCTTGATTTCAGGACTTTAGAGCTGTCCATGAGCTTGCTTGCTTTTTTGTTTTCTTCCTCAAGACTAGTACTATGTGAGCCAGCTCTCCACTTCTGGCTTTTTTGCTGGTTAACTGGAAATAAGAATCTCATGGATTTGTCTGCGGAGACTAGCTTTGACTCTAGATTTTCAGGTCTCAGCCTCCTGAGTAGTTAGGATTACAAGGCATGAGCTACCAGAAACCAGAAAATACCTTTGTTTTTGTTCAGTCATTTTGGATTACTGTTGCTTGCAACCCAAAACATTCCAAGTGTAATACACTAAAAAATTATACATTGTCTCTGGTGATTTGGAAATGAGCATGTCATAGTTTACAGATGAGGAAATAGTAACACAGGTCCTTTGCATGTTCCTTTCTAGGAGTTCATGGAAGGGCAAGGATTGGGTACAAGGCTTATCAGGAATCTAAGGAAGAACATACTTTGCCAGAAGCTTTTGAAAATGTTCTGGGGGTGTGGTTTCTCCAAGAAGCACAAACATCTGTGATTCAGTTCAATGCCGTCTCACTGTAGTTGGCTTCGGAATTTAGCTAGTGAGTCGTCAGGCTGACTGGAGCTGCTATTGATAGTAATTCCTAATTTTGTTTTCCCTGCCATTTCGCTAATGCAGTGTTGTGAGCAAACACTGCCAGTTGATTTAAATCTGCTACAGTATTCACACACACACACACACACACACACACACACACACACACATATTCTCAGAACAGTCCACAGCTCTCTGATTAATCACATGTGTAAAGTATAGCGTTTATAGGAAATCGGCAGGTGGCAATTAGCATCTTGGAAATTATCTAGGAAACAACTAGAGCTTCCACTTTAGGATGCAAACATTGCAAGAACCAATGAAGTGTCAGACCCTGGGGTGCTGAGAGTGAGTGGGGAGGGGATGCCTGAGCACACAACAGCCAATAGGGGCCTACCCTGTATTGATTGCCGACAAATGCCAGAGCCTGCCTTTTCCTTCCAACACACAAAGGGGCCCATAAATAGATGCATGAAATAGTTCCTGACAGACCATCGTAGAGCAATCTTTAAAACATACACAAGACCTTTAGCTGAGAACCAGTGGTTTATGCCTGTAATCCTAGCTACTTTAGGAGGCTGAGATCTCAGGATCATGATTTGAAGCCAGCCCAAGCAGGAAAGTCAGTGCGACTCTTATCTCCAGTTAACCACCAAAAAGCAGGAAGTGGAGCTGTGGCTCAAGTGGTAGAGTGTCAGTCTTGAGCAAGAAAACTTAAGGAAAAGCTCCAAGGCCCAATATTGGCACACACGTGCACATGTGTGCATACAATACACACAAACACACACAGACTTGTCTAGACGTAGGAAAATACTGGGGTTACTATACCAGTTATTAAAATACTGAATAATTTCCATGTCAATTGGTAAACAATCTTGTGCTCTCTGGAACATACCCCATTGATACATTCCCTTGGGAAGATAGCTAAGAACTACTCATATCCAATGATCAGTGTGGAAGCCCCAGGGTTGCTCTAGTGCTAAGCCCAGAGTCCCTTCTGATGGCCAGTCAGTGTCTGTGCTATATGATGACTAAATACTTGCAATATCATCCTCAGAAGACTCATTGATTACTGTAGAAACCAGAAATATGAGTACAGTCCTGCTGGAAGAAGCAAGAAGAGAAAACAGTACATACTTATTTTATACTTTGAGACATTCTTCATCAATAACTGAAAAAAAATCAATACATCAGATGTATATATATGTTTTACTTAAAGCATCTCTGCTTCTATTTATATCTACATTGTTATGGTTCAGATGAATATCCCAAATGTTTATGTGTTAGAAACTATCCCCAAATCCATCTGCCAATTTGTTACCAGTGGCTCACATTGGTAATCCTAGCTAGTCAGGAGGCTGAGATCTGAGGATCATGGTTCCCATCCAGCCCAAGCAGACAAACCCTTGAGAGTGTTATCTTCAGTTAACCAGCAAAGAGGTGTAGCCCAATGGATAGAGCTTCAGCTTTGAGTGAAAAAGCTAAGGGACAGTGCCCAAATCTGAGTTCAAACCCAGGAGCTGGCACAAAAAAGAATCCCCCTCAAAAAACAACCCTCTCCCACAAAAAACTTTAGCCAATGGTATAGGAGGTGGGGCCTCCTATTAGGAATAGACAAGGTCATGAGAGTGAAGCTTCCTGAGCGGCTTTGTAAGGAGAGGAAGAGGAGCTAAGTTGGTGCCTTTGCTCTGGGTCACCACTGGCACATCACATCAGGGCACAGCCTGAGGCCTTCACCAGATGCCCAGCAGATAGGCAGCATGCTCTTGGATTTCCCAGCCTCCAGAACCATGTGACAAACTTTTCATCTGTATGAGTCACCTGGTCTCAAGACCTGAATTCCAGGCCCTGCCATTTGATAGCCACGTGACCTTACAAGGAGAACCACCTCAAACCATTGGTTCTCAGCGCTGGCCACATGTTCGTCACACTGGGAACTTTAACAAAATACACAACTCAGAAAACACCAAGGGATTCTGATTCTGTATTTTTAGGTTGAGCGCCTACCCGATCAGGAAATTTATTATTATTTTTTGTTAAAACAAAAACTCTCAGGCAGACAAACGGAGAGAGAAAGGATGAGTAAATACAATCTCATATATAGAGACTACATATGTGAACACGGAACTGTGGTATGGGGATTTGATTGTGAGATACAGAGAAGCCGCATTTTGAGAGGGTGAATCAGGAACCTTTAATAGAAAGTTGGTGACTATGAATGGATGCATGTTCCCTCCCCCCGCCAAACCTGCCTCCAATGCACTTACTACTGTTATAAAACTGGGCCATCAGGTTAAGTCAAGAGCAGAAAAACAATCTCAACGAACCAGATCAACTCTAATGGAGAGTTGAAGAGGGATGCCATGGTGACCTGAGGAGACTCAGGAGACACGAGGAATGGCTCAGTGGCAGCAGAGATCAAGGGGCCAAAGTAGGGTCATGGTTAGGGGGCAGGGTCATAAGGAGCTCTAGAGTTCAAAGTCTCACCAGTTCAATGAACATAGGTCTTGGAGGTCTGGGAACCTATTGTTCAAATGCCCACCATTGCTACTAGGACTGCAGGCACCTATCACCAGAGGGTGTTGTGGGGAAGTGAATTTTATCTCTAAGAGGTTTTGGGAAGTCTGTATCATCCACCAAGATGCCAAGATGGTGCCAGTTAGACTCAGTATCCATGTTTTGGAATCAGGTAACTTGAGGGGATGGATGGTGTTGGGAGAGATGGGGTAGAATGATAGAAGATGAGACTGAGCTAGATGCATTTTACCCATAACCTGACTTATAGAGTTGTACAACTACTTAATAATAATAATAAATACTAAATAATAATAAAAGAACATGGAATCAGGTAACTTGAAAAGGTGGGCAGGGTTGGGTGAGATGAAGGAGAATGATGGAAGGGTTGACATTGGTCAAGATAAATTATACTCATAAAAAGATGTGGAATTGAAACCCCTTTGTATATTACTGAAAGATACTAAAAAAATTAGCAAACACACAAACAGCGAGAAAACAGAAGCCACATTTTGAGGGGTCGAATTGGGAGTCTTTATTAAAAGGCCAGCAACTGCAGGGTGGACTTCTGTCTCAAAGACCAGCAGCCAGCAAATACATTTAACACTGTTAGGCAGCTAAGCCACGAAAGCCAGAGAGGAAAGAAAGAACAAAAACAATGTCAACAAACCAATTCAGCTCTAATGGAGAGCTAGAGTGGGATGTCATGATGACTGGAGAAGAGCCAGGAGATTGGACACCAACATGGAAACACATGGCATGGTGTAATGGCACCTGAGTTGGTCCAGACCTAACTAGTGTGAGGGTCGGGGTTGGAGGGGGGGCAGGGACACAGGAAACTAGAGTTCCAGGCACTGGATTGGATTGACAGGTTTAATAACCTATCATCCAAGTGCCCGCCCCTGCCTCCAGGGATTCAGGTACATCCTTTACCTCGGAGTTGGAGGCTTCCCCTTCCCCCACCATGAAGAGAAGATGCCAGACCCTATCATCCACCATGTGGCCAAGACCTGATCTCCCCACTTCAAGATGATTTTACCATACCATTCACACCCACTAAATTACCTTTGTCTAAGTGTTGCCTTCCAAGGTAATCTCATTGGAATTATGAAATGACATACATAAGGTTTTTGGCAAGAGTGTGGAGTATGACTTCGTAAAAGTAGTTTTATGTTCTTTTAATTACACAGGTAAAAATGAATTCATTCTAATGATCAGCACTTCGAAGAATATAGAGCAAAGAACATGGAAGGAATTCCTCTTCCCCCTTCCTCTACCCTCATGTTAAAATAAGGAGACTGTGTCTAACCTGCATCATCTTGGCCATGTGGTGAATGATAGGGAATTGAATTTAACTGGAGCCATCTTGTGTTCATGGTAGAGACAGGGAAGTTCCAACTTCAGGTGATGGGCATTCCTGAATTCCTAGAGGTAGGGGTGGGAAGCTGGATGATAGGTTACTAGACCTATCAATCCTGTGCCTCAAATTTGTGAGATTCTCCTTTTCTGTGACCCTGCCCTTGACAGTAACCCTATTTAGGCCCTGACTAGTTCAGGTGCCATTACACTATTCCTTGTGTCTCCTGTTTTCTGATTCTCCAGTCTCTGTTCACCATGGCTTTCCACTTCAGCTCTCCATTGGAGTTGATCTGGTTCGTTGGTGTTGTTTTTATGTTCTTTCTTTGTTTTACTACTGTCATGGCTCAGTTTTCTAACAATGTTAAGTGCATTCAAGGGACTGCAGGTCTTTGTGACAAGAGTCTAGCTGTGGTCGCCGGCTTTCCAATAAAGACTCCCAATTCAACCTCTCAAAATGTGGCTTCTCTGTTTCTCCCGACTGAATTCCCATACAACAGTGTATACAGAACTAAACAGTGCTGAGTTTTCATGTGAATCTTTCCAGAAACTTAACAGCTTGCCTTTATTTGCAAAAGTGTACGTTTTTAATAATGTAACAGGAATGTTTACGTTATTCAATGACTGCCTTCTTTTGGCCTAATAGTGATAGCTCTATATCTCAGGGATTGCTTTATACCAGTAAATAAAAGTCCACCTGGTCACTTCCTAATAGCTGCATCTATTATGAATAATGGATGTACCCTAGAGTATCTAATCACTCTCCACATTGGTGAGCATTTTAGGGATTTTTCCAAATAAATTTGTAGTGAATGGTTTTGTATATAAATCTTTGTACACACAAGTGAGTTTTCCTTTAGGTTATTCCTAATATTTCCATTTCTGGGTCAACTTTTATTGCATATAAAATGATATTAAGTTCTGACTGATTGCTCTCCAAAAAAATTCGATGCCAGTGTACTTTTTTTTCTTCATTGTTAGTAGGGTTTGAATTCAGGGTCTTGTGCTTTAGTTTGTGCCTTTATTTTGCTAGGTCTTATCATTTGAACCATACCCCAGTCCTTCATGCCTTATCTTTCAAATGCAGTCTCTCATATTTATGCCTGGACTGTGATCTTCCTATTTATCCCTCCCACAGGCTAGAATGATAGGTGTGTACCACCATGCCAGGTTTATATATATATATTTGGTCGAAATGGGGTTCTTAAGACCTTTTTTTTTTTTTTTGGTCTGACTGACTTTAAAATTTGAACTTCCTGATCTCGGCTTCCTGAAAAGCTGGGATAACAGGTGTGAGCCATTGTATTCCAGCATCCAATTTGCATTTTTAAATGAGTATCTAGAATCACTTTTTGTCTACAGCTGTTATTCCCCACATTTTGAGAGTTATTTTCGTTTTAGGTATGTCTTTTATATCCCATAGTTGGACAGCAGGGTTAAAAACAAGCAAGCAAGCAAACAAACAAATGGAATCTCTGCCTATTGCATTTCCCTGATGACTAACACCATCCAGTACCTTTTCATGTACTTATTGGCAAAGGAAGTTTCTGTTCAAGTGTTTGATCTTTAAAATAACAATGGGGCTTAGTGTTTGTTGTTTTTTTTTTTTTTGCAGCTTGGCTTATTCATTGAGATTAATTTTTGTATGGTATGTGATGTAGAGGTGGACATTTAAAACCTTATTTTGTTTCCATAAGTCTTGCTATATAGCCCAGTTTGGTCCTAAATTCACTAAACTCCTTCCTTACCCTCCCACCGGGATTACAGATATATGCTGCTGATGTGCCTGCTAAGAAGGAAATTCTTTTTTTATATTTCTCTCCTATATAGATATTGCATAGGTGCAGAGTCTTCTGTTTAAAAAAAATCTCTTTCTCCTTTGCATTGACTTGGTACATTTGTTGGAACGAGGCGGACTGAATATGTGAACAGAATTGACTTGTAACACTCTATTCTGTTTCATTGATCTATTTGCCTATCCTTGTTTGGAGTCTTTGTCATGTAATTGGAGATTATCGATGCACTTTGTTGGCTCTTTCTACTTATCCTAATTTCCTTGAGTGGCCCAATCTTTTTCAGCCACGGAAAGGGATAAGAAAAGCAAACAAGGCAGAGAGCTCTCTGGCAGCTAGGAATCCAATTCTCAGAGCCATCAGAAGGAGTCCGGCTTCCAGTTTGCTCATTCCTTTCACTCATCAGAGGTTGCCAAGTCAAAGAGTAAGGTAGCCGGGGTTTAACAACCATTTTCTCCCTAAATGGTGGCCATGCCAGTGAAAGATGAGGTCAGGCTACAATAGTCAGAACTTTCCTAAGCGTTCCAACTTTCAACTCAGTACCCTGAGTTTGTACGCCAAGTCCATTTCTCATACTCCGTCCACTGGTCAAACGCTTCCCACACTATGGCTCCCTTAAAGCTTGTGCTAAGGTAAAACTGGTGCACTGCACTTCTGCTGTCCTGTTTGCTCTGCTCCCTTCACTTGCTTTTCTAATTAAGACCCTCTATGTTAGCCTGCTGCTACTGTCATAGCAAATGGCCACATGATGTATGGCTTATCTAAATTTATTTGTGTGTACTTCTTGAGGCGCTGTGGCAAAGAGCAAGGTTTTGGCAGGATTAGTTTCCTCTGAGGTCTCTCACCTTGACTTGTATAGATGGCCTGGCTTGTCAAATGGTAATATGGTTAGGGTCTTCAATATCGCCTCAGGCTTCCACAGTTAAGCTTTGGTCTCCAGACCATGGCACTATTGGGAGGTGGTGGCACCTTTAGGGGAGGAAGTGAGGTCATTGGAGGTGTGCCCTTGAAGGGGATATTGGGACTCTGGTCCCTTCCTCTTTCTGTTTCCTGGCCACCATGATATTCTGCCTCATCAGAGACCCCAAAGTAATGGAATCAAGTGACCATAATCTCTGAAACTCTGAGCCAACATAATCTTTCTTTTAAGTTGTTTATCTGAGGTTTTTTTTTTTTTAAATCACAGTGATAGAAAGTTGACTGGTATACAGTCTCCACATACCAGTGTCCAAATTCTTACTAGTTGTTTTGGGATTAAGGCCAGCCTTGATGGCTTTATTGTACTTAAATTACCTATTTAAAGACTTTTCTCCAAATGCACTCCCATTCTGAGGTACTTGGGGGTTAGGACTTGAACCTAAGAGTAGGGGGAGGGGGCACAGATGGCTCACACCAATTATCCTAGCTACTCAGGGAGGATCAGGAAGCCATCTTAGGCATAAAGTTCTAAGATCTCCAATTAACCAGCAAAATGCCAGACCTGAGGCATGACTTAATTGGTAGAGCTCCAACTGTGCAAGCAAACCAAGCAAGTGTGGGGTCCTGAGTTCAAACCCCAGTACTGGTAAAAAAAAAGTGGAAAAATTAGCTGGGCAGTGGTGGCTTACAACTGTAATCCTAGCTACTCAGGAGGCTGAGATCTGAGGATCATGCTTCAAAGCTAGCTCAGGCAGAAAAGTCTCCGAGACCTTTTTTTTTTTTTTTTTTTGGTTGATTATGGAGCTTGAACTCAGGGAGGGGTGCTGTCCCTGAGCCTTTTTACTCAAGGCTAGCACTCTACCACTTTGAACCACAGTACCATGTCCAGTTTTCTGGTGGTTAATTGGAGACAAGAGTCTCACAGACTTTCCTGCCTAGGCTGGCTTTGGAACTGTGATCCTTAGATCTCACCCTCCTAAGTAGCTAGGATTACAGGCATGAATCATGGGTGCCCAGCTAGGAGACTCTTATCTCCAATTAACCACCCCAAAATCAAAAGTGGAGCTGTCGTTCAAAGTGGTAGATCACTAGCCTTGAGCAAAACAACTCAGGACAGGGCCCAAGCCCTGACTTTAAGCCTTGTGACAAAAAAAAAAAAAAAAAAAGAGGTGAAAGAACTGGGGATGGGATGGTTTCACAGTTCAGCCAAGATGCCCTGTAGTGGAATGGCCATAAATGGTCATGGCCTTGTTCAGTCAGCTGGCTTCTCTGTGGAACCTGGCTGGATTCCAGCTATGGCTTGAGCTCACCCCACCCCTGTGGACCCAGATAACGAAGTCTTTATCTCTCTCTAATCCTTCTCCCCAGTCTCTTTTTCTCTCAAGGTCATTCTAAATTCACAACTTAATTTTATTGCTATTAGCATGAATATACATAATATATCTACCAAAGCCTTGTAAGTCTGTTTCTTGATATGTTTCTCTTCTTCAGTACAGTAGATTTGCTTTCTAATCAGTTTGAGTTTTATATTCTTTCTATTATGTTTTCTGTTCTCTATTTGTCATACCTCCCTTGTCCCCCCCCACATTTTCCTCCCATTCTCCTGCGTATTGTTGCATTGATCGAGTTTCTTTGCTTCATTTTTTTTCCTTATTGGGTTTTGGAAGTTACAGATCTTATTCTATTCTCTAGTGGTTGCTCTAATATTTTAACACATTAAAAAATCATTACGAAATTAGAACACAAACATGGGGAGGAAAAACCTAAGTAATATAGAAAGGCATAATATGGAAAGTAAAACTCTTCCTATCCTCTGATTCAGTTCTTCCAAGTAGCCCACTTTTTAAACATTTCTCTTTTTCATGGATCTGGTTATTTTTTCCCTCTAACTTCATTAATATTTCTATTAAACTTTTACTTTTTAAACTGATGATCTATAGAACAAATTTATGGACACTGTTTAGAAGGTTATAGAATGGCCTGATAGTTATCTTGTTAATTTGTGGTTCTTCAAGCAATTATTCTTATTCACTCAATAGGAACTTTAAACATTTATTTCTTGTTCATTATTTTTAGGCAGTGTCTCTTGATGTTTCTAGACCTGTGAAAAATGGGAAATGATGGCTTCTACATCTTTTGCTGTTTATGTTTTCTGTGTCTCTTTAGCTTCCAACTTCTATGCACTGCTGTGTTGATAACTTGTAGTTTATGTTAATAGGTTTAAAATGGAAACTGAAAATGAATAAACACTACAGAAAATATTATGGTAATACAAATAGCTTCCAATGCAGAATGAAGAAATAGGATGGGATTTGTAGAGAATAAAATTTAATCTATGTTCCCTAGCCTTTGTACAGAGAATTAAATGTTTTGGGGTATCAAAATGAACTAGATTTCCTTTTTTTAGACTCCCATTAATTGTTTGCAAAATCCCTCCCTACTTCAATTGGCTTCATATTTGGAACCTAACTTGATTACAAGGTTTTGTTCTTCTTCCTTCTCTCCTCCTCCTCCTCTTCCTCCACTTCTTCCTCCTCCTCCTCCACTTCCTCCTCCTCCTCCTTCTTTCTCTTCTTTTTCTTCTTCTGGGACTTTGTGTTGCCTTCTTTTATTTTTATCTTTGTCTTAACCTAAGATGCATATCTTCATGATTTATGTGAGATTAGCTATGCTTCTTTTAAAATTTATTTTCATTACTGTTTATTACTTGTACACATTAATGGGGTTCACTGTGATATTTCAGAACATTTAATATACCCTAGTAATTAGCATTTCTCTCTCCTTATCATTTCTTTTTCTTTTTTCTTTTTTTGGGGGGTTGGGTATGGAGCTTACAGGTCTCTGAGCTCTTTTGCTCAAGGCTAGTGCTTTACCATTTGAGCCACAACACCATTTCTAGGTTTTTCTGAGTAGTTTATTGGAGATAAGAGTCTCACAGACTTTCCTGCCTGGGTTGGCTTCAAATCACGGTCCTCAGATCTCAGCTTCCTGAGTAGCTAGATTACAAGTGTGAGCTGCCAGTGCCTGGCTCCTTATATTTATCTATAAAGTACATAGTAGGTTATGGTGAGCTATAGTAACAATAACATCAGACTGTATTCTTTCTCCCTACCTGTGTTTCGTACCTTTAAATGACCCTCCATCCCCCTTTCAACATCTAATCACAATTCTACATTCCGGGTTTTTTTTTTTTTGTCAGTTGTGGGGCTTGAACTCTGGACTTGGGTGCTGTCCCTCAGCTCTTCAGCTCAAGGTTAGCACTCTACCACTTGAGCCACAGTGCCACTTCTGGTTTTCTAGTGGTTTATTGCAGACAAGAGTCTCTGGGACTTTCTTGCCCAGGCTGGCTTTGAACTGCTATCCTCATATCTCAGCATCCTGTGTAGCTAAGATTACAGGCATGAGCCACCAGTACCTAGCTTCTACATTCAGTTTATTTATTTATTTTTCAGTACTGGGATTTAAATTCAGAGCCTTGTGCTTGCTAAGCTGGTGCTCTACCACTTGAGTCACACTGCTAGTAGCTGCCTGTTTTGGAGACAGAGTCTAGTGAACTTTTCCGTTCAGGCTAGCCTTGAACCTCAATCCTCCAGATTTTAGCTAGGATCTTAGTAGCTAGGATTTCAGGCATAAGCCACTGGTGCCTGACTCAGGTTGATAATTTTTTAACTTCCACATATAATAGAGAACATTTGTGCTTGTCTTTCTGTGTTTGGCTTATTTAACTTAACACAGTATCATCTGTTTCCACCCACTGTGCTGTAAATGACAGTGTTTTATTCCTCTTTGTGGCAGAACAATATTTCCATTTCTGTGTATGTATATTGTGTTTTCTTTATCCACTCATCCATTGACGGGCCCCTAAGTTGATTCTATTTCTTAACTATTGAGCAGTTCTGTAATACGCATAGAAGTATCTAACTTCCATGCTTCTGTTTTCTGCTAGATGGAGTGTTTTTGTTTTCAAACATCTGACTCACATCGCTGTCATTCTGCTTATGTATAGAATTCCAGGATCTGCTTTGCAAATAGTCTAGGTCTCTCTTCTTTATACTCCTAGGTCACCTACAATGTACCTCAGATTTTATACTCTTTGACTTTCTCACTTAAAGAATGAAAGCATGAAAAGCCAAATTTCTGAATCTTTAAATGTCTGAAAAAAATCTTACTATATCTGGCACATAGTTTGGCTATTTATGGATTTCTATTTCTTTGGTTTAGAGAAAATCATCCAATTATTTCTTTCGTGATTGTATTCCCTTCATTCTTCTCTTTTTCTGGAGCTACTAATAGGCCCATGGTGGAAATTTCAAGTTTATTCTGTTTCTTTGAATTTTTTCTTAGACATTTCATGTCTATGTCTTTTTATGATTTATTCTGGGGATTTATCAGCTTGATCTTTCAATCATAGATCCATTCTGTGGTACGATCTATATGTTGAGATTGTCTATTAAATGACAGTGAACTTTTTTTTTTTTGTCGGTTGTGGGGCTTGAACTCTGGGCCTGGGCACTGTCCCTCAGCTCTTGAGCTCAAGGCTAGTGCTCTACCACTTGAGCCACAGTGCCACTTTCGGTTTTCTAGCTGTGATCCTCAGCTCTCAGCCTCCTTAATAGCTAGGATTATAGGCATGAGCCATTGATGACCAGCTAGTGAACATATTTTTAAAATTTATTCTTTTCTTCGGAGAAAAGATTTATTAAAAAAAGAATAGTGGGAAACAACCCCAACATGAAATCTTGTATTACTATGGACCATACAGAAGCTTTAAGTTTCTAATAAATAGATTATTATAAAGATCACCAGCTTGTCAAAATAAGTAGGACTACCTAAGAAAAAGAGATTAAAAATCTTGAAAATTAAAATAATTTGAACAAGATAGCTTATAGATAGTTAATAGATTGTAAGGTTGGGTGAAGGATCTGGTTTGTATGTTTTTGTTTATTACCATCTCAGGCGCTGTAATGTTAATCCTTCAATTTATCTTTGTAAAGGTTAAGAATAATCTGTCCCCTTGATTTACAATACAATGATTACAAATATTAAATTTTCTTATTTTTCCTGCAGTTTGATAAGAAAAGTCCATTTCTTTTAAAATGTCTAAGTAGCTATTTTTCTTAGCATTATTTTTGTGCATGTGAGGTTTTTTGTTTTTGCTCACCAGTCCTGGAGCTTAAACTCAGGGCCTGGACCTGTTCCTGAACTTCTTTTGCTCAAGGCTAGCATTCTACCACTTGAGCCACAGTGCCACTTCTGGCTTTTTCTGTGTATGTGGTACTGAGGAATGGAACCCAGGGCTTCATGCTTGCTAGGCAAGCACTCTACCATTGAGCCACATTCCCAGCCCTGCATGTGATTTGTTTCGAATGTATCAAAGTATAAATTATGCTGCTTCCTCAGATAACTGCAGTTTTATCTTCACAAACTTTCTGCCTTTCTCCCAGGGCAGTGTTTTTTTCTCCACAGAACAAGCCAACATTACAATTCTAGTGTTAGAAGTCAGCACCTCATACAGCTTTCACGCTGGCCATTTTCTTTGTCAGTATTGCTGAGAAGTGTCATGATGTGATTATTTTTTTCTCCACAGATCACCAATTTTACATGTTCTGTGGCTTAGGTCTTCTAGCATTTTCTTTTAGACAGTTGAAAGATAAGTGCACCTTCAAGGGTCACCAATTTTTTTGGGGGAGGGATAACATTAAAATGCTATACATACAAACTTAGTGCCTATGGAAGCAAGAGAGCCAGAGAGTTGGAAAAGAACCAGTTTTAAAATAAGCTGTGGGGCTGGGAAGTTGGCTCAGTGGTAGAGTGCTTGCCTCACATGCATGAGGCCCTGGGTTCAATTCCTCAGCACCACATAAGCAGATAAAAAAGCCGGAAGTGACGCTGTGGCTCAAGTGGTAGAGCGCTAGCCTTGAGCTGAAGAGCTGAGGGACAGCACCCAGGCCCAGAGTTCAGATCTCACGACCGGACCCCCCCCCCAAATAAATAAAATAAGCTGTAACTTATGTTTTAAGAATTATGGGAGAACTGTGCATGTAGCTTAATGATAGAGTGCATGCCAATAGCATGCGTGAGTCCCTGAGTTCAATGCTAGTGCCATTTAAAAAAGAATTATTAGAGGGCTGGGAAGGTGGCTCAGTGGTAAAGTGCTTGCTTTGCATGCATGAGGCCCTGGGTTCGATTCCTCAGCACCACATAAACAGAAAAAGCTGGACGTGGCACTGTGGCTCAAGTGGTAGAGAGCTTGCCTTGAGCTAAAGAGCTGAGGGACAGCATCCGGCCCAGAGTTCAAGCCCCAGGATTGACCAAAAAAATTATTAGATAGGAAATAACAAAACGTTTTTTAAAATTTTCTTTTGGAAATACAATATTTTATTGGCTATGTGTGAAAAAGAACCATTAGTGACCTTAAAATCTGTACACTGAAGACAGATTAAGTCACTGAAAAGAAAATCTATGTTGGTTTGTCCCAGCTTGGACAAGAAAAAAAGGCAGAAGAGAAAAGGAAAATAAAAAGAAATTATGAGGAAAACATTAAGCAGTATGAAGGATATGTCTAGAAGCATATGGAAGACAATTTTCCCAGTGTTTTCAAATTTGTAAGACAAACTCGTTTTGAAGTTAGAATTTTGTGTTTGGTTAAACCAGCATTCAGTTAAGAGATTCACAATTTGCCTTTTGTATTTGTGACCTGGGCACAGCTTCTCTTGCTTGCCTATTGGAAAGCTCTGTTTTGACCCCTGGGAAACCCTTTGTCCATGCATAATCTTTTGAGCTATACTTTGTTTCCTCTACCTTTTTTTTTGTGTGCCATTGCTGGGGCTTGACTCAGGGCTAAGGTGCTCTCTCACTTGCCTTTTTCTCTCAAGTTTGGCACTCTTCCACTTCAGCCACTGCTCCACTCCCAGCATTTTGCTAGTTGGTTGGAAATAAGAGTCTCACAGGCTTTCCTGCCCAGACTGACTTTGAACTACGATCCTCAGCCTCCTAAGTAATTAAGATTATAGGTGTTAGCCACCAGTACCTGGCTTGCTCTCTCTCTTTCTCTTTTTTTCTCTCTCTCTCAATCAAAATGACTAGACTATGATCTTTAAAGAAACTGAGATCCTCAAAATGTTTTTAAAAAAATGATCAATTCTGAAACTGTGTATTTTATTTTATTTTATTTTTTGGGTCCGGTCGTGGGGCCTGAACTCTGGGCCTGGGCGCTGTCCCTCAGCTCTTCAAGGCCCAAACTGTGTATTTTATAATAAAATATTTTTTGGGGTAATGAAAGATAAATTTCTCAGTGATAGAAAAGAGGAAAATGTGAAGAAAGGAAAAGGCCAGGGGCTGGGAAGGTGGCTCAGTGGTAGAGCGCTTGCCTTGCATGCATGAGGTCCTGGGTTCGATTCCCTAGCACCACATAAGCAAAAAGAAAAAAGGCCGGAAGTGGCGCTGTAGCTCAAGTGGTAGAGCGCTAGCCTTGAGCTGAAGAGCTGAGGGATGGCGCCAAGGCCCAGAGTTCAGGCCCCACGACTGGACCACCCCCACCTCCCCCCCCAAAAAAAAGAAAGGAAAAGGCCAGAGTAAATGCAAGGTTGTTGGACTGGACTGGACATGTGAAGACAATGGAGGATGTAAACAGAAATAAACGTGTGTGTAGATGTGTGTAAACCCTAAATGTGTTCTCCCTGTCTCTCCCTCACTCGCTGCCTTTCTTTCTGTCTCTTGCTCTGTCCTCTGCAATGACTTGCAAAGCATGATCCCTTCAACAACAAAAACACCTAGTTTACCATTTCTTGGTGTCTAAATACCACCCTCCCAGCAAAAGGAACCAGGATTTCTTGGAGAAATAGACGGTTGCAGAGCTAGGGTTGGGAGTACACTGTGAATCTGGAATCTCTCTTACTTAAAAGACAGGAAGTGCTTTGTGATAGCAAGGCATCAAAGTGATTCCAGAGCTGGATAACGCCCCCCCCCTTCCTCCAATGCCACTGGCTACCATCAGAATAAATAATGGTAGTATTGAGTTATAATCTCTAGAATACACCAAGAAGCTACAAATCCATACAGATTTCAGTAGATCTATGGCTAGGAGAAATAAGTGGGAAGGAGGGGGCCATTGTGCTTGAGGTAGAATTCTAATTACTAACTGCAGAAGCCATGAAGGAATTAGAAAACTGCCACTTGGCATCACCATAGTAACCACTGTTCCAAGCAAGAACCATCAATGATTGTTGACGCCTGTAAGTAAATATATGATAAGAAGCAGAACATTGCCAAAATCTCAGAGGATCTCCCAAGGAAAAGAAATATACATATATATATATATATATATATATATATTTACAAGAGGAAATAGGGAAGACTTTACATGGGAGAACCCAGCAGATACTATTTTAGCCTGAGGGTCACAGTCTGTAATATAAACTCCACAGCCTCAGATCTATTTGTTGAATTCACTCCTGCGAGGCAGCAATTCTCTTCCAGTAATGGCAGGCAGGTAGTAGGTGCTCAGCAAACATTTCTGGATGGAATCTTCGTGTGTGTGATTTCAACTTCACTAGATTTATATGTCCTTTGTCTGCTTACTTACATTTATCTATCTGATCTCTCATGGGATGAGAAAATAAAATGATTGTGTCCTACTGTTGTGTTTATGTACTTATTGTTTTCTTTTTCTTTTTCTTTTTGCCATAGTATGTTGAAGGCTTGGTGTTTGGTATATACACACTTGAAATGGTTAGCAATTCATTTAGGTTGTATTTTTGTCATCATAATTAGAAAAAAACAAAACACTTCGCTTCTTGGAAGTTTTTTCTCCTTCCTTCCTTCCTTCCTTCCTTCCTTCCTTTCTTCCTTCCTTTCCTTCCTTCTTTCCTCCCTCTCTCCCTCCTCCCTCCCTCCCTCCCTCCCTTCCTCTCTCCTTCCCTTCCTTCCTTCCTTTCCTTCCTCCCTCCCTCCCTCTCTCCCTTTCTTCCTTTCTTCCTTTATTTTTCTTTTTTGGGTTGAACTCAGGGCCTGGGTGTTGTCCTTGAGCTTTTTCTCTCAAGGCTAGCACTCTATAACTTTGGGCCATAGAGCCATTTCTGGATTTCTGTTGATTAATTGGAAATAAGAGTCATGGAATTCCCCGCCTGGGTTGGCTTCGAACTTCTATCCTCAGATCTCAGCCTCCTGAGTAGCTAGGATTGCAGGCATCAGCAGCTGGCACCAGTTTTTATTTCTTTCTTCCTCTCCTTTTCTTCCTTTTCCTCCTCTTTTTTCATCTTCTTTTTCTCCTCCTCTTCTTCCTTTTCCCACTCCTTTTTCTCTTCCTTTTCCTCCTCCTCCCCTTCCTCCTCCTTCTTATTCGGATTCTCCCTCTTCTTTTTCCTTCTCTTCCTCTTCTTTCTCCTCCTCCTTCTTCATACTCCTTTTTCTCCTCTTTTTCTCTTCATTTACAAAATTGGGGATAGAACTCAGAGCCTCACAATCATAGGTAAGGGCCCTACTACTGAACTATACCCTAGCATTTTTGTCTTAGTTGACAGCTAATTTCACACCAATAATGTGACTTCCCCAGTGTGTGTGTGTGTGTGTGTGTGTGTGTGTGTGTGTGTGTGTGATATGTATTTGGCACATGTATATACACACATATACATAGTACTTCTTCACTGTTTCCTCTATTCCAGCCTCCATGTTTTCCTAAAGCTCTTTGTGTCCTCTTTTACCCTGTTGTTTAGTTTTTTGTTTGTTTGTTTTTTGGTCAGTTGGGGGGCCTGAACTCTGGGCCTGGGCTCTTCAGCTCAAGGCTAGCCCTCTACCACTTGAGCCACAGTGCCACTCCTGGCTTTTTCTGCTTATGTGGTGCTGAGGAATCGAACCCAGGGCCTCATGCATGCGAGGCAAGCGCTCTACCACTGAGCCACCTTCCCTGCCCCCCCACTCTGTTGTTTAAACATCCAAGAGGGACTTGACTGTTTGGGGTGGTTTCTGTTAGCCAAGACAGAACTATTTTGTCTTTTCTTCTCTACTTTTCAAACAGCCATTTCATCTTCTGAAATGTCCCTCAATTTCTCAAGTAGTAGTCATTTGTAGTTTTAGTATAGCTTTTGCCATATTTATCAGAGGATGTTTTATTTTTTAAATAAAGTTCTTAATTTTTGGTATTTTGGACTCCTTAAGGCAAAGGATGTTATGTTAACCTGTCTGCTGTCTTCTTCCTATGGATTCTCTACATTTTAAAGCTTCTTTTGTTCAAAAATTGTACATATTTATATACCATGTATTATATATGTGTGACATTTTAACACATGTTTACATTGTATAATGATCAAATCAGGGTATTAATTATATATACACAGTGGAATACTGCTCAACCAAAAATGTTGAAGTCAAGCTGGGCACTAATTACTAGCTCACGCCTGTAATCAAGAGGTTGACTGTGAAGATCTCAGTTTGAAGTCTGTCTGGGCAGACAAATCCATAAGACCCTTGTCTCCAAGTAACCAGCAAAAAGCTAGAAGCAGAGGAGTAGCTCAGTGTTAGAGCACCATCCTTGAGCAAAAAAGCTTAGCCAGAGTGTGAGGCCCCAAGTTCAAACACCAGGACAGCACAATGAAGTCAATTATGTAATAATTTGTCATCTGTCTATTACCTCAGGACATTTATTGTTTCTCTGTGGTGACAGCATGCAGCATCTTTTCTTCTAGTTATTTTGAAACATAGAGCACAGTACTGTTAACTATAGTTATTGTGCTGTTCCCCATGTCCAAATATAAATTATAATCACCATCCAACCCCTCTCTCTCACTAGTCCACTGGCAATCACTATTTTATACTGTGTTTCTATGAGACCAGATGATTTAGATTCCCAAAATGAGTGGGTTATTCAGTGTTTGTCTCTCTCTCCCTGACTTATTTGGCTTTGTAGAATGTCCTCTAGGTTCATTCGTGTTGTCCCAAATGATAGCATGTCATTCTCTTTTAGAGCTGAATAGTATTCCATTTTGCGTAGGTGTCACATTTCTTTATCCACATGTGTACTGATGGGTGCTTAGTTGGATTTCATATCTTGGGTGTTGGAAACAGCACTGTTGTCGATGGCTCTGTCATAACCTTGTCATTTCCTTTGGGTGAACACTCATTAGCTGGATTTCTGGATTATACGGTAGTTCTGTTTTAATTTGTTGAGGGATTGCCATGCTGTTTTCCACGTTTATATTCATTATATTAATTTATATTAGATTGCCCTTCCCCCACCCTATTTTGTGACAGGACTTGTTATTTCTTCACATCTGAAAAAGGAGACACTTTCCCTGAACATTCGTGACAGAAGAGATGCTTTACTGAGGTTCGAACTCACAGCATAACGCTTCTGCTGCTGGCATTCTACGACTTGAGCCACACCTCTAGCTCAGCTTTTTGCTGGTTATTTTGGAGATGGAATCTAGCGGACTTTTTTTTTTCCTCCTGGGTTGGCTTCGAACTGTGGTCATCCAGATCTTAGCCTCTTGAGTAACTAGAATTATAGGTGTCAGACAATGGCCCCTGGTCATAGTGTAGATCTTAGGGGATGTCTAAGATCTTATAGGGGATGCCCCTGTGAGAAAGGCTTCCCAATTGTGGTTGTACTGGGAGGTGGACCTCAGGCCTAGTGTAAAGACATCAGGTCACTGAGGGGAGGTGTCTGTGAAGGGAATCTAGGCTCTCTTTTTACCTCTCCCTTTGCTTGCTGGCTGTCATAAGGTATCTGCTTCCTTCCTCTACCACAAGCTCCCTTCATGATGCGCTGCCTCTCCTCAGGCCCCGGCACAGCAGGTCAAGCGATGGGGGCATGAAACTTCTGATGGTGAGCCACAGTAATCCTTTCCTTTTGTGAGAGCTGATGGTCTCAGGTGTTCTGTCACAATAGTAGAAAGCTGACTGATGTAGGAAGCAATGGCGTATTTTACCCAGTGCTCCAATATGGCGTACGACTTCAAAGCAATCTTCCTTCAGGGTGTCTCCTGGACTTGGGGTGGTGGTTTCCAGAGGCTAGGAGTAGAATGAGTTGGGATAATTGGATGGAACATGGAGGTTTTTCATGACAGTTAACTACTCTGAATGATACTTAGTGGTAGATGTGGCATAGTATGTTGGCTCGACCTATGGAGCGCACAGTACCAAGTGCAAACCCTCATGTACAAACCCTCTTGATAACGGTGGTTCAGTGAGGGTTCATCAGTTGTGATAATTGCACCACCCTAGTGGGTGTGTTGGCTGGGCATGTGTTTGGAGAGGGAATTAATGGACATCTCTTTGCTGTACCTTTCTATCTCACTGTGAGCCTTAAAAAGTGTACAGAAGAATAACGCAGATGGAAATGAACGCATGTAAGGCTTGGCGTGTGTCCTCCCACACGCCAAGTGACAGTGAAGCTATCATCTGCTTTTTACTCTTACAAGTAACTGGCCTAGTAGCTGCTAATCCAAAAATGAACAGCAGAGAGCAGCCTGTGTCCAAAAATAGCAGAGTTCTCCTGCAGTCTCAGGCAGGCTGAGAGGAGGCAGTGGCCAGGGATTGTGATAACGTGCACAGGCCTCCATCAGTATCGGAATCCGGAGTC
The DNA here is from genome assembly GCF_000151885.1 of Dipodomys ordii. Lineage (NCBI taxonomy): Eukaryota > Metazoa > Chordata > Mammalia > Rodentia > Heteromyidae > Dipodomys > Dipodomys ordii. The sequence continues at coordinate 3,078,905 of NW_012267230.1, forward strand.
ACACTCAGGATCGCTGGTTATGTTTGATCCATGTATTAGTTTTAAGTAATCCCTTTGGAAAGAACATGTACAGATGCATGTGCACACAGAATGAGCACTTAGAATAGTACAAGAATGATGAAAGATTCTTTACAGGGGCCACAAGACCCCATACAATCTGACCCCTCCTTTTGTTTTCCTGACATTAAATCTTATACTTTGCTCTGGTTCCACCCACCCTTGGGAGCTCTGCTTTGAGATTCTCTCACCTTGTAATATGATCTCCTCAGACATCAGTTGGCATTCAGTCCTTTCTCTTCTTCCAGTGGTGACTCCGATGTTTCCTTTCTCACAGAGGCCCTGTCTGACTTTCTCATTGAAGATGCCAACCTCTCTCCATGCCCCCTACCTGCATTTCAAAGGCGGCTGGGTTGCAGCACTATACATGACCATTATCTTTCTTCAGGGCACTCATCACTCTTGCTCAGACTACCTGTTACACTCCATAATTTGGACAAGTAGTCTCCTACCCTAGGCTGTAAACTTCATGAGGGTAGAAACAGTTTCCAGCATATTCTCCATTCTATATCACCAGTGCCTAGAACAAGCCTAATGGTAGGCACACAGTAAACATTTGTGGCCTGAGACCACATCACAGCTCCCCCTTACCTGAGACGTTGGCCTTTATTTGATGATGATGGAATGGACTGCCATAGCACATTAGCTCATAATTCTGGGATTTGGCAAAATGTTGGTTGGGCTCAGCTGGGTGGCACATCTGGTCTAGGCTGGCTTGTCTGATCTCACCTAGATTTGCTTGTGTCTATATCGCTATTTGCCATGCTGGCCAAGGGACTTGGATTTTTTTCAAAGCAAGCCCCCTAACCTTTAAAAAAGTTGGCCTGGGCTTGTTTACACAGTGGCCTCACACTTCCAAGCAGAGTGCAAGAGGAAGGTCTTGATGTCCTAATGATGCGAGAGCTGCCTGTGTCACCTTGGCTATCAGGCCTTTGGCCTAAGTCAATTCTGTGACTAACCAGACTCTTGAGGGCACAAGGTGCTAATTACATAGCAAAAGAGACTACAGACAAGAATCAGAAGAATTTCAGGCTGTTTTGGCAACATACCCCAGTAAATATGACTGAATTGCTCTTTAAGAAGATCATGAAGCCGGGCGCTGGTGGCTCACGCCTGTAATCCTAGCTACTCAGGAGGCTGAGATCTGAGGATCGCGGTTCAAAGCCAGCCCGGGCAGGAGAGACCGTGAGACTCCTATCTTCAATAAACCACCAGAAAACCAGAAGTGGCGCTGTGGCTCAAGTGGTAGAGCGCTCGCCCTGAGCTGAAGAGCTGAGGGACAGCGCCCAGGCCCAGAGTTCAAGCCCCACGACCAGACCAAAAAAAAAAAAAAAAAGATCATGAAATTGCTGGGCAATGGTGGTTCACTCCTGTAATCCTATCTACTCAAAAGGCTGAGATCTAGGATTTCAGTTTGAAGCCAGCCCTGGCAGGAAAATCTGTGAGATTCTTTATCTCCAATGAACTACTCGGAAAAAGCCAGAAGTAGTGCTGCTGCTCAAGTGGCAGAGCACCCATGCCCTGAATGTAAGACCCAGGACCAACACACACACACACACACACACACACACACACACACACACATCATGAATTCCATCAACAGCATCTTAAGGTGCCATATGAGTCAACTTTATTATACTACAACAGGATTCTTATGGCAGCTAACTTGTGAAGAACCAAGATTGATTTAGCTCACAGTTTTGTCAGTTCAGAGTCCAAGATTGGGCAGGGCCAATGGATGGGTTCAGGTTCTGCTAGCCTAGTGACTAATGACATACATCACACCATGGATGGGACTGGGAGTGAGAGGAAGTACCACGCTGCCAGACCGGAAGTGGGAAGGAAAAAGTGGGAGGGAGGGAGGAAGAGAAGGAAGGTGATGGAGAGAGAGAGAGAGAGAGAGAGAGAGAGAATATGTTTGCTGCTATCTTAACATCTTTTTATGAATCCAAGATTTTCCCCTGGGCTCTAACTCTTAGAGAATGCACAGCTCCTTCCAGTGACTCTAAACCTGGTACTAAGCCCCCAATACACATACCCTTTGGGAGACACTCAAACTATAGAGAAGTTCATTTCTTTCCCATGCCATGAGCTGTGGATGATATTAAAAATAATTTAAACTAAGTGCTAGTGGCTCACTCTTGTAATCCTAGTTACTCAAGAAGCTGAGATCAGTGGATTGAGGTTTGAAGCCAGCTCAGGCAGTATAGTCCATGAGACTCTTATATCTCCAATTAACCAGCAAAAAGCTGGAAGTGGATTTTTGGTTTAAGTAGTAGAGTACCAGCCTTGGACAAAAAAGCTGAGAGACAGAACCTAGGCCTGGAGTTCAAGTCCCAGTACCAGCGCACACACACAATCTTTACTAATCAGGTAGGTAAAAAGTAATATGTTGCACGCTCAGAGAATTTAAAAGGCTAAAGCTGTGAGGCTGGTACAAGGTAGAGTCTGATGTCCAAATGCAGCCTCTTGTATGGTTTGCCATACCTTGTTGCCATGGGCAATGCCTCTACCCTCCCTGGCTGTCAGATAGGCCCTGAGACTTGGTTTGGCTAATGGCCTATCAGCACAAGTGGTACACACAGAGGCTGGAAATAGGTTTGCAGACAGATGCTTGCTGTCTCTGAGACTTCTACCATTGACAAGTGGGCTGGAGAGTGAGAGACACTTGAAGCAGAGCTGAAGCATCCTAGTCACACAGCAGAAGACAGTTCAGACAAGCTGACAACTAAGCGACACCCAGGCATATGGGCAAGTTGCCAAATAATCAACAGAACTACCTGTCTGCCCCTTAGCTGACCCTAGGTATGTACAGGGGTGGCTGCCACCTCACTAGTTTTCCCAGATCATCTCTAGGGAAAGGGCTGGGGTGGGGGGGTGTCCTACAAGTCTGGATTGCAGATGAGGCTAGTTAGAGCTCAGGCTTGCTGGCCCTTGGGGAGCTCCCACAGCAGTGCCTAGACCTGTGTGGGTTTGGACATCCTCTGATGTGTCAGTCCTGATGTCCTGTGATTTCCCTGGGGATTGGACCCTGATGTTGCAAAGTGTAAGTTAGGAAAATCTTCCTGATCGTCCACAAGCCGGCCCCAGCCAGCCCCTGACATCTGATGGAGAGGGTCATGAATGGCAGGATGGGGAGCTGACTGCTGCTGCCCAGAGCTTGCCTGGAATGATGGATGGGAGGCCTGGAGGGCCAGGAACGGTGGAGATGGTTATGTTTCCTAAGGCAGAGAGCATTTCCTCCCAGGACACAGGGCTGGTGGGAACAGGGTCAGCACAAATCACTTTACATTTCCTCTCTCTTTTATTTTATTTTTATTTATTTATTTCTTCTGATAAGAAATAACTCCAACTCTCCAGGCATGATAGACGGAGGAAACTGTATCGAAGCTTATATGTATCCTCGGTAAAAATTTTTTTCCCTTGAATTTTAATCTTCTTTTTAGAACATTGACCTCTCTGAGAACCTGATAAAAAAAAATCACGGGCCTCTTCCCCAGGAAAAAAAAAAACAACTCATAAATACAAAATTTTACTTATAATGTCAGGGGATTTACAGTTTCTTGGAAACTCACTCAGGAAGCTAGATAGATTCTGGGGGAGGGAAGGGGAGAGAGGGACAGAGAGAGAGAGAGAGAGAGAGAGAAACGTGAATGATTTGAGTGGTTCCCTAAGACTCACACCCTCTTTAGTAACCCCTAGGGAAACCAGGCCATCAGGAATTAATAACAACCAAGCAAACAATAGTAGCTTATGCATCTTGAATGCCCAATGAATAGATACAGAGCACTTACTTAGATCTGTTCTGCGCATAGAAAGTGCTGTGTCAGTGTTAGCTATGCTGCTGCTGCAGGTGGCAAGAACAATGAGAATGTACCAAGCATGGAGTTTACTCTGCGTAATTGTAAGGATTTTTGCTTTCTTCTCACCTGTGGAAGAAGTTGAGGGGGTAACACCTCCCTCCCAGCCCCCTCTAAGTTCCTTCCCTTGTGGGCACAGGTTAGGAATGTTGAACAGGACTAGTAAAGGGAGAACGATTTTCCCTCTAGATTATGACAATCCCTCATTGAGTATTTGGTCATCAATTTACCACTGACATATACTTCCATCTATACTGTTTTCACTTGGTTCTTACCACCTTTCTATAGCGGTCACTCACTTTGTAGTGGTCATTCACTTTGCAATCATCTTTCACTGGACCCCCTCCTTTCTCTGATTTCCCAGTGTTCCTGAAGGCCTGATGCCTGGATTCCACATCCCAAGTCTGGTTTACTTGATTTGGTAGTGGGGCCTGGCCATCAGCCCTTTTCCACGGCTCCTTAGGTAATTCATGCAGTCAGAGTCATTGATCTATGTATGTGCTCATGACTACATTTTTGGCCTCCATCCCAGACTCTCCTTTGGCTATAGGTGGGGCTACAGTCCACCTGGCACTGTCATTTGCTTGTTTCTTGGGAATTCCAATCTGAATATATTCAACACAGAAAGCTTGACTTCTCAGCAAAGTCCGCCTTCCTCTACGAAGCAAATTGTCCCATGAGTTTTACCATCTTAGCAAATACCATCCATATTCTTCCATCCGATCCTACTTCTAAAATTCCTGCTGATCCTATTTCTAAAATTCATCCATGCCTTTCCATTTTATCCCACTGTCTTGGCCAGTCACCACCATTTTCTCTCTCCAGGACTATTGATTTTTTTTTATGTTAAGTATATTTTTAAATTTTTTTTATTGTAAAGATACTGTACAGAGGGGTTATAGTTACATGAGTAAAGTAATGAGTACATTTCTTATCAAGCATTGTTACCCCCTTCTTCATTTTTCCTCTTCTGTCTTCCCTTCCCACCTCCCTGACTCTCTCCCCCCTCCCCGCCGAAGTTGTAAAGTTTGTTTTCAACATAGTGTCTTGTACATCTCATTGTTACAATGGGTCAACCTGTATCCTTGTTTCAGCATTTTGTTACTTCCCTTCCCCTCCCCAAATTAGAAAAAATGTATATACAAGATGCAGTGCCCCAGAATCAAATACAGTGACAATAGGGGTTATACCATGGGGGAAGAACATATGAACGAAACAAAAAAAAATCACCTAGTACATTAAAAACAGCAGCAAGAAAGATAAAACCGCTTGTGTCCCTATCTTGGGGTTCATTTCGCTTAGCATCATCTTATATGGTTATATGTACCTAGCTTTTGACCTTTTCTGCTTGTCTGGTGAGATTATGATTGAGTGTGTGTGTGTGTGTGTGTGTGTGTGTGTGTGTGTGTGTGTGTATGTGTGTGTGTGCAGGCGCTTAAACTCAGGGGCATGGGCACTGTCCCCTAGCCTTTTCATTTAAGGCTGCTGTTCTACCACTTGAGCCACACCTCCACTTTGGCTTTTGGTGGTAAATTGGAGATAAAAGTCTCTCAGATTTGTCTACTCAGGCTTGCTTTGAACCACAACCCCAGATTTAGCCTCTTGATTACCTAGGATTACAGGCACGAGCCATTGGAGCCCACCTGTTGGAAGTTGCTACTTGTTCTCCTCCTCCTCCTTCAAGATTTTTTTTATTAGTATAAATTAGTTGCACCAGGGAGATTTTTTTTTTAGACATTAGAAATACCAGGGAGATTTTATTTGTGATATTTTCATTCAATGTCATCCCATAAAATGCCCTTTCTCCATCACTCTCTTATTTTCCCTTTTCCTTAACATATTTCAACAGGTCTCATTATTCCATGTTCACACATGCATATAAAATACGTCAACTATATTTCCCCTTCTTAGCGAGGTACCGATGGCTCACTCCTGTAATCCTAGCTACTTAGGAGGCGGAGATCTGAGGATAACAGTTTGAAGCCAGCCTGGGCAAAAAGTCCCCTTGAGACTCTTATATCCAATAACCTACTCAAAAAAGCCAGAAGTGGTGTTGTGCCTCAAGTGGTAGAATGCTAGCTTTGAGTACAAAGAGGGGCAGTGCGCAGGCCCTGAGTTCAAGCCCCAGCATGGGCAAAAAACCAAAAAACAAAAAACCATTCTCCCTTCTTCACCCTCTTCATTCCCCCTACCTCTTTAGTAGGTCTCCAGCCCCCAACAAAGTTATTGCCTTCTCTTTTCCTTCATGTTTTAATTGTACCACAGGCTTTCACCATAGTATTTTGCACATGCACGTATTAGATTTTAATCTGACTATCTACTGCTCTCTCTTTCCTCAACTCCCTCCCTTACCCATGTAGTTCAATAGTTTAGTGAGATACTCATGCTGTCTGTTGGTATCTGGGCATCCTGTTCTTGTCATGTATGTATCCTCTTGGGTGCATCTATTGGATTATTTGTGATTATTTGTAGTGTTGAGGGTTTCTTTTTTTGTTGTTGAGGTACTGGGGATTGAACTCAGGACTTTGTGCTTGCAGGCAAGTACTCAACTGCTTGAGCCACAGTCTCAGCTCATTTTCCTCTCATTATTTTTCAAGCAGGATTTCTCTTTCTTTTTTCTTTTGTATCCTGGGTTATTCGACACATAGCTTGGATGACATGTGAGCACTACCATGAGCAGGTTTATAATGTTTGAGATGGAGTCTCAAAACATGATCTGGGCTGGGCTGGAACCATGATTCTCATGATCTCACTCTCCTGAGTATCTAGAAGTACAAGCATGAGCCACCTCGTCTGGCTTAGAGTTGAGTTTTATGTCTCTGTGATTCTTATTCTTTGAGGATGACATTGTAAAGCCACACTTTGCCTATTTCAGTGAGCAGTACAGAGCCAGAGGTTGGAGATGGTGCTACCCAGACTCAGGTCTCTCAGTTGCATGACCTAGAATAAGTTATTCCACCTGCCTCAGCTTCCTTATCTGTTAAGCAAGCCAATTAAAACTAAGTACTGGGGCTGGGAAGGTGGCTCAGAGGTAGAGTGCTTGCCTCACATGCACGAGGCCCTGGGTTCTATTCCTCAGTACTACATAAGCAGAAAAAAAGCCAGAAGTGGTGCTGTGGTTCAAGTGGTAGGGTGCTAGCCTAGAGCTGAGGAGCTGAGGGACAGCACCCAGACTCAGAGTACAACCCCCATGACCAACAGAAAAAAAAAGACTAAGTACTTGGGCATATATTTGTTGGAAAGACTAAATGCTTAGGGCAGTTACCTGCACATTGTAAGCACAAGAGCAATGTTTTTGTCATTGCTATTGAGAGATTTAAATTCAATCAGTTGTATAAAATACTCGGTATGGGGCAGAGATGCTTGGTGAAGTTTTGACACTAAGTCCTATGCCAATTTACAAAAAAGAAATGGCACCAAAGACTTTTATAATGAGAAGTGCCAGAAGTTCCCCCTCCTTTCCTGCTCTCTGGAGGAACTGTTGTTTAAAACTCTTTGAATGATATTTTTAAAAAAATCACAGTTATTTTCCTTATCTGTTTCTTTTCTTTGCATGTGGTATAAAGAAAGCAGTTGATAAAATTTTATTCCATGGATAAATAGAGAATTGAAAACATGGCCTTCTATCTGAAATATCATCATGAATTATGTTATTCTTGCCATCATTTTAATTAACATTTCATTGCATTGTAAAACCTCTGACATATACAAATAGCAAGAAGATATGTGTGGGGCTGGGAATGTGGCTTAATGGTAGAGTGCTTGCCTAGCATGCATGAGGTCCTAGGTTCAATTTCTCAGTACCACATCGTCAAAAAATAAATGAAATTAATTTTAAAAAAGATATGTGTAATTGTGATTTTATAGCACCACCACAATTAGTGAAAAATGTCCTTTTCAGACATTGTCGACTTTCAGATATACTTGACTCATTGCCTTTTCTGCTCTTCTAAGAAAATGCAAAAACACAATTTTGAAAAGAGAGAAAAGCATTAGAAGAAATACTGTTCAGCTCCCTATAATAGTCCTTTATCTTTGCTTAAGAATAAAGAATAGCTATGTACATTTTTCTCCCCTCCTCTTTCCCTTCCACCTTCTCCTTCACACAGTGTTACATGTTCTTACATAATTCTGTCTTTACTTTTATAACGGAAGTAATCCATTCATTATGAAATTACTTTCTTCCTTTCCAGGATCTGAAATAGTGCATGGTGATGTAATACACTCAACGCATCAACTGTTGATAGTGTCTACTCACATCCTGAAATAATGCCTGGAGGCTCTGTTTTATTCTTCCTACTCCCATACTTCTAATAAGATGATGACTATTTATATCATTAGCAAAAAATACTGTCACAGAAATAGAGCCTAGGGTCTGTCATGATTACGTTTCTTAGAAATTTCCATCATTCTCATTACAGAATTTTCTGCATGACTTACAGTTTTATCTCCCTTTCTTCTTTTTCTTCTTTCTGAACTCAGAGCCTCAAACTTGTTTGGTTGGTGCTCTACCACTTGAGCCACACCTCTATCCCTGCTTTTTGCTGTTCACTTAGAGGGACAAAGTCTCATGAGATGTTTTTTTTTTCTACCCCAGGCTGGCTTTGAACCATGATCCTCTGGATCTCAGCCTCCTGAGTAATTACAATAACAGCCACTGGTATTCAGTTTTGTTTTTGTTTTTCTTTATTCTGCTTTGGCTTTTTCCTCTTAGACACAAGTTTTCCAGGAGCTTCCTCATATCAGTGACTCTAATCAAATTTGCTTTATACCTTTGAGACTTCTGGTTTTATATTGTTTTCTGTTACACAGCTGTCAGGACAGTACCAAAAAGTAAATAAGCAAAAAAGTTAGTTCTTTTATTTGTTCTTCTCTAGCCTACTAGGAATACTCTTATGGATAGCCATTATCAGCCTGTGTTCTCTCTTTCTCTTCTATTTTGCTCCAGCCCCGCCCCCCTTCCCCCTCCCTCCCCCCCCCTGATGCTTTAGGTCCATTT
>NW_012267230.1:3087870-3105282 GCF_000151885.1 Dipodomys ordii
TTCTCTAGCCTACTAGGAATACTCTTATGGATAGCCATTATCAGCCTGTGTTCTCTCTTTCTCTTCTATTTTGCTCCAGCCCCGCCCCCCTTCCCTTCCCCCTCCCCCCCCCCATGCTTTAGGTCCATTTGCTGCTTTTCCCCAGCCATACTTTTCCTCATTCTATTCATTTAACCTTCTCAAGTCCACTCATAGTAGTCTCGTTATTACTGCCAGTCAACTTTTGGCTTATTACAAATTAGCATCTTGAAGTGTTCTCATTTACATAGGGCACCCCAAAGATAACTTGATCCATAGATAAAAAGGGCAATTGTTCTAATGCATGTGTGATTGAGGTAAAGCTCTTTCAGAGAATAGAAAGCTAAGGGCTGCTGATTATAATGAAAGGTTTAAGTAAGGCTAACTGCTTCAGGCCTGACAGGAACACAGACTGAAAGAATGGACGGTCAATTTCTGCAGAAAACATATCTATCAAAGGAGAAACCTTTCTTAAAGCAGTGCCCAGTCAAGGTGTGGGCCTTAGAAAAACTGGATCTATGTTTTAGGAGACAACAACTCACTTGGTTGACAGGTCATAAGTCAAGAAGCAAGTTTAATAAAGAATGCATTGAAAAACACCATTTCAGACTCTAGGCTATAAAGTTGGCCCCAGAAGAGTAGGACTTAAGGAGGTTTTTGAACATATTATTGGTTGATAGCACATGTTAAACTTGGGAGGCAACATCTTTCAGATTTATGAAGCTGTGTCCAAGAATCAAGTCCTTGGACCTGCCCCAAAGTCCCATGTATTATCTAAATGAATCCTCTTGAAACAATTACGCACCTCCTGGGCTTTCATTGTGCATTCTCTCCTCATTAATTCTTATTGTGTTTGTTTGACCTTGAATTGCTGCTCCAGACAGATTCTCACATTTTCCCCATCTATGTTTAAGTACTAGTACCTATTGAAATAACTCATTTATGGACCCAGGACTCCATGTTGCTTCCCCATGTGGTCTCTCTGTGTGTAGTCTAATAATTTCTCTCCTCTTGCTTAGCATTGTAATCTAAAGGATAAACCACTCTCATCATGAGAGGGAGGCTCTTCGTGTATAGAAACACTGAAGATTTAAAAGTGCTTTCTTTCCTTCCATGTTTCCCTTGCTTTCGTCTGTCCAGGCTGCTATAACAAGAATACCTTAGATTGAGTACCTTATAAAGAACAGACATTTAGTGCTGCACAGTTGTGGAGATCAAAATATTAGCAGGTTTGGTATCTGGTGAAGACCCATTCTCTATTTTCAAGATGGCGCCCTGACTGCTTCCAAGATGGGACTCTGCTGCTTAGGTCAGAGGCCTCAGAGGCTTTGTCTTCATATGGTAAAGGACAGCACTAATCCCATCCATGAGCATGAAGCTCCCCTGCCCCTAATCACCTCCTCCTGAAAGGCCTACTTCTTAATACTGTGCACTGGGAATTAAAAAAAAAATTTTTTTTTGTCGGTTATGGGGCTTGAATTCTGGGCTTGGGTGCTGACCCTGAGCTCTTCAGCTTAAGGTCAATGCGTTACTTCTTGAGCCATTACACCACCTCTGGTTTTCTGGTGGTTAATTGGAGATAAGAGTCAAAGCCTGGCTGGCTTTGAACCATGATCTTCAGATTTCAGCCTCTTGAGTAGCTAGGATTATAGGTGTGAGCCACTGATGCTCAGTTTGGGGAATTAAATTTTGATGTGGATTTTGGAAAGGGCATAAACAGACCACAACATACCTCTACCTCAAAAACTACTGCACTTAATTTTTCTTTTCTTCCTTTTCTGTCATTTTGCCGAGTAACAGCAGAGACCAGAGTGCCACTGAGCACTGGAGAATTCTGGGTATTAACTCAGCTTGTTCAGTAGGAAGTGGGTGAGGTAGAAAGGGCTGAGCTACATGTATTCAGAGATGGGGAGTCTTGTCCCCAGTGACCACCTATCTTCTCCACACTTCATGTGAAATCCTCTTTGATTCCTTCATCACTGGACCCACATCATAATCTGATAACCCTCCAGGGGACCTCTGGTGGGAGAGAATCCATTAAGCATAAATGGGTCCCTCTAATAGAATTAATAACTTTTTTTCCTCCCTCTCTTGTAAGAGGATTGAGTAATTCTCCCTCTGTAAAGTTCAGAAACCAAACAGGGCACATTCTGTCATTTGAAAGCCAAGGGAAACCCTGCAGCTTCACTTGCTTTTAGTAGTTACTTGCTTCCCTCGCTGATTTTAGAAGTAGCTCAGCTAAACCATAAGTAATAGACCCCCAACAAGCTTTATTGTAGATAATACCTCTGATGTATGGTCACCTTGGTAACCATTATTTATTTATTTTAGTGATTTGGAGATAGCTTAGCTTAGCTTAAATTGGTTGAAACTACTGATCTTTGTAACTGGAGCCTGTACTAATGTCTGATGGGTGAGTGAGTGATATCACAGGGCCCTGGACACACAGATCAGGCCCATGCCTTTCTGAACCTGTCTCCTAGGAAGAACCACGTATTTTACTTACGCTTGTGCTGACCACCAATTACGTCACCTTTTCCCACCTCCCAGCTCTCCCTGTGCCTCAGACCATCCTGTTTGCTTTATTTAGGCCATAAATATCCTTAAACCCCGTTCTCAGGGAGGCAGATGTGTGGCTGGTCCTCTGTCTCCATTCGATTGGTGCTTCATAAATAAACTCTTCCTCTTCTGTAGGACTCGTTGCTTCAGTGTGTTGGCACACTGTGCCAGGGACACATGGACACATGGACCTAGCTCAGAAACACCAGGGAAGGATATTTCCAACCTGATTCCCCTGAGAGGACTACTATTCTTGCCTGTGGAGCATCTGGTCTTCCTTTCCATAACAGACGCCATGTTTTCCTTGGGGAATCCCTCCTCTCTTCCACAACAAGGCTGATGATTTTTTTTTTTAAAGGTAGTAACCTAACCCAGGATGTGTCTAACAGGTCTTTCACGCCTTCCAGCTGGGGATGGTTTTAGTTTAGAGTGCCATATAACCTGCTGGTCCAATCAGCCCTGAGCATTCTGTTTGTTGAGGTGATTAGAACATAGACACCTCTTCTCTATGAAGATTGTTGGGAGGGGAAAACGGAAGCTGGTGGGTGGCTCCTACCAAGGGTCAGTTTCCTTACAGAGTGGACAGTGTAGAGCAATGCAGAGTCAAGAGCTGTCTCCATTGTTTGACTCCCTGGATTGAGATGTGTGGGAAGCTGTAGTAACTAGTGAACCCCCAAAGGTACATTGACATCAACAGATAGCACCCCTTCCTCCTCAGCTTTTTGCTTAAGCCAATTTGAGTTCTTACTAGATTGAACCTACAAGACACCAGGTAGAACAGCTGACTATTTCACACCACAGGCTGTGCATATTTACTAAATTTTAGAGTGAATTGTTAGATGTACATATCCCCAAATTTCTATTATACTTTGAGATCTCTTTTCCCTTTCCTACACTCTTGGGCTCAAGGATTCCTCCAGTCTTGGAGTTTCAACAATGATCCAACAACCCACATGGGTTTACAGTCTTAAAATAGTTATCCCTCGGTGTAAGAATTCACCATGCACAATGGGAATTCTGCAGAATGTGGGTGCCTGTCCTCCATGTATGAATGAGGTATGCCAGGGAAAAGAACAGGAAAAGAACATTTTACCAAGGAAAGAATGTTACGGGGGACGTGATTGGGTTCTTAGGTGGGCCCAGGGGACCCAATTCACCTATGAAGTTTATGAATTATGGGATCATCAAAGTCATTCTATGAGATCAGCTACACATTGAGATTTCTGAAGTAATTTATCCTAAGTTCAACCTGGAAGAAGAGGAGGAGGAGGAGGAGAGAGGCTGGTAGGGAGGGAGGGGAGATAGACAAGAGAGAAAGAGAGAAAAGAGAGATTAAAATTCTAGGACCTTCAATTGGGGCTCTGTTGCCTGCTACTATCTTTTCTACCATTTCTATGATGGCCCTTCTCCCCAGCTCTTTGGTGAACCTGAACTCTTCCTGTCCAGTTCCTTAGAAAAACCTTCACTGGCATGTGAAAACCAAACAGAGGCAGAATTGAACTTGCTTTTCTTTCCTCAAAACTACTACCTATCCTCTCTAATTTGAAGGTATATTGACTCAGTTTGTCCAGAGAGAATGCAAAGAATTTCTAACAGCATCTCCATCCTTCTTGGTTGTTAGCTGGCAAGCACTTACCATGTCCTGTCTACAGGTCCTCTCTTCAGATGCTGACACACTGAACCTTTACTGTACCACCTGCCACAATCTCCATTTAGGCCGTCACTTCTGAAGCAGGCCAGCTGCCCTCCCTGCCCCCTCACTCTCAGTGCCAAATTGGTCAGCTTGAATCCAGCCAGATCACACCCCTGTGTGGGGAAGGGGGGGGATTCTGGGAACTTAGACTGGGATTCAGCTTATCTATCTTAATACAGTGTAGTCCTTGTAACCAGTCTCTTGACAACTTCTTTTTTGCTTTAGATATTCCCTGACTGACTTCACTCATTCACTCATTCACTCATTCATTCAGCAAACATTTATCAAGAAGCAGGCATCATCCTTTCTTGGCATTGGCCAACTTCATGGAGCCTCATTCTAATTGGATGCTCTCAGAAGGCTATCAGAAGACAGTAACAGCAGTGGCAGAAATAAATTCAGAAAGGAGTAGGGAGTGAGAAAAGAGGGTATAAAATTGAAAAAAGAATTTAAGGGCAGTCATTCACTGGGGAAGGGATACTTTTACGTAGATTTACAGGTGAGGGAGCAAGCCTTGTGGCTAACCAGAGAAAGACACAGTTCGTGCAAAGGTCCTGATGTTATTTTATTTTATTTTGTTTTTGTTCTGGTACTAGGGCTTGAATTCAGGGCCTAGGTGTATCCCTTAGCTTTTTTCCTGAACGCTGGTGCTCTACTACTTGAACCACAACTCCACGTCTGGCTTTTTTTAGATGCCAGTCCTGGCTCTTGTACTCAGGGTTTGAGTGCTGTCCCTGAGCTTTTGTGCTCAAGAATAGCACTCTACCACTTGGAGCCATGGATCAATTCCTGGCATTTTGGAAATAAGTCTAATGGCCTTTCCTGTCCAGGCTGGTTTTGAACTGCGATCCTCAGATCTCAGCCTGCTGAGTAGCTGGGATTACAATCTAAGCTACTGGCACCTGGACACGTCTGGCTTTTTGCTGGTTAATTGGAGATGAGAGTCTCCTGGACTTTCCTATCCAGAGTGGCCTTGAACCATGAACCATGATCCTCAGTGGCCAGTGTGACTGGAGGGACAATAGGGAAAGGAGCGGGTTAGGACAGATCACATAGGGCTTTGTTGTGGACCACTGTAATAGCTTTCGCTTTTGCCCTGACTGTAAATGGGGAGCCACTGGATTGTTCTGAACGTGAGTGATGTGCTCTGACTTCAGCTTTAAAAACAAGCTGGTTATTCCTTAGGATGTGTCGTATATAACTCTTCCTGCATCCTGGCCTTAATCCACATTGTTCTGTCTGCCGGCACCATCCCTTCCTCCCTTCTTCATTTCTCTGAGCTGCCTCTTGAGCAGCCCCCACCCACACCCTACCCCCCTGAGAGTTGATTTAGGTGCATTTCCATGCTCCAGTCGCAAGGCCACGAGTAAGTTCATGGAGTGAATAAAGGATGGGATCTAATTATAAGGAAGGAAAGCCTCCCTGTCAGGAGAGGGCAGGTAAGCTCATTCTACCTTGGATGACTCAATTTTTCAAGTGTCCACAATCTGCCAGGCATTTTATTAAGTGCTTCTGGTAGGTTATGTTGTTCAATCCCTAGAGCAGTCCTCTGAATTTTATTCAACAGGGAAAGAGATGCTCACAGAGAGGTGAGAAGATTGTCTAGGGTCCCACACTCACCAGAGGATAGAGGCAGACTTCACCCAGCCAGATGAAAAGGAAGCCATGCTCTTGTTTTGATTTTTTTCCTGGAAAAATCACTGAGCCATAGCTAAAGGGCAAGCATGTAGCCCTGGGTACTGGAACTTGTCCAGAGATCCAGGCTGGTCAGCATGTCCATGGGCTCCTGGTGGCCCCGTGTTCCTTCTCAGAGACCACACAAGTCAAAGCTGAAGGGAATTAAAATAGGGTAGGTAGTGGCAGAGTTAGGGTGATGGTGAGGGTCTAGGTTTTCTGGGTTATGGATTCAACTCTGCCATTTGTCAGCTGTGGGACTTGCAGGGAGTCCCCAAGATGATCTGGATGCAGAGAGTCTGGACTCAGTCTCTACTCATGTAGAGTATGGGAATGTGACCATTTGTACAGATTAAATTAGATAATGTTTTAGACATCTGCCACTCCCTGCTCATGACCTTGCATGCATTTTTTTTCTGTTTTCATGACAAGACAGCCAATGGACCCAGTTTGTCCAGCTAGCCTTCCTGTGGCTTTTTTCCCCTTCCATTGGGAGTAAGGGATTTGAACTCAGGGCCTTATACTTGCTTGATTTGCACACTGTTTACTTGGCTGATGCTGGTTAATTAGAAATGGAGTCTTGAGGACTTTTCTGCTTGGGCAGGCTTTGAACCATGATCCTCTGGATCTCAGCCTCTGAAGTGGCTAGGATTGTGGGCATAACCCAATGGTGCTCAGCTTCCTTTGTTGCTCTTTCAAAATGAATATTAGATAAGAATTAAATGCTCCATATATATATATATATATGTATATGTAATTTTTTGCAGGAAGGATAGAATCTCTCACTACAATTCAAGTAGGCTTTGGACTTTCCATCTCCCTACCTCAGTTTCCCAAGTATTGGGATTACAGGTATGTACAACCACACCTGACTTCAGGCATTTGAAAATATGTTTGTTTTTATATTTCTAGGTCTCAAGTAATAATTTGATCTAGTAGCCAGACATCTGAGCAGAAATAAACCAGTGTTATTGAGGGTCCCCTTGGGATTTCACAAAAATGTGATATGGTTGTGGGTTAAACACTACTGACCAGGAGGAAACTGCATCACAATGATGTTATGAGATGTGCTCTAGGTTAAATGTCTGAATAAAGACAGATTTAAGTCTGAGATCTGAGTTCAGAACAAAACTGCCTTACCTTAAAGCCTCACTTGGCTTTTTTATTCAAGGCTGACACTCTACTACTTGAGCCATAGCTCTAACTTCTAGCTTTTTGGGGGTTACTTTGAGATAAGAGAATCTCAGATTTTCCTGCTGTAGGTTAGCTTCAAATTTTGATCCTCAGATCTCAGCCTCAGGAGTAACTGGGTTACAGGCCTAACTAACCAGTACTAGGCTGGTTCTATTCTTTCAGTGCTTCTATATTGCCTATGCCCATAGGGTAGAGTGGCAGAGTGTATGTTGTTAGGGCTCACAGCTAAAAGCAGTCCAACCCTGAACTAAATTTCCTGAATACCAGTCACTTCCTGTCTACATGGAACCAACTGCCATGGTTCTGGTATAGGTCACAGGCACTCTTCTTCTTCCTTTCTGTATTTGGTTTCTGGAACAGCAGGCCAGCCCCTACCTCCTGTGTGTGTGTGTGTGTGTGTGTGTGTGTGTGTGTGTGTGTGTGTGACAGAGACAGAGAGACACAGAAAGACAGAGAGAGACAGAGACAAAGACAGAGAAAGAGATCAGCCTACAGTTGTTTCTTGTAGTGGAGAAACTCTCATGATGAACTTGCCCACTCTCCTTGCTGAAAGGGGAAGGCTGTTGTAGAAACTGGATTATTGCCAAGTCCTCTGAAAAATGTCTATTTACTGTGCGTCGTGAAGAGATGTCAATGATTGACTAATGATGCTCCAGTTCTTGACTGCAATCTGCAGGGGATGCCTCTCTCATTTGCCACCTGAAAAGCTGCAATTACCAAAATTGCTTATAATACCTCTCCGTTAGGACTTCGCATTAGGAATCCCTTCAGGAGAATTCATTCATGCATTCATGCATGCATGCCTCCATTCATCGCTCTTCCCATGGCCCGTTAAGCAAACCTGTTCTACCCATGCACTGTGAGCCTGCCTACTACAAGATGATAACTCAGAACTTGGGATGTTCAACATCAGCTGATCCCCTGGGATAAACTCAACAACGAGCTGGAAAGCATTGGGAAAACTCGGGCGCTGATTTGTAGATTTGTAGTGTTTTCCATTTTCCCTGGTATGAATACTTCCCTCATTGTTGGTCACTGAAGGTAAGTGAACACGGGAGTCTCACGAGTCCTAACAGCCTAGCTCCACTAGACCAAATCTCCCTCTGATTCCTTCCCTCCCTCCCTCCCTGTCTCCCTTCCTCCTTTCTTCCTTTCCTTCTTTATTTTCTTGTCTTCCTCCCTTTCTCCCTCTTCCCTTTCTCCCTTTGTGCTGCTACTGGGGCTTGAACTCAGTGCCTGGGTGCTATACCTGAGCTTTTTTTTTTTTTTCTTTTGGTACCAACCCTGAGGCTTGAACTCAGGGCCTGGGCTTTATCCTTGAGCTTGTTTTGCTTAAGTCTAGCCCTCTACCACTTGAGCCACAGCGCCACTTCTGGCTTTTTCTAAGTAGTTTAGCGGTGATAAGGATCTCACAGACTTTCCTGCCTGGGAGGGCTTCAAACCTTGACCCTGAGATCTCTCAGCCTCTTGAGTAGCTAGGATTACAAGTGTGAGCCACCAGTACCTGACTGCTTGAGCTTTTTCACTCAAGGATGGTTGTCTACCACGTGAGCTCTACTTCTGTCTTTTTTGCTGGTTAATTGGAGACAAAAGTCTCACAGACTTTCCTGCCTGGGCTGGCTTTGAACTGTGATTCTCCAGTATCAGCCTTCCAAGTAGCTAGGATGACAGGCCTGAGCCACTGGTGCTTGGTGCGGCTCTGTCACTTCTCCCTGAGTTATCTCATCGTGCTGTTCCTGTCTTCTTGCTTTTGAGATGGAAGTCCTCCTTGGATTAACATCTGATTAAATAAATGTATATTCGTAAAGTTCTTAGAATACTGTCCGTCACACAATATATGATGCACAAATGTTCGTTGCATAAATACGACCTAGCTCACAAATATTGGCTGTGTAACTAATTTCAGCCCAGTACATGTAGTAAGCCCTGTGGGTGTGAAAGACTGAAACAGATTTTTCTCTGGAGGAATTCACAGTATAGGCCCCAGTACTTGGGAGGGGGAGGCAGGAAGATCACTAGTTCAAGTTTATTCTGGGTTACATAGTAAGTTTGAGGAAAAATAACCCCCACAAACCAAGATAAAATAGTGCAGTAAAGGGGAGAAAAGGTAGTACTTATACATATATTACCTGAAATAAAGTGAAAAAAATCAGCTGGGCGTTAGTGGTTCACACCTATAATCCTAGCTACTCAGGAGGCGGAGATCTGAACATTGAGGGACACAAGCCAGCCTGGGTGGACAAAGCTGAGAGAATCTTTTCTCTAATTAACCAGCAAAAATCCAGAAGTGGAGCTGTGGCTCAAGTGTTAGAGCTCTAGTTTTGAATTACAAAAATGAAGTAAGAGTAAAAGGCCCTCGGTTCAAGTCCCAGTACCAGCACGAAGAAGAAAAATAGAAATGAAAATAGCTTTTATTGAGAATCTTATGGCAGATATGATGATACACACTTAGTATGCATTATTTAATCTTGGTAATTGTACAAGTGAAAAAATTTTAAGATGATTATCTTTAAGTAGTTGTGTGAAGGAGTTTCCACTTAACAAAGCAGCTTATGAATACAATATATTTTGGTCAATGTCACCCCTTTCAACATTCTCACCTATCCTTCTCCTAACCACCCCTTCCTTTACTCTTCTTAATTTTGTAGGATATACATTGGATTCTTGTCTACATTTCCTTCCTCTTCTCCTCATGACCTTACCCCGCCCCTTTTGAGTATCTGCTTCCTGATGTTTTATTTTGCTGAACTTTGATCCAACAATTATATCAAACAATGATACTCTATAACCCTGTGTACCCATCATGCAACTTCACCAGGTTTGGTACATTCACATTTCTGCCAATTTCTCCCATCTGGATTATTTAAAACAAAAGTCTAGCCTCCATATATTACCTCCATCAGCCCATTTTACAGATGAGAAAGGTGAGATTTAGAGAGGCAAAATGATCTGGTGACAGTCAGGCCAACGGTAAATGTCGAAGCTGGAACCCACAACAGTGGTTTCATTCCAAGTCCACCATTTTCACCAAAATGCTAAAATGTGGGAGAGGGTTACAAGTTTGGTGTAAACACAAGAGCTCAGAAAGGAAGACAAGAGAGCCTTGCAGAATAAGTGGAATTAGAGATTGTAGTAATGTAGCCTTTCATTCCTATAATAAAAGACCAGAGGCAATTAGCTTACAAGGAGAAAGGGCTTAGTTTATGGTTCTAGAGGTTTCAGTCTAAGACTGAGTGGCCACATTGCTCTTGGCCTCTGGGAGAGAGCAGCAGAAGGCAATAGCAATGCGGGGTGTGTGTGTGTGTGTGTGTGTGTGTGTGTGTGTGTGTGTGTGTCAGAAAAAATAAGCTGCATACATCTTGAGCCAGGAAAGAGAAAGTTGAGAGAAAGGGCCGGCTGGGGCTCCATGGTTTCCTTTGAATATACCCCTCCTCGCATAACCTAAAGACCTTCCATAAGGCCTCACTCCTAAAGCTTCTACCACCTCACAGTAGATCACCTCAGGGACCAAGGCTTTTACCCATGAGCCTTCGGGACACATGCAACATGCTAGCTGTAGCACAGCTGTTAATAATGGTGAGAATTTTCTCAAACAATGAGAGGCTGGCAGGGAGGCACAGAGGAAAACAAGTAACAAGCTGGACTACAGTTTGAAGAATATTATTTCAAGGGTGGCAAATGGGTTAACTTGATCTGCATCATCTGGGAAGGCTTGTTTACAGTGCTGATAGCTGAGGTCCTCTGTAGACCCCCTGAGCCTACCTCTCCAGGGCTGGGAGCCTCAGGATCTATTTTTTGACATCTCCCCTTGAGTTTCTGATTGTATTACCCCGTATAGTTGGAAAACCAAATGGAGCCATTAGTTGCAAGCAGTTGGACTGTAGGGCTAATCATTCTGCAATTTTATTTTTGTTTCCCACTGTGTGTTGAAACCAGCTCTTGCAGTCTTGAATGAAGTCCCTGGGAAGCCCCGTGACTTTTCTGGTCATTATTTGTCATTCAGTTCCATAGCTGCCTCAGCTGTAGGAACAGTTTCATTCCAGCAAATACATGAAGTCCCACACATTCCATCCAACAGGCCTTTGGAAAGGGAGGTGAGAGCCAGGCCCTGGTGCCCTAGGCCTATAACCCTAGCTATCCAGGAGGCTGGGATCTGAGGATCATGTTTCAAAGCCAGACAGACCCCAGAGCTGCTTATCTAGAATTGACCAGCAAAAAGCTGGGTTTACATGGTAGAGCACAGCCTTGAATGAAAAAGCTAAGCAAGAGTGAGAGGCCTTGAGCTCCAAGCCCAGCACGCATGCTTGCAGGTGCCTGCACACATTCCCCCCTTTTCTCCTCCCCACCCAGAGTGCTTTCTCTCTATGTTATGGGTACTGTGGGGCTGGCGGCTCACTGTGGGAAAGGAGGGTTTGGGGATCTAATTCTCCCTTTTTTGTTTCCCGCTTCTCTCCCTGCCTTGTTAATCATGGTGCCTCTCATTTTCCCAGACCTGTATCACAACAAGTGAGCATGTGAGGGGGCGGGGAAATTCTTACCTATCATTGAGCACTTCATTCTGGAAAATCAGTTATTTCCATTTCCAACCCATGAAACTGATCTTTTTTATTTTATTTTATTTTATTTTTGTGAACATACTGTACAAAGGGGTTACAATTTCATGGTGAAACTGGTCTTTCTAAGTATTTGCCTTACTTTTCCGCATTGTGTTGGGTTTTTAATTTGAGTGACTATACATTGGCAAGATGTCAATTCCTTTGATCATCATTTGGTCAAGTAATTG
Source organism: Dipodomys ordii (assembly GCF_000151885.1). Taxonomy (NCBI): domain Eukaryota; kingdom Metazoa; phylum Chordata; class Mammalia; order Rodentia; family Heteromyidae; genus Dipodomys; species Dipodomys ordii. The sequence goes on from NW_012267230.1 coordinate 3,099,792, forward strand.
ATATCTATGTAAGTAGCTCTTAGTATGAACTAAGTTTCTCCCCCTCCTCCTTTTTTTTTTTTTTGTTTCTTTTGGTAGGTTGTGGGGCTTGAACTCTGGGCCTGGGCATTGTCCCTCAGCTCAAGGCTAGCACTCTACCACTTGAGCCATAGCACCACTTCCAGTTTTCTGGTGGTTTATTGGAGATAAGAGTTTCATGGACTTTCCTGCCTAGGCTGGCTTTGAACAGCACTCCTCAGATCTCAGCCTCCTGAGTAGCTAGGATTACAGGCGTGAGCCACCGGCTCCTGGCTTCTCCTCCCCCATTTCGTCCCCCTCTTCTCCTTTTCTTCCTTCTCCTCTTTATTCTCCTCCTCCTTTTTCTAGCTGTTCTGGGGCTTGAACTTAGGGTCTTGTGCTGGCTAGGCAGTTGCTCGACCCCTAAGCCACATTCCTCAGGGCAACCACACGTAGAGTTTTTGATTGTCAAATTAACTCTGACCCATTTGGTGTTGGCCTCTCTGTTTGTTCAGCCTCCCACCTGTCTTTCATGCTGTTTGCTCCAACAATTTGATTGTCTATACTGATTAGTGTGGTACCTTTAGCACAACTGGAAATCATTGTGCTTAGGCAGTGAATGTGGACTTTGACTATAAGGCATTTGATGTGGTGGAAAACCAGACAACTGAGTTTCCCTTAAGAAAGTGTGCAGCTTCTGGGAAAGAGGACCCAGATGGGAGGGACTTGGGAACACTGATCTGCTGCTCTCTCAAAGCCCAATTATTCCTCATGGAACTCTGCTACATAATGGAACTCTCCTGCAATAAAGAATTTGCCTGGGGCTGGGAAGTCGGCTCAGTGGTAGAGTGCTCGCCTTGCATGCATGAGGCCCTGGGTTCGATTCCTCAACACCACATAAGCAGAAAAAGCTGGAAGTGGTGCGGAGGCTCAAGTGGTAGAGCGCTAGCCTTGAGCTGAAGAGCTGAGGGACAACGCCTAGGCCCAGAGTTTAGGCCCCATGACCAACAAAAGAAAAAACAAAAAGAATTTGCCTAGTGCTCTCGTGGCTCATGCTGGTAGTCCCAGCTATTCAGGAAGCTAGATCTGAGAACTGAAGCTTAATATCAGCCTGCACAGACATATCCACGGGACTCTTGTCTCTAATTAACCGGTAAAAAGCCAGAAGTAGATATGTGGCTCAAGTGGTAAGAGTGCCAGCCTTGAGTGAAAAGCTAAGGGACAGTGCCCAGGCTCTGAGTTCAAGTCCCCCACCACGTCGGGAGGAGAGCTCCCTGACTCTACCTGCCTGCCATGTGAACATTCATCAAGAAGACTCAACACGGAAGAAGTCCTCATCTCACCATACACTCCATCTTCCTGGGCCTTGACCTTGCACTTCCAGCCCAATGTTTCACTGGGGTCAAAACATTTGGTCACACGATACTAAGTGAAAAGGTACTTTATCATGACAGAATAGATAATATTCACACACATTTACACACACAGCAGAAAAAGTCAATGTTTTATTTTATGTTAACACATTTCTCCCATATTGTTCAAGATGCATTGTTCTCATAATCTGACTTGAATTGAAACCTCTTTGTATACCTACTTAATAAGAACAAAAGTGATGAGTGAAATGAAGTCCATAGTCAATCATTATTGATATCCTCTTTGATTGCACAAGTAAATGTATGTTGCAATATGACATTTAAACATGACGGAAGAACATAATACTAAATGAGACTCTGCTCTTGTAATTCCATCCTCCCCAAATAGCATGCATTCAAGTGTTTGATGTCTTTTCTCTCCATTTTATTTCCCTAAGCCAATATGAAGATTTGTTGTGTGTTTTGGGAGAGTTATTATACACAAACATATTAACTAAAGTATGATATACACTGGGGGAGGATTCCAGTGATGTAACCCCTTGGAACAACTAACTTACAGTTCAATAAAAATAAAAGCCAGGAAGCTGGAACATGTGTTGTCAGGGGACATGAGGTCAAAGGAAGGGGGGTAGACAAAAGGAGAGAGAGGAAGGGTGGTTTAGTGCAATAATAATATTCAGTGTATAAGATGGGGGCTGGTGGCTCATGCCTGTAAGCCTAGCTACTTAGGAGGCTGCGATCTGAGGATCATGGGTCGAAGTCAGCCCAGGCAGAAAAGTCTGGGAAAATCTTATCTCCAATTAACAACCAGAAAACAGCAAGTGGCACTGAAGCTCATAGTGATAGAGTGCTAGCCTTGAGCACAAAAGTTCAATCCTTATGACCAGCCAAAACATAAATAAATAATTCTCTCCTAAGAGTATCTTCTTTTGGTCTCACTGTGTATATCTAGAAGCCTGTATAATTAGTCATATCCCAGTGCATTTTAGATCTAACTTCCTCATATCAGAGAGAACATGTATCGATTGTCCCTCTGTGCTTGGCTTACCTCATTTAACATGATTTGTTTTTGTTCCATCCATTTTCCTGCAAATGACATTATTTTATTTTTTCTAATGGCTGTGTAAAATACCATTGTGTACAGGTACCATGATTCTGTCTTCTTTACCTTATGTATAGTGTATTCACATGTATATCTTTGGACGGGTTGTGGGGGAGGGCACAGAACTCGAGGGAGGGTGAGAAAGTACAGCAGGGGAGCTCACTAGACATTGATGTAAGTGAACTATACAACTTGTGCATGGAGATGGGAAGGAGGGACTAGGAGAGAATGAGGGAAGAGAAGACACTATGAAATGAAATGAACTCATTACCTGACTCATGTAATCCCTCTGTATATCACCTCTATAATAATAATAAAGTAAATTAATTTCAAAAGTTCAATATATACATATTATGTGAAGATGGAATTAGATAACAAGGGGATGAGTGGGGTTGGGAGAGATGAGGGAGAACAATGGAAGGGGTGACATTGGTCACGTTGAATGGAAAGCCCTTTGTACAACTACTTACAATAATGATAATACTAATAATTAATAATAAATCTCCAAGTATTAGCAGTGGAAAAGAACAAGCATCTCTTTGGAAGGACATTGTGGTTGTTGGAACTGCTACCTTCGGCTGTGGAGTGCAGTCAGGTTCTATAGTCTTCTGGTGTGAACCAGCAACCAATCAGAGTGTGTTTTCCTTCTACCAGATGACATAAATTCAGTAAGCTAACCCAAAACAAGGAGACACATTTAAAAACTCTGCATTATGTGCATTTGCATCAGGTTGGCTGAAGAGAATCACACAGCCAAGTCCAGTGTCAACAAGACACAGATAAGTAATTCTGTTAGACGGAGTAAGTGGATCATTTGGAACAATAATTTCATCAACTACCACTGGCCATTTGAAAAACTGAAATGCGTCTGTTGGGGCTTTGGTGTCGTGGACAAGAATGGCAGCAATGGGCTATCACTCTGGAAAGAAAGTGGATGAGTGTATCACCCAGGGATGCTTCACCTTGCTAGAGATGTGGACATCATGCAAAACTGTTGGAGGCTTTTCAGCAGGAGACGGGTGACCAGTTTACCTTAAAAAAGCTGCTATTTCAATAACTGGCTGCAGAAGCAAAAGACTTGACACAGTTAAAGTTAATGCAGCAAGTTAGAATGTGTTTGGCTTGGCCTGCAGGATGGTAGAAGGAGGGAGAAGTCTGTGGGTTTTGGGTCAAGAGATACATATGAAGTCACCAGGACTTGAACTCCTGATGTTGAGACAGTATGCAGACAGGTAACTTGTTCCAATGGAGTTGTACTAGCAAAAGAACAGACTGGAAGAGATACATTGCAAGTTTGGTTTTGGAATGCTGAATCTTATAGGCTCAAGAGACAATAGTCATAAAATATCTGGGGATAAACTTAAAAAGTAATGTGCAGGACCTATAATGAGTAAAAACTCTAAACCTTGATCAAGGGCCATAAAAGAAGATTTGAATCAATGGAGTGTCAGAACTCTGCACTTGGATCAGAAGACTTGAAATTGTAAAATTGTCAATTCTCGCTAAATAAATCTATAAATTCAATGCAATTTCAATAGTATATATGCATGTATATATATATATGCATATATATAGGCACTTGTAGCAATTACCAGGAATGTTCTCTAAAATAAGAAGAATGAGAAATAACCCATTCCACTGTACATTACAAGGTGTTATAGGACAATGAAATTTATAGTGGCAAAAGACAGACACAGGAATTGACTGACAGAGCAATGGAATGGAATCAAGTGTAGAAATAGATTCAAAGATAGATGAGGATTTAGTATGTCGTAAAGAGAATATGTCTTAGTGGGAGAGGAGACAGATGATCTAATATGCAGTTAAAGAACCACCTTGGTAGCTCTATGGAGAAACAACACAAAGAATCGGAGCAGCTTTTGTAGGCCATTTGTGGATTTCAGTCTCTTTGTATCTGCTGTATACTATTCCATAGTCCCATGATAGAGCATTGTTCTGTAAGTTACATGCATATTGATGTGCTTTTATGGGAATTTTAAAAGAAAATGTTTATATAATATCCTTGGATAGACGTGTGATTTCTTCTTAGCGATAGAGACTAAGGTGCAGATTTGCTGGGTTAGAAAATATGTTAAAGTTGTCATGTCCAAAACGAGCTTTACAACGTCGGTGCGGGGGGGGAGGGGGGAAGGGGGAGGAAGGAGAAGGATTGGGATTGGGGGGGAGGGGGGAGGCTGGGAAGGGATATGAAGGGTAAACAAAGAAGGAGGCTGCAATGCTTGGTAAGAAATGTACGCATTATCCTGCTCATGTAATTGTAACCCCTCTGTACAGTATGTTCACAAATAAAATAAAATTTAAAAAAAAATAATGTTTATGCCAGGCACCAGTGGCTCACACCTGTAATCCTAACTACTTAGGGGCTGAGATTTGAGAATTGTGGTTTGAAGCCAGCCCAAGCAGGAAAGTCTGTGAGATTCTTATTTTCAATTAATAATAAAAAAAAACCAGAAGTGGAGTTGTGGTAGTAAACTTTCCTTCATCATAAAAGCTCAGGGACAGTTGCTAGTTCCTGAGTTCAAGCCCCAGGACCAACACACACACACAGACACACACACACATACACACACACAGACACACACACACACATACACACACACAGACACACACACACACATACACACACACAGACACACAGACACACACAAACCTTTATTATTTTTAATGATTATAAAAGCATTTTGTGTTCATAATATTGCTTGAGATCCTGGTAAGTATAACTAAATCACTGGTAAGTATAACTAAATCACCTAAATTCAACCATAAAATAAGTAATTGGATTTTGGATATTTTTTTTTTAGTGTAGTTCCTTTACAATGAATATATTTCATTGTTTAATGTGAAATTGAGGTTGTATTGGTAATACATATACAGTCTTTTTTATACTACATTTTACACTGCATTTTTCTCTTGGAAGTAACTATTTTTTATTTATTTATTTATTTATTTTATTTTATTTGTGAACATACTGTACAGAGGGGTTACAATTACATGGATA
>NW_012267230.1:3105332-3138653 GCF_000151885.1 Dipodomys ordii
AAACAAAGGAGGAGGCTGCAATGCTTGGTAAGAAATGTACACATTATCCTGCCCATGTAATTGTAACTCCTCTGTACAGTATGTTCACAAATAAAATAAAATTAAATTAAAAAAAATGTACTTAAAAACAAAACAAAACTGCTAAACTTCCTCTTGAAATCCTAAGCCATGCTCCAATGAGGAAAAACAATAAAGTAAGTCCAAATAGAAAGTGTGTGCATGTGACTGTGTGAGTTTATGTGCTCATGTGTATGTGTGGATATATGTACAAGAACATGCACAAATGCATGCACACGCAAGCATGTGACTATGCATGTATGTACCTGTGTGCCTCTGGTTGCATATGTATGTGAGTCCGTGTGCTCATATAGTAATATGTACAAATGTGCACACATGTGCACATGTATGTATGCTTGTGAGTGTACATGTGAGAGTTACTTGTGTACCTACATTGGCTGTGCATATATTTACATGGGGCTGATATATGAGCATGCACATACACACAGGTGTACACATGTATATGAGTACATACACATGTCTGTACATGCATGCACATGGTGGCACATGTGTATACATGTGTATATCTATAAGCATGCATGCCTGTATGCGTGTGGGAATTTCCTGGGGAGTACTCCCCAAGTGAGGGATAAAGAAGAGAAGTCCTCACCTCCAGAAGTCATGAAAGGCCCTGAACATCAGGAAGCAAAGATCCATCCTGGGAACCGTCTGACCACACACAGCACACTGTCTGCATATCACAGCTACTGATGTGCACAACACGAGGTGAAGTTACCCGAGAAAGAGTTTCTCAAGTGAGCAGAACTCGAATCTGCTGCCAAGTACACAGAAACCTTATTTGATTTGGCAAAACCCAGCCCACCTGACCAATATTTCCCTTCTAAACTCTAATTCATAAAATGTAAGAAAAATAGCCACCATTTTTTTAGAAAAACCGAACATCATACAAGAGTGGTGCCAAACTCACTAAACAACAAAAATTAACTCCCAGGAAGAAGGCATATATGTGTGTGTGTGTGCGCGCGTGCGTGTGTGTATACAAACACACACACACACATGAAATTGAACAAAGTTAAATTTAGCAAACTTAAACTTAAAACAATCACACAGAATTTACAGGAAGTACAGACAACATAACCCCAAAGGCACACCAGTGAGAAAAATGAAACACGGTGACAAGAATAAACCCAAGTATGAACATCCGGGTTAAATGTCAGTGAATTAAACTTCTCTATAAAAAGGCAGAAACATAACAACCATGTAGTGAGCATTAACCATAAATTTAGACATTGTGCTAAACACTTTAAATAGATACTTTTATTTAAAGCTAACAATATACTATGCAATAGGTTCTAATTTTACTCTCATGGTTAAGAGGAGAAAGGGAAGCTGAAGAGAGGAGAAATCATTTGCTTATGAGGTAAAAGAGAACCTCAAACCCTGGCATTTTGAATCTTAAGTCTTCATTCTTAATCAGCCTATTAAACCACCACTGAGCTCGGTTAGGAAGAGCACTTGAATGTTTTTTTTTTTTGTAAGACACAAACTAAAGCAAAACAGTATACGTGTGCTGAAAATAAAGGCAAATATAAAAATGACAGAAAGCAGGGCAGTTATTTATTTATTTATTCATTCATTTGCCAGTCTTGGGCCTGGAACTCAGGCTTGGCTGTTGTATCTTCACGTTTTCCCTCAAGGCTAGCATACTACCACTTAAACTATATCTCCACTTCCAGGGTAATAGTATTGATATCATGTCGAATAACCTGAATAAAGCATCTTTAAAACTTAAAACAAATCGTTATTATGAAGATAATGTACAGAAGGGTTTCAGTTACACAAGTCAGGTAAAGAGAACATTTCTTTTTGGATGATGTCACCCCTTCCCTGGCTCTCTCGGTTTTTCCCTCCCATCCCCACCCACATGTTGTATAGTTCATTTTCAACATAGTGTCCAGTGAGTGCCACTGCTGCATTTAAAACATCTTTGAGAACAGTAAGAGTTATATGACATCATTGTTTATGTTAAAAATTTAAGTGTGTGTGTGTGTGTGTGTGTGTGTGTATACACTGTGGAATTAGTGGCAGTACAGGCAGGGTATGTATGTAGATTATTCAAGGAGTTGTGTAGTGCTTTCCCCGTAAAGAAAAGGCTGAAAAAAATGAAGAAGTAATATATTCTCAATTACTTTTTTTTGTACCAGTTCTGGGATTTGAATTCAGAGTCTGCACTCTGTTCCTGAGCTTTGTGTGTGTGTGTGTGTGTGTGTGTGTATGTGTGTGTGTGTGTGTGTGGAGTGTGTGTGTAAGATTAGCACTCTACCACTAGAGCCACAGCTCCACTTCAAGTTTTTTTTTTCTGGTGGTTAATTGGAGATAGGAGTCTCATAGACTTTCTTTCTTGGGCTAGCTTTGAACTGTGATCCTCAGATCTTAGCTTCCTGAGTAGCTTGTGTGACAGGTGTGAGTCACTGGTACCTGGCACATCCCCAATCTTTAGGAGTTCAGCTGAGGGAATATAGGCAGGTGCTCACTTGTCTGCAAGCTGAACCAAGAGCAAACTAGAGGGGTGGGGATGGAGGGGGGGGAGAGAAAGAGGCAGAGAGAGAGGGAGGAGGTAGGGAGAGGGAGGGGAGAGAGAGAAAGAGAGAGAGAGAGAGAGAGAGAGAGAGAGAGAGGCAGGCTACGGTGCTATGCTAGGTGAATACAAACTAAGCCCTGAGAGCACTGATGGATGGGGAGGGGGATGGTTTTCAATAGAGGCAGTACCCAGCATCTCTTCTCATCACACCTTTTGACAGTTTCCCCCTTTCTGGGAAGAGATGAGGGGGTAGAGAACCAGGTGGCAAAATATAAGAATGACAGTGCTCATCACATCTCCCTGGCTCAAAGTGATAACATGTTCTCAACCAGAAAGGAAAAAGAAAAAGGAAAAAAAAAACACCACTAGAAAAGGGGGAAAAAAACCCTCAACTTTTCTTATTTCATCTGAACCGGGTTGTCTATCCCTTTGCTGTTGCTAGAGCAACGGCAAACTCTCTTCCTCCTTCTTCATTTGGATCTATTTTCAAACTGAGAACAATGCATGTAAAAAAGATCTGAAAATGGGAAACGCAAGTAGGCATTAACGACATTAGAATTATTTACCCTGGAGAAGAGAATGCTAAGAGGTGGCAATTATATCGTTCCGGGGCTATGAAAGGTTACTACTATATAAGTAGTTCTCTGCTTGGGTCCAAGATAAAATCAGATTTATTTTAACTGGAGGGAAATAGCTTTAAGGAGAGAAAAAAAAATAAAGGTCCCTGAGAGAAAGTTCTCTGGGACTGCTTTGGCTCTTGGGGCAGGAGATGCTGGAATTCTGCATCCTTTACAGGTTATTTCCCCCTAAAAAGTCTGCGGAATAACTGGGCACCAGTGGCTCATACCTGTAATTCTAGCTATTCAGTAGGCTGAGATCGGAGAATCAACATTTGAAGCAGGAAAAGCCCATGAGACTTTCCTTTGCAATGAATCACCAAATAGCCAGAAGTGGTGCTGTGGCTCAAGTGGTAGAATGCTAGCTTTTTCGTATATACAACGTTCTATAATGCCAGGACCCCCTCGCCCCCTGAATTAATCCAGTACCCAAGACACCTCCAACACATGGAATAATTCAATTACTAATGTCATCCTGCTAAGGTTGAGAAACCCTGATTCCTATACACAAGGCCAAAGCTCCAAGGAAATGAGGTTGGAATTGATTTCCTCCTCCTCCTGCTCCTCCTCCTCCTGTTCCTCCTCCTCCTGCTCCTCCTCCTCCTCCTCCTTGTCTCTCTCTTTCTTTTTCCCCCTCCCTCCCTCCCTCCCTCCTTCCCTTCCTTCCTTCCTTCCTTCCTTCCTACCTTTCTCTGTCTCTGTCTCTCTGTACTGGGGTTTGAACTCAGGGCCTCACACTTGCTTGGCAGATACCCTACCTACCATTTGAGCCCATCAGATGACTTGGGGGCATCCATCAGATGACTCGAAGCAGTGAGTGTCTAGACAGGATTTCCTTTTCCACTCTGGTTGCCGAGTGGAAAGTATGGGTTGTATGGGGCAAGAGTAGAAGCAGAGAGGCTAGTGAGGTGTTCATTGGGTTTGTGTTGTTTTCTAATATTGAGTAGCAGCACAGAGCCCACATCTTCAGGGATGGCGAGGGGAGTGTAGGGGAGATGAGGGCCAATGGTGGGATTTGGGGGGCACGCATGACTAGTCTCACAGAGGGGTCAGATGTGTGGGCCTGAGCAAGAGGAAGCCAGGAAGACTCTTTGAGTTGTTATGGGGCAGCTGGTTGTGTGGACACTGGAGAGAGACCAGTTGGGAGACAAGGAACAGAAGTCCAGGACTCTCTCTTGATATTGAGCTTCAACAAAACTCCTGGCTATGCCAGCTGAGGTGTTTTGTAGACATGGAAGTATAATTAGGTAATGTGTGACCTTCCAGGGCCTTAGGGTCCTGCTAAGGCAAGAATTGAGCAATGGCCCTAAAAGTCAGAACCCTAAGGCCATGAGGCATGGAATGGAGGCACATAATTCAATGGGCTTTGAAAGTCTAGCTCAGCTCAGCTCTGAGAAGCGTCCACATTTCCCTGAATTTTCCCCCGAGAACACCACTGTGTGAAATGGCAAGAAATGAGGAAATGAGACCTAGTTTACAGAAAGCAAATTGTGAGAATGATTTCTAAGCAAGCCGTGGGAGTCAGGAGTTAAGGGATAGCCCGGGTCCCCTGCCCATCCCCCCTCCCTCCCCAAAGGAAGCTTGGGAGACTGTTTGAACCTCCAAAAAAAATAGGACCTGAATGAGAGGGGAGCCATGATTTTCAGATTTCTTTCCCAGTAACCCCACGGCTGTTTGAGAATCTCCTCTCCGACTCCACTATGGTTTTTTTTTTTTTTTTTTATTCTTGATAAAGTTTGGAAAGACTCAAGCAGGTAAAAATCACTTGTTAAATTTGTGAGCTGTTTCTTGGTATTTATCCACAGGCTGTAAAAGGTTACCTGAAGCCAAATGAGCCGAGACTTTAACATTTTTATTTTATTTTTCCCCCAAATGAGATAGTGTGAAAAGAAAAGAGATAGAGAATGGAGTTCCTTTGGTTTTTTTAATTTTTATTTTATTTTTTGTGAGAGGAGAGGCAGTAGAGGTACCTGGGAATAGACTCCGTCACTGGGGACCAAGAATGGGGTGAACCCAGGGGAAATAATCACTCTGCTCTCGGTAATTAAAGGGAGAATGTCAGTCTCCCAGAGGTCCAGGGATTATTGGAGAAGCAGAGAGAAATCTTTCCTTACAGCTACTTACTGGAGGATAGTGAAGTGTTTTGATGAAGTGTCCTTAAAGCTCGAGAAACATTCCACAAAGAGCATTGTCTCCAAGATTTACTGTATGTTTTCTGTTGAACCACAGCTCAAAAAGAATGTTGGAAATTCTGAAGTAGGTAGGTAGGTAGGTAGATAGACAGACACACATAACCAGACAGATACACACACAGCACATACCTCTCTCTCTCTCTCTCTCTCTCTCTCTCACACACACACACACACACACACAAAGGTAGACATGGATAAATACTTTTCCAGGACTTACCACACGCTAAGTTCAGTAATATGGGCACAGTGCTGAAATTAGAGTCTAGTAGTAGACTTTTAAATTTCTGGTCCTTACCGTTTCTGTTGTAAACACCTACTCTGTAGGCGGCAACCTAAAAGCTACTTTTGTTAGACCCATAAATGAACTAAAAGCAAGATAAAAGCTGGACGTTCAGGCCCTCGAGTTTGCATCTGTGTTCTTTGATCCGAGCTTATTCTCTGTCGTAATAACTTTACAATCACCTTGGGCACCAGGAAAGCCAAAATTTATCAGTAATCATCTTGTGACAAAAGGCAAACTGCCTCCCAGGCAATGCCTTCTTTTAACCATTTTAAAGAGAGCAGCCAAAACCAACACCCATCAGCCCTCCGGAGTCTAACACTGAGCTAATTGTCAACCAGTCCATACCCATTCCTTGTCCTCAGTTCTCCTTATTTAAGCTAAGCCCAATGTCTGTATACCTGAGGATAGCTAAAGATATGCTGAAGTGTTATTTTCCCATGGCTGCCATATAATCATTCTCCTTTCTCTGCCCTTCATCGTGTCTCTTCGTTTGGCATATTTGGATGAATGGCTGGACCTAACTTGGGACTCTTGGACTCCAGACCTAGGATCTAAAAACCCAGTTTCAGGGCCAGGTGTCAGTGTCTTACACTTATATTCTTGCTACTCAGGGGACTCATCTCCAGTTAACCAGCAAAACACCAGAAATGGAGAGATGGCCCAAGTGCTAGAACACCAGCCTTGAGTGAAAAAGATTAAGGGACAGTGCAAGGCCCTGAGTTCAAGACCCAGTATTAACACACACACACACACACACACACACACACACACACACACACACACACCAGTCTAGTTTAAAATCCATAGGAATAGCTGATTAAGAGTGAATGTGTTTCTGATAAAACTTTTTTTTCTTTTACGAAGATGAATGCAAGCTGTTTTTGGCCCGTGAGCCTTAATTTACTGTTCTTGTGTATAGCATGTTGTTCCTGGGTATAGCATGGCGGGCACCTGAGAAGTGATGGTGACATTAGCTCCATCATCAGGGATTCCAGATATGGTTGGGATAGGGCCTAGGTATGGGTAAGAACTTCAGGTAAAATTCAAGGTGCAGCCAGGACTTGGATTCAATGAGATTAGAGTGGTGACTTTCACATGGCTGCACAAGTTTGTGTGTGTGTGTGTGTATGTGTATGTGTGACTTCCTTCATTTAACTATCACAATCTTGTGATAGTTAGAAAGCTTACTCCTGAGCTAACTAATCCACTCTTGAGATAACAGCATCACTCCATTCATGAGGCTTTCTGTCTGTCTCTCTCACTTCTCCGTATACTAGACATTGAACTCAGTGTGTAGCACTTCCTTGGTGAGTCCTCTACTACTTGATCATGCTCCCAATTTCTTCCTGTGCTTTTTTTTTTAAAAAAAAGATTGGATCTTGCCCATCTGCTTTTGTGCATCCTAGCCTTGGACAGTGATCCTCCTATTTTTACCTCTTGGGTATCTGGGATTACAGGTGTACACCACTACATATAATCTAATCATCTCTTGAAAGTCTAACCTCTTACTATTGTTATAAATGGCAATTACATTTGAACATGAGCATGGAGGTAACATTCAGATCATAGCACCAGGTCTTATAAAATTGCACCTCATGCAAATTTTATTGAATTCAATCCTGTTCATTTGTTTCCAATTCTGTCCACCATTTTCCTCACTTTGATCTTGATGATAGTGACTTTGATTCTCCTCAAACCATTTGTCACACTGAAGCTGGAATGAGCTTTGAAAAAATGTAATGTTACCCATGCTAAGGACTCTTTAATGTTTCTTCATTGTTGTCAGGATAAAGTCCATGTAGGAAACCCTACTGGGAGTCCAAATATTTGATGCCCCACTTGGTAGAAAGAAAGGATCCTACTTCCTCAGTGTTGAGCATGGTCATGTGACTTGCAGGGACACTCTACTCAGAAGGATTATGTACTCTGTCCGATTGAACACAAAATAGCCACGGGCTTGCTTTGACTAATGCACAAGAGCCCAGAGTGGAGTGTGTTACTTCTAAGCAGAAGCTTTAAGAGCCTGATATATGAGTCTTTATTTATAAGACCTGCCATTGGTCCAGATAAAGGCTGATCCATCAGGTGTGAAGGCAATGTGAAGACAAGACCCATGTGCAGACCTAACACGAGGGAAAAACAGATTGCCGTTGTAAGCCATTGATATTTATTACCGCAGCAATCCTTAATATGTTATCTGTAAGGCTCTGAATGATTTAATGATTTTCTTCGGCTTCCTCAGACTTATCTCTCCAATATCTCGTCTTTTACCTGACTAACGGCTATTTTTCTTATAGATCCCAGATTAAATGTCAGTTTCTTATCTAACTTTTCCTCCCCTGACCCCTGCCCCAACACTGGGCTTATTTAGACCGCTGATTATTCTGTCTTATAATGCCTTGCTCATTTCTTTCATATTACTCAAACACAATCTGTCATGTTTTTTTGTGGTTGTGGTTATTTGCTCACCCCAGAAGGATTATGTCCAGAAAGGATCAAATTTATAGTTCTTCATATGTCCCAGTGCCTGGTACATAAACAAGCTCTAACTATGTATCCATCTATGCTTCTGTCTATATATCTATGTATCTGTGTATCAGTCCCTCTGTGTTTTTGTCTGTTGGTCTGTCTGTCTGTAATATCTGTCTATCTATCTATCTATCTATCTATCATCTATCTACTTACCTACCTACCTATCATCTATCTACCACATTTGAACTTAGGGCCTCACTAAGCTAACACTCTGCCACTTGAGCCATTTCTCCTCAATGTTAATATATTTTGATCAAGTGGATGTGTTACAGTTGAGCCTAGAATCTAGGGACAGTTGTATGCATCAAATATGAAGAAATGGGTGGGAAGCATGAAATGGGCTGGCCAGATGCTAGTGGCTCAAACCTGTAATCCTAGCTACCCGAGAAGCTGAGCTCTGAGGATTGAAGCTCAAAGGTAGCCTGGGAAGGAAAGTCAGTGAAACTCTTATCTGCAGTTGATCACCAAAAAGCTAAAAGTGGAGATGTGGTTCAAGGGATAGAGTACCAGCCTTGAGTCAAAACATCAAGTGAGGGTAAGGGGCCCTGAGTTCAAGCCCCAGTAGTGGCACACACACACACACACACACACAAGAATGGAGTCATGCACTCAGGTAACCATCTTATTCTCTCTCTTATTCCTGTCCTTTCTCATTTTGTCCATTTACTAAACGTTTTCTAAATGTTGGACTTTTCTAGAGATGCAGGACAGTGAGTTAATTCCTAGTTTCATGAGTTTACCTGGTGGAGAAGACAGCTATGAATCAAGGAAATATGTAGGATACATGGATATCTTATAAGAGAAATTCAGAGGTTATGGGAAATCCCCCCCCAAAGCCCATGTGTTCATTTTTTATGGCCTCTGTTCACACTACTCTTTATCTTTGCAGAGTACTCCTTGAACTTTGCCTGCACACATTTAACCCATTTCTTAGGCCTTCACTTAGTAAGTACTGAAAACAAAAAATCCATACCTGCTAGGTAATAGTGGCTCACATCTGTTATCCTAGCTACTCAGGAGGCTGAGATGGGCAGGAGAGCATCCAGAAACCAGCCCGGGCAGAAAAATCTGTAAGATTCAATCTCTAATTAACCAGCAAAAGGTCAGGCTGGAAGCTTGGCTCAAGTGGTAGAAAGCTAGTTGTACAAGCAAGCCAAGCAAATAGGAGGCCCTGAGTTCAGCCAGGGTACCAGCACACATCCACAAAACAAGACAACAAACAACCCATTTAGGGTGATAGGGAATTTCTTTATAACCTTTAATAACCAAGAGATTCTGTGGTTTAGGGTCACTTAATAGTGCAGCTGCTTCGTTTTCTCTTCATCCTTGCTATATGAGCAGGTGTCGGTGGGATGCTGCAGTATATTCTGAGATGAAAATAGTAGAAGCATCAGCTCCACCTCCTCATTCCCCATAGGAAGTCTCGTATTCAACCCTCCCTCCCTCTCCCACTGTGTTCCGATGGAAATGTGAATCTTTAGTGTCTACTCCACCTTATCTGTGTGCTCATATTTTTTCTCTTACTTTCTTTTGGACTCCTGGGGAGTCAGGAACCACATCTGATTCATCTTTTTATCCTTCTGTGACTTAGCGGAGGTTCTATCTCAGAGAATCTCTTTACTTAGCAAATGTTTACTGGATTGAATGGTAGGGGTACCTCTGCTCCCCAGGGTCCATTTTTCAGACCCATTTTTTTTCTTTAACGCCATTAAAGGATCTTGCCAAGACATTTTATCTATTAAAATAAAAAAATCAATCAAAGCAATAAATACTCATGATAAGGAACCCCCACCATGAAGAACAATTCATGGACACAAAGCAGTAACCTCTCTCTCACTCTCCTCTGTAGTCTTTCTCTCTCAGCTTAGTTTTTAACCAGTTCTAGCTTTTCAATTGTTCTGATCGTTGACACCAACATTCTCAAGAATATCTTTACATGGACCTTTTTAAAAACTATATTTTGCTGTCAACATCTATTTTTTTTAATGAAGGTTAAGAATTCAGTTAAGGGCCTGAGCCCTTCTCTTTTCTGTCTTTCTTCTCTGAATACATGGCACATTTGTTTTTAGTTCTTCTAAAATTGCTTCTTTGTAACTTCTGACAACAAAGCTTTTACACTGTTCATGCTTTCCTAGGTTCTGTAAGGTGAGGACATAAAGATTTCCTTTGATTTTTTTTCCCTCTGCTTTCTTTTCGTTTTTCATTCCTTTCCTCCCTCCCTCTTCCTCCTGCCTTTCTGGCCCCTCCCTTTCTTCCTGCCTTTCTGGCTGCTCCCTTCCTTTTTCTTACCACTGCAGCCCTCACTTCCACATTGCCAACAGCGTTAACAGCTATGTTCCCTCCTTCAACTTCGGTCAAGTTGTTCTCTGCCAGAATTCAGAGGTGAGCATGATGCTTTTGTTATTACAACGCTGTAAGGGTTGTTCATTCCTGCAGGAAGTATTGAGCTGGGATTACATTTTCTTCTCTACAGATTTAAAGTCATAATTCTTAGATCCCTCCAAGAAGAATGTCTTAAGGTTCAAACTTATAGGATTAAAAAATACATTCTTCCATTCAGGGCTTATGAAATGATGCTACCACCTTTCATTTGGTGCTTGGGATTGAATGCCAGGTCTCATACATGCTAAGCATTTGACCCAGGACCAAGCTATACCAAGCTACAGCACTCAGTTGGGTTAAGCCTGGAGTTTCTAATTGCTCATTTACATGTTACAAAAAGTGTAATGTTCCTTTATGCTATCTTCAAGTTTCCTATTCTCTTAAATGATTTCTGAGTGTGATCCTTTGATACATCCTGTCTTATAAGGAATGGGAAGACAAGAAGACAAAAGGAGGTGGGGTACTCTGGCCACCATACTGAACCTTAAACAACTCTCTTTCCTCCTCTTCCTCTTCTTCCTCCTCCTCCTCTTTCTCCTCCTTATTTGATGCTAGGAACCAAACACGGGGCTTTTCAAATGCTAAACAAGTAAACTAGCATTTGAACAACATCCCCAGGCCTCTTCTCCATTTTTGAAGTTTCTTTAACAAAAATATTATTTGTTGAGTGGGATTGTGTCTTAAGAGTTATTACCAGAGTTGAATAATCCTCATCATTCAAACCATACAACTTCACTGTCTCTTAAAAGCCTTTCTCATATTTAAAATTTTGCTAATTTTTTTGTGCTTTCATTTTACCAGTAAAATGAGTGTTAGAATTTGACTATGAAGCATCCTTCCAGCCCAAGGTCCTGTACTGGGGGCTTGGTAACCAGCTGAAGAGCTTTAGGGAAGTCAGTGATTGGCTCCTGAGGACTCCGACCTAATCAATGAATTCATCCCTTGAATTCACAGTAGGATGGCATTTTGGGAGGAAGTAGTAGAAAGTAAGAAATGCCTATTTGGAGAAAGAAGATCACAGGGTCATGCCCCAGAAAGATGTGTTACGTTTCCCACCCCTTCTCTCACTGCTTCCTGTCCACCATGAGGCCAGCAGCCTCCACATGGAATTCTCTTCCTCCGTCAGCCTCCCCCATCAGCCCTAAGGCTGTTAAAACAGCCCAACTTGCTGTTGTAAACACAGAGTGATGCACGGTTGCCAAGGAGCAAGGTGTTAGCTCCAGACTGTAGCTCCACACAAGAAGGCAACAGGAGAAGGTAGAATTTAGAAATAGCTGATCCCCAAGCCTGATGCCGGTGGCTCACGCCTATAATCCTAGCTACTCAGGAGGCTGAGATCTGAGGATCCCGGTTCAAAGCCAGCCCCAAAGGCACATCCTTGAGACTCTTATCTCCAATTAACCACCAGAAAACTGGAAGTGGTGAGATGGCTCAAGTACTAGAGCACTAGCCTTGAGCTGAAGAGCTCAAAGACAGCGCCCAGGCCCAGAGTTCAAGCCCCAGGACTGACCAAAAAAAACAAAAAACAAAAAACAGCCTATTCCTACCACGGCACTGTCAGCAATTGAACGGTGCCTAACCTACACCAGATATATGTTTATTACCTTGGTCAGTGACTTTGATTTATTAAAGACATCCGGAACTTTGGAACTTGAAATACTAGTAGCAACCATTGACTTTAGTATGTCTCAACGCTGAATGTTAAATAGGACAGTTTTGATCCGGATCCAGTTGTAATATATTTGGGTGAGCTTGATGCTGACCCCAACACTTCTGGGGCTGTGAGGACATTATAGAGCCCTGGAGGAACTGGCAAGTGAAGGATGCATTTGGCTGGTCCCTCCATGTATGTGCTCCAGTTCCCTGTATCCTCCTATTCTTCATCAACACCTTCTGAAGACATAGCTCACAGCCACCATGCAGGGCCCACAGAAAATACCATTCTTCTTGACCCGATTTTCTGAAATTCCACATCAGACTCGCTTAGCTACTGGACAACTCATTATCTGTACTGAGGTCACTCTGTTCTTGTAGCTCGCCTTGGAAAGATGGAGTTTTAGGTGGATAAAATACTTAGGGAGATCTCGTCTACTCTTTAAAAAGATTACCTTGTTAATAATCAGTTCATGTGGAGGTGCCTTGAACCTGGGAAGCTCAGTTGCCATTCAGTGCCTGGTAAGAACATCTTCACTGGGGCTAGGTGGGCTGATGACTCAGTCTCTTTGGGACTAACACAGTCATTTCCCCAACTCCTGCCAAATTGTTCAACTTCCATAGGAATGTGGGTTAACAACCTTACCTGCTCTTCAGCTCAAGGCTAGTGCTCTACCACTTGAGCTACGGCACCACTTCTGGTTTTTTGGTGGTTTATTGGAGATAAGAGTTTCACAGACTTTTCTGCCCAGGCTGGCTTTGAACCATGATCCTCAGATCTCAGCCTCCTGAGTAGCTAGGATTACAGGCATGAGCCACCAGCACCCGGCTTTTCCCTTTTTCCTTTTGTGTTGGAATATTTTTGGTCCTTCCTTTGTTCAGTGCCTTTGGACACCTGCCAATCTCCCATCCTTCTCCTGAAGTCTAGAGCGACCTTCTTGGGGTATCCTTTTTTTTCTTTCAATTTTATTTTTTTGCCAATCCTAGGGCTTGAACTCAAGGCCTGATCACTGTCCCTGAGTATTTGTGTTCAAGGCTAGCATTTGAGCCACAATTCTACTTCTGGCTTTTTTTTTTTTTAATGGTGGTTATTAATTGGAGAGAAAAGTCTCACACTACTGTTTTGCCTCAATTGGCTTTTAACCTTGATCCTCAGATCTCAGCTTCCTGTGTTGCTAGGATGACAAGTATGAGCTACCAGCACCCAGTTATGAGATGTTATCTTTCAGGAACTTTGATTTTCTGCTCTGCAAACACTTTAGGGAAAAAGAAAGCCAAGGAAGGCCTGGCTATTTTTCTTAAGTCACAAGAAAGAAAAGCTCAGATTCCAAAGCACAAATGTAGTTATTCTTGTAATTCTTCCACACATTAAAATCTTAGTAAGTTATCCTGCCATAAGGGTGAACTGGAATTGGATATATCTTCTGACATCAAAACATTCTAGAAGGTAACATGGTATGACCCCCCAAGGCTTCTGTTGCTGTTGAGAGGGACAGTCCCTGAAGCTCCTTGACCAAGTTAGTAATTCGATTTTGGTTCATTAGGGAAACTTTCTAGGAACCCCACAGTCACAATCTTTTGCAGGTGAAACATGCCAGAACTTCTCCCCCTTGGTATTAAATTGGCATTTCATCAGAGCATCTTTGCCCACCAGAAATGCTTTAGGTAAAGGAGATACAATCCAATTTTCTTTTCAAAACAGAGGAGAATGCACCAAGGAATCTTTTTAGAGGGAAGATTTGGCCCAAGTTGGGCATCAGGTAAATCTGTCCCTTTGAACATTTACTGGATGTCTGCAGGGTGTTTAGAACTCAGAGACAAGAAAGGTGTTCAAGGAACTCCCAGTTTAATCAGAGAAATAGCAACAAACTTTTATAACATGAGGCGATAAAATATGGATATAAGACCATGCAAGCTTACCTGGAGAACCAATAGAAAATTCACCAAGGAAATGACATTACTGTGGATTGCGAAGGTCACATAAATCTTTTCCTAGTGAGGATGAGAGAGGCCACAGCCAGAGCAGACACAAGGAGCAGAACTCTGTAGCTTACCACCCCTCCCTTGCGATGGGGGTGTGTGAGTTTGTGTGTACCCTGGAGATCAGGATAGGAGCTGATTGAAGCTGATCCTGGAAGAGAAGTCTACAAAGGTTCTCCAAAGTTAACATGGCTTTATAGCTAACAGGTCAATCTTTCCAAATACTTCTCTTCCTGGTAATACAATAGAGCTACTATCTGCTATGCACTTGCTAACTCCTGAGCAAAATGTACTGTGTTCCATCTGATCATCACAGTATCCTCATGAGTAGATTTGGTTGTCCTTGTCATAAAAAAATGTTCCCTGTGTTCTGCAGGAGCTGGTGGCTCACGCCTAGCTACTCAGGAGACAGAGATGTGAGGATTATGGTTCAAAGTCAGCGTTGGTAGGAAAGTCTGTGAGACTCTTCAATTAACCAGCAAATAGCTAGAAGTGATAGAGCACCAGCCTTGAGCAAAAAAAGCTAAGGGACAGCACTCAGGCCCTGAGTTCAAGCCTCGGGACCAGCACAAAAATAAATGTTACCCCATGCTCTCATGTTGTTCTCTGTTCTTGGCATTATCCTGGGTGCCTAAGAGATTCACATATCCACACAAAGATGCTTCACCTCTAGGGCTTCAGGTCTCTGTCCTTCTTTTCCCCCTTTCTTTCCCTCTCCCCACTTCTTTCTCTTGAGAAGATAAAAAGCATTACTGTGAAGCAAACTGACTTGACCCAACATGGTATCCACTTATACCCGTGGCCACATGGCAGGACATTTTGACCTTATCATTTTGACCTCACTGTTCCGATCTTAAGGACTACTGCTCCTCTGCTTCTGACTCTGAGAACATTCTAAATGCAAGACTTTTAATTAGAGTTATATCAACTTGGGTGGGCTTTCCATACAGAAAATGTTCTCTGGAGTGAATTCCATTAAACCAATTTAATCTCTCGATCAATTTTCTGCATAGCACAGTTGGACCATTTCTGAAAAAAAAATGTTAGCTCTACTGAAATTATTTTTACGTGGGCACATTCTTCTCTACTTTAAATCTGAAGCAGAATTTGATGCTTGATTATACATTGTCCATATCAAATTGTATTGATCTTGACTTTTGTTTTGTGTAATAGTTGTTATTTATTTCAAGTCAGTTTTGTTTTTCTGGGCTAAAATTTGCAGATCTAAATTTTAGAAAATAAATTTGGTCCTTGTGTGGATTGGTAGCAACAAGGTTTGTTGCATGCAGTTTTAGCTCCTGATATTTATGCTAGTAAGTTAAATATCATGTACATTATTAAATTAGAATAATGATGCTTTGTATTTGTTTTTTATTCATGGGGAAATGGTGAAATTTTTTGTGCACAGTTTTTTTTTTTTGGTGTGGTGTTCTTTAAAATTGCTTGCTTTGTTTGAACCAAGGCCTCACACTTGCTAGGTTGGTGTTAAATTATTTGAGCCATGCTTCCAGCCCTTTTTTGCTTTAGTTATTTATTGGATAAGTTCTTGCATTTTTCCCTATGCTACTCTGGACAGCCATTCCTCTATCTATTTACATCTCCTACATACATTAGATGACAGGTATACAACACTGTATCTAGCTTGTTGGTTGAGATGGTTTTTCACTTTTTGCATGGGTTGCCCTCAAACTGAGATTTTTTGATCTCTACCTTCAGGGTAACTAGGATTAAAGGCGTGAGCCACTGCACCAGGCCCTGTGGACATGTTTTTTTTTTTTTTGGGTCTGGTCATGGGGCCTGAACTCTGGGCCTGGGCGCTGTCCCTCAGCTCTTCAGCTCAAGGCTAGCTCTCTACCACTTGAGCCACAGCACCACTTCCGGCTTTTTTCTTTTTGCTTATGTGGTGCTGAGGAATCGAACCCAGGGCCTCAAGCATGAAAGGCAAGCGCTCTACCACTGAGCCACCTTCCCAGCCCCACATGTTTTTGAAAGAGAAAAAAGAGAAGAGAAGATATAGGGAGAGAGGATGAGGGACGAGAGTAGAGGGGGTAGGAGTTGTGTGTCTGTGGGTTATAATGGGCAGGATATGAACACAGTCTTTGTCCTGGTCTGGGTAATATGGTAAGTGTGTTCTACACAAGAGGCAGGAGCTGAGGAGATCATTAGTTTTAGGAAGGAGCCCTGGACAGAGGCTCTGAAGCCACACAGTGTATCTAGAAGCAGCATCTGTAACACTACATAACAGTGATGGCTTCTCAGATTTGCTACAAACACAGAGGTTACTAGGCAAAACCAGCTATGAGAGTTTCTGTCCACACAACCAGAATCATCTGAAGTCATTTTCAGTTGAGGGTTTTGGACTCCCATCATTTTTAGAGATTTCAAGTCAGAAAGCCATTGGTGTAGAATCCTATGGTAGCCTTGACATCCAGTACAGAAGTAGATCTCCTGTTTAATGAATATCCATTACCTATTAGGTAATGGTAAGTCCAATGTGTGTGTATGTGTGTATGTGTGCCAATTCTAGGGCACTTGAACTCAAGGCTTGGACCCTGTTCCTGAGCTTTTTGCTGCTCAAGGCTCATGCTCTACCACTTGAGCCATAACTTTACTTCCAGATTTTTGGTGGTTAATTGGAGATAAGAGTCACACAGACTTTCCTGCCCCGGCTGGCTTTGAACCACGAACTTCAGATCTCAGACTCCTGAGTAGTTGGGATTATAGATGTCAGCCGCCAACGCCTGGCCTAGTCTAATTTCTTTAAGTGGAGAATTTTGGATCCCGCTGTTATGCTACTGCCCATCTCTCAGGCCTCTACTTCCCTTACTCCACACTTCACTTCAGCCACTGAAAGATTGATTGTTTGTAGAGCGCCTTCCTTCTGCTCTGATTCTCCTCATGTCAGCACAGCCTGGAATGCCACACACAACCTTCCCAAAGAGGCGTTCTATTCTGCGATGAATGTAGGTGAATGAAAGAGACGCAGGCCTGCTCTGAGTCTGAAGAACAAAGACATTGTGTGTGTGGAAACAGTGTGTAGGACAGAGAGCCAAGAGATCGGAGGTCCTTAGATCTGGGAGGAGAACTTCAGGAAATGGTCATTTGGAAAGGATTGGGGAAGTAGAAGGACCTAGAATGGACCGATGGAAGGCTTAGAGCATGTAGAGGAAATGCAAGGGTAGGAAGGATTAGACGGGCCTAAAGTGGTGGGAAGCAGCAGAGGTTAGGGTTGGGAAGACTCATTGGTACCCAATAGCAGTTCAGGGCTAGGTTTCCTTAAATGCTCATGTGCTAGTAGCATGAGCCCAGCACGATGTTATTCAGAGGTGTGGAACCTTCAAGAGAAGAGGCTTAGTGCAGGGCAATTAGGTAGGTCATAGAGATAATATCCTTGGAAAAGATTAATTCAAGACTTGTAGAGTGAGTTCATTCCTGCACAAACCAGTTGTTATAAGATCAAGCCTGGCCCCTGGCTCTTCCTTGCTTTTATGTCTCAGCATGTGAGACAGGACAGGAGAGAGAGAGAGAGAGAAGCTGTCGCTGGCTTGCAATGAAGTAGGAGGGGATCCTCTAAACAGGTGGGGCTCTAGGACCATGGACTTTCAGCTTCTCAGACCATGCGCTAAGCACACCTTTAACAATTATTTCTCTGGTCTCATGTATTTTGTTATAGGATCATCAATAAAACATAACCCCTCTGTTCTTTATAGCATTCTTATGGAGCCCTTAATCTATCCCTGAATGCAGGTACTTACTCTTGTGTCTCTTCTCTCCACAGTCCTAGGGACTTGGTCAGGAGGCATTTCCAATTCCCTGAGGTTAGGGGTGGGGTGGATTCTTTGATAAGAAGAGATGAGTTGATAGGCCTACTGGCTTTCTGGAAGGCACTTGCTTGGTTTAACTTACAACAATCTCTTCTTTTTTCTTTTTTTTATCTGAGATTTGGACTCAAACTTGGCAGCCAATACTTTTGTTCACTGGCTGGCATTCTACCAACTGAGCTATGCCTCCAACCCCAGTTTTGTCAATCTCTACCATGTTACCAGACCATGCTGTTGATTGGCTAATTCTGATTATTTTCCAATTTCTTCATGGCACAATTCAGAGAATGGTTGGCCTTCACTGGGCTGGACTGAGGTGGTTATTTTTTGCTCTGGGCTAGAAGTGATGATCATTTTCAAAGAGTTGTTAAGGGAGTTGAGTGAGAAGAAAAGAAAGGCTAATTCCTCTAATGAGGACAACTTGGGAAAAAGAGCCTATGCAGTCTTAAAGACTCCTAGTATGTGATCTTGTGTAACCTCAGATAAGCTTCTTGGCCACTCTGAGTCTCAGTGTCTACATCCTCAAAATGGGGACCAACTAGGGACCTTTTAGGGCTGTGATAGATAAATGTGCTATGGTACATTTGGTGTTTATTTTTTTCTATTTAGATTTCAATTACATTTCAATTGATTTTTGTGTCTGGTAGAAGATTGGAATTTAACTTAACTTTTTCCTGAACTAATAGCCAATTGCAACCCAATACCTTTAATTGGATAATCGCCCTTCACCTTTACCAATGAGAAATTCTATTTTCATCAGTGACTTAAGTGTGATTTGTCCATCTCTAGACTCTAAAATGGTGTTCCACTCATTTACTGGCCTACTCTTGTGCTGGGACCATATTATTTTATTATTGTGTCTTTATCATATGTTTTGATATGTGATGTCTTATCATCATTCCTGTATTTCACAGTTTCCTTGGCTGTTCCTAGGTAGACATTTTTTTCCCCAAATGAAAATTTTAGTCAAAATACTAAATTCTGAAAATATTGAGACTCAGTCATAACACATAAAATCTATTTGTGGATGGGCTCAAGGAGAAATGCTAGCTTTAAAATAGTGACTGACTAAGACAGTGGCCTGTACTTCAATTTACTTGAGTTCTTTTCTTTATTCTTATGTGTTTTAAATATATATATAATTCATTCACATTTATTTTTTGTTGGTCGTGGAGCCTGAACTGTGGGCCTGGGCGTTGTCCCTCAGCTCTTCAGCTGAAGGCTAGTGCTCTACCACTTGAGCCACAGCACCACTTCTGGATTTTTCTGCTTAGGTAATGCTGAGGAATCGAACCCAGGGCCTCATGCATGCAAGGCAAAGCGCTCTACCACTGACCTACCTTCCCAGCCCTAATACATTCACATTTTAAATTAAAAATGTGAAATTCACATTTCCCTGGGTAGTTAATATTTTAAGTTGTCTCTTTGTTTTGCATTCCAGCTAGATCTAAACACATTTTGAGAACCAATTCTGCTCAGCCCCATTCCCTTTTTCTTCTACCATATGCAGGATATGTGGTTATTACAGGAGCCACCACATGAGGCAGGCAAGATCCTACTTCCTGGGAATGGCTAATTATGTCCAGGAAGGATTCTTTGCACTCCAGGGATCACCTTTTGGTGCTGGGAGGGTTATGTAGACAGCAGGGACCTGCAGACACTATCCAGGTCTCATTCAGAAGCAAGGTTCAGCTGCGGAATTAGAATCATAGCAAAAGCTCATCTGTGCATCCGAGTTACCAACAATTATGTGGAACTGTGATCCTCCAGACCTTTGTTTCCCCGATAGCTGTGCTTACAGATGTGGACCACCATGCGTGGCCCCTTAACCTGTCGACCTGAATAGTATCAATAAGCAACATAAGGAAGATTAGAACCATCATGAAGATTTGGTTCTTCTTTGTACCTCTGGGTGCTTCCCCAGTTACCTTTGTCTACCCAATCCCTTGCATACATTTACCCTCTATTTCCTCCCATGGATTCTTGCACTTCTCAGTCACCACACACCTCTAATTTCTCATTCCACCATCTACTCAGTGCTTCATTCTCTGCACGCTTTATTTTGGTAATATTGGGCCAACCATGAGGCTCCTCAGATTCCTGGATTGGGGGACAGTCCATAAGATTGAGGAGAAGTGACATCTCCCTCCCTTGTCCCTGCCTTTCCTGGCAGCAGATCATTTAACATAAAAGCTTTGAGCCAAGTGTAACATCAGTTGGTTCCACAAATGACACATAACATGAAAATAGCCGTCAGACCCCAGAATAACAAATGAGCACGCTTGTGTATTCCATATTGCATCCAGTATGAGCTAAACCTTTCCAGCTAAACACCAGGCATAAAGTGCAATTTTCTTGATCCTCTGCATGCTCACCGCGCAGCCATGGGTCTGGGGGGCATTGTCATGTTCGTTTTGCTCTTTGCTTCAGGTTGTAATTGTCTACCTTATACCTGACACTCAATGGAACATCTGTAATAAATGTGTCTTTCATGAAAACCCAAGAGGAGGGGAACACAAAATGGCCTTTAAAAAAAATGAGATAGAAATTTAGCATTCAGTTCAAAAACCTTTTGAATGCTTAATTAGAAGTCAGAGTCCTTATGATACAATCACTTGGATTGGATCCATTATTTGGAGACCAAGTCCTCAACATGCATGAGCCTTGTTTTTGGGTATACTTTGTATTCAAACCATAAAATAAGGATAATAGTTTTCCTTCACTCTGGCCACTTTGGGAGCTACAGACTTGAAAATACTCCACTGAAGCGCCCTCTGGAGGTGCCCATCGGAAATCATGGAAGAGCTGTCTAGGATTCTCCACCTAAAGAAGAGAACCCAACAGATCACAAACCTGGCGCACAGAGTCATAACCTTGAAACCAAACAGAGGATGGGTTACTGGGTAGCCAGGAGGCTTTCCAAACAATTGTAAGAATCCATATTCTCTCAAGATGTCTTCAAGATGCTGGATGAACAAGTGCAATGCACAGTACCCCTGTAGGGGGCAGCAGCAGGTGATACTCTCCTTGAATAGTGCACTGTAAGACAGTGCATGTAGGATAGACCTCATTGTCACCTGCTAGTTTGCATCAGTGTTCCCTTTTTCTGTAGGCCACTTTTTGGCCTTCTTTGTCAATATTTGGTATCATTTCTGAAGTTAACTTTATAACAGTGTTATCCTCCTCCTCCTCCTCCTCCTCCTGCCAGTACTAAGGCTTGAACTCAGGGTCTAGGCATTGTCTCTGAGCTTTTTTGCTCAAGGCAGGTGCTCTGTCATTTGAGCCACAGTTCCAACTTCCAGCTTTTTTTTTTTTTTTTGGGTCCGGTCGTGGGGCCTGAACTCTGGGCCTGGGCGCTGTCCCTCAGCTCTTCAGCTCAAGGCTAGCGCTCTACCACTTAAGCCATACCTCCACTTCCAGCATTTTTCTTTTTGCTTATGTGGTGCTGGGGAATCGAACCCAGGGCCTCAGGCATGCAAGGCAAGCGCTCTACCACTGAGCCACCTTCCCAGCCCCCCAACTTCTAGCTTTTTTGTTGGTTAGTTGGAGATAAGAGTCTCATGGGGAAGTGGTGCTGTGGCTCAAGAGGTATAGTGCTTTCTTTGAGCTGAAGAGCTCAGGGACAGCACCCAGGCCCAGAGTTCAAGCCCCATGACCCACAAAAACAAAACAAAACAAAGAACAAAAAAAATAGTCGCATGGACTTTGCTTCCCAAGCTGGCTTTGAACCCCAGTTCTCAGATCTCAGTCTCCTGAGTGGCTAGGATTACCAATTACCAATGTGAGCCATGGGTGCTTGGTGAGGTTCTTAATTCTCCTCTTAACTCATTAACCAGGATTTGGAATCGTCTACTAATAAGAAAAATCAAAGCATTTGGCTTCACCATTTTTTACTTTGTACTACTGGCTCATAGTGCAAGTGCTTGACTCAATATGTTTAGGGGTAGAGGTGAAGGAACAAGGAATGCTCCAGATTCTGTATGAGCTTCAGCAGGTAGCTGGGAGGGAGAGTCTGATAAACACCTGCCTCTCTTCATATGCAAAGTAGAAAGAACATCCCTAGAAGTTTAATGTAAGCTCAAATCCCACCCCTACCCCCAACTCTATCCCTCTGGGATGAAATCCACAAAGATTTATTTCAAGTTGGTCTTGTGTTTCCTTGATTTATGGCCCAATTCAACTGAAGACAGCTCCACCGACATGAGTGGAAAAGATAGACAGACTTGAAATGCCAAGATGTCTCATTGGAACAAAGGCTTGATTTCTTTAAGATTCAGATCCACAGACATAGCACATTTACTATTTCCATAACCGTTTTTTTTAAAGTAATTATTTGTATTCCAGATGTGAACCACCTGGGTCTTCTTCAGACCTTCAGCATATGGGGCTCATGTAGTTATTCAGCAATGTTGCTGTTAGCCTTGTAAACGTGTGTTCCAGGAGGCAAGGCATAGTGTCATGTATTTGTAGAGGGGTAGGCAGGTCAAGAAGGGTAGGTAAAGCACAGGAGGATAGCAGCAGTGATGGAGACTTTAGCACCCTCAGGCCTGGGTGTGGGGAAAGGGGAAGAAAGAAGAAGAAGCAGTGTTATAAAATCAGAGGGAGCTTTAGAAGGAGGAGGGGGCTAGAGCTAACAGCCAGAGTGTAAGATCAACCAAGGTGCAGCGGGGAGCAGGGAATAAGTGCGCTCCCCTCTCCTCACCCCTTCTATCCCATGAGCTCTCCTAGTTGCCTCTGGGTATACCTTATTCATCAGCCAGCAGAGGGCACAGGTGACTCAATCCAATGGGGCTGTGCTCATGTAAGTACCCTACAGAGACACACAGCAGAGTAGTAGAAGGTCACAGACTAGACCGTGCCCATATTCAGTGGTGGACCTGTTTTCTGGATCAGTACTTAATGCTGGAAGCAAGAAAAGAGATCCAGAACACACCAGCTCATAGGCCATCGCAGACACTCTCTGCACCTTAAAATACAGCTTCAAGGAATGGTGTACTTGTTGCTATTAAGTAAGGGATTGTTGACAGGCAGCTAGCTCCACGCATTCACTCGGCCCCCTGAGAACAAGTGCTGTATCTTCCCGTAGGTTCTAGAAGGATCAGGGGTAGGAGAGAATTGCTGCTCCATTCTGTAAGTGACGATCATCTCTCTATTCCTACCTTCTTGGACATCTCTTTTTTTTTAAATAAATTTTTTAAATTGTGAAAATACTGTACAAAGGGGTTATAGTTACATGAGCAAGGTAATGAGTACATTTCTTATCAAGCATTGTTGCCTCCTCCTTTGTTTTTCCCCTACCACCATCCCTTCCTTCCCACCTCCTCAATGATACTCCCTCCTTACCCCCCGCCCCGCCCCCACCTAAATTGCAAAGTTAGTTTTTCAATGTAGCATCTTGTACATCTCTTTGTTGCAGTGGGTCAACCTGTATCCCTATTTAAACAACTTGGTTTTTCCCTTCCCCTCCCCAAATTATACCAACATCAAATACAGTGAAAACAGGAGTTATACCGTGGAGGAGGGACATGAAAAGCAACAACAAAAAAATCGCATGGTACCTTAGAAATAATAGCAAGCAAGAAAAAACCACTTATGTCCCTATCTTGGGGTTAATTTTGCTTAACATCATCTTATCTGACCTTTTCTCATTGTCCCAGACATATACTAGTTATTGCAAATAAAGGAAACTATGGGACTTATGTTTCTTTGAGCCTGGCTTACTTCACTTAATAACATTTTTTCCAAGTCTTTCCATTTCCTAACATCTGGGGCAATGGCATTCTTTCTGACGGAGGCATAGAATTCCATTGTGTATATATACCATATTTTCTTGATCCATTCATCTACTGAGGGGCATCTGGGTTGGTTCCATGTCTTAGCTATGGTAAATAATGTTGCAATAAACATAGTCATGCTGGTAGCTTTAGTATGGTCTTGTTTGTGATCATTTGGGTAAATGCCCAAAAGTGGGATTGCTGGGTCATAGGGGAGCTCTATGTGGAGTCTTTTGAGGAACCTCCATACTACTTTCCAAAGTGGTTGAACAAGTTTACACTCCCACCAACAATGCAGTAAGGTTCCCTTCTGTCCACATCCCCTCCAGCATTTGTTGTTATTAGAGTTCTTGATTATGCCCATTCTAACTGGGGTAAGGTCTCAATGTTGTTTTGATTTGCATTTTTTTTCTTTTTTTTTGTCGGTGGTATGGCTTGAATTCTGGGCCTGGGTGCTGTCCCTCAGCTCTTCAGCTCAAGGCAAGCGCTCTACCACTTGAACTACAGCGCCACTTCTTGATTTGCATTTTTTTATGGCTAAAGAGGTTGAGCATTTCTTCTTGTGTCTATTGGCCATCATTCTTTCTTCTTCAGAGAAGTTTCTCCTTATGTCTTTCGCCCACTTGTTTATTGGGCAGTTATTTCTTTGAGGATTTGTTGTTGGGGGATTTAATTTTTTGAGTTCCAAGTATATTTTAGATATGAGACCCTTGTCTGTTGTAGGGCTAGTGAAGATCTTCTCCCAATCCATGGGCTTTCTATTGATCTTGCTAGCTATGTCCTTTGCCATGCAGAAGCTCTGCAATTTCATGCAGTCCCATTTGTCCAACCTTTCTTTGATTTGTTGTTTTTCTATTCTATTAAGAATATTTTGGCCTGTGCCAAAGAGACCTAGGGATTCTCCTATTCCATCCTGTAATGTTTTCAGGGTGTCTGCTTTGACTCTGAGGTCTTTGATGCATTTGAAGTTCATTCTGGTGCAGGATCTAGCTTTAGTTTTCTACAAGTACTTAACCTATTTTTCTAGCACCATTTACTGAAGAGGCTGTCTTTCTTCCATTCTATATTTTTAGCTCCCTTATTTAAGGTTAGGTGGCTATAGGTCTGTGGGTTCATTTCTGAGTTTTCAATTCTATTCCATTGCTCCTGAGGTCTGTTCTTGTTCCAGTACCAAGCTGTTTTGATTACTATGGCTTTGTAGTAGAGTTTGAAATTTGGTATTGATATTCATATTCCTCCAGCACTGTTCTTTCTGCTAAGGATCGGTTTTGCTGTTTAGGGTCTTTTATTGTTCCATATGAATATTTGGATTGCTTCTTCTATTTTCTTGAAGAATGAGGTTGGAATATTGATAGGTATCGCATTGGATTTGTAGATAGCCTTGGGAAGTATTGCCATTTCACAATGTTGATCTTTCCAATCCAGGAGCATGGGAGGTTTTTTTTTTTCCACTTTCTAAGTTCTGTTTTGATTTCCTTTTTCAGGTTTTTAAAGTTTTCATCATAGAGGTCCTTCACTTCTTTGGTTAATTCCTAGGTGTTTTATTTTTGTGGGGCTATTAGGAATGGAGTTGCTTTCCTGATTTCAGCCGCGCTCTTCTCATTGTTGGCTTACAGAAAAGCCATTGCTTTTTGAGGGTTAATTTTATACCTTGCTACTTTGCCAAAGTTTCAAATCAGCTCGAGTAATTTGGGAGTGGAGTCCGTGGGATTCTTTAAATACAAGATCATGTCATCTGCAAAGAGGGAAGTTTTACTTCATCTTTCCCTATTTGGATCCCCTTTATGTTTTCATCTTGTCTTATTGCTGTAGCTAAGCATCCTAATACTAAATTGAAGAGAAGTGGAGAGAGTGGACATCCTTATCTCGTTCCTGACTTTAGAGAAAATGGCTTTAGTTTTTCATTATTAAGTATAATGTTGGCTGTAGGTTTGTCATATACAACCTTTATTGTATTGAGGAATTGTTCCATGAATTCCTAAATTTTCCTGAGCCTATATCATAAAGGGGTGTTGGATCTTGTCAAATGCTTTTTCTGCATCTATTGAGATAACCACGTGGTTCTTATCCTTGCTTTTGTTGATGTGATGAATTATATTAATTGATTTGCATATATTGAACCAGCTTTGCATCCCTGAAATGAATCTTGTTTGATTGTGGTGCATGATTTTTTTTGGATGAATTGTTGAAGTCGATTATTGGCCATCTCTTTTTATTGTTTCCTTTTCCTATCCTACTTGAAATCTCTTTCTGTCTCTTTCAGATTCCCCCCCCTTCCCATTTAACACTAAATTGCAGTTCATTTTTTATCCAACAACTTAGTTATCTTTTTTTTCCTTAGCCTGGACTAACCTAGCTTTGTGTAAGGATGACTTATTTCCTAAGCAGAAATACCCATGAAAACAGATTCTTGTGAAGGTCAATTTCCTTGCAGGGGGAATTCTAAAGTTAACCGAGCTTTTCAGGATATAATATCTTCACTTAAAAAATGACCATGTGGCCTGGGAATGTAGCTTAGTGGGAGAGTGCTTGCTTCATGCATATGAAGCCATGGTTCAATTCCTAAGTACCACATACACAGAAAAAGTGGCACTATGGCTCAAGTGGTAGAGTGCTAACCTTGAGCAAAAGAAGCTCAGGGACAGTGCCTAGGCCCTGAGTTCAAGCCCTAGGACCGGCAAAAAAAAATTCATGTTAGCCGGGTTCAGGTGGCTCACACCTGGAATCCTAGCTACTCAGGATGCTGAGATCTGAGGATCACAGTTTTAAGTCAGTCCTCTACAGGTAAGTCCATGAGACTCTGATCTCCAGGTAACCTGCAAAAAGTTGAAAGTGGGGCTGTGGCTCAAGTGATGTGTTTCCAACCTGGAGAGAAGCTAAAGGATGGTGCCCAGGCCCTGAGTTCAAGTCTCCTGCTTTCCTGACTTTACATCCATAGCTCTTTCCATTATCCACCACCATTCTATCTCTCTGTTCTCTTCTTGGATGAAACCACTCTCCCTTTAATACTATCTGCTTGGCTTCTCTTTAATCTTGGGAAGTTCAGTTCTGCATATAAAGAAGCCAATACCTTGGTGAGAATCATTAATTTTCAGTGGGTTTTATTTCAGCGACTCCAAAGATAATTGCTAAAAATAGGTGCATTCCCTTGCAAGATGCAGTTAAAATCAACTCATTTTGTGGTCAGGCTTCCCAAAGGCACCACAGCTGTGCTAAGCATGCAAGTGTTTTATCAGCACAGTGAATTTCCCCACAAGTGGGCATGTAGTAAATAATTTTTTTTTCAAAGGCAGACTTTGGTACACAGAGTGAATGGCAGGTGGGCACAGATGTCTGAGGATGTCCAGGTAGTCCTGGGTGTTCCTCAGAGGTGAGCAGGTGTCTCTTCCCCCCTCCCCCAATAAACACAGTAAACACAGGGGGTAGAGTAGGGAAAGAACCCACTGGGGAATTCACACCTGGTTTCCCGGCATTTCAAAGATCCATGGCCCAGCACTGTTAGCACACACCTGAAATCCTAGCTATTCAGCAGGCTGAGATCTGATGACTGTGATTCAAAGCCACCTGGGGCAGGTGTTTCAGATTTGCAGGCATTGTGGGACTTTTAGTGTGTGTGTGTGTGTGTGTGTGTGCGCGCACACACACACCAGTCTTGGGGCTTGAACTCAGGGCCTGGGAGCTGTCTACCTTATCTCTCACTCAAACCTGTGCTCTACTACTAGAGCCACTTTTTCATTTCCAGCTTTCTGGTGGTGAATTAGAGGTAAGAGTCTCAAGGACTTTCCTGGCTTTGAACCTCAGTCCTCAGATCTCAGCCTCCTGATCAGCTAGGATCACAAGCGTGAGACATTGGTGCCCAGAAGCTTTGGGAGACTTAGCTCCAGTTAACCATTGAAAAGCCAGTAGTGGAGCTGTGGCTCAAGTTGTAGAGCATCAGCCTTGAGCAAAAAAGCCAAGGGACAACACCCAGGCCCTGAGTTCAAGCCCCAGTTTTAGTGCACACACACACACACACACACACACACACACACACCCCACATCTAGAAATATGTCCTCTTTTCTAAAACCTGCCATAGGTCCACAGTCTGAAAATTAGGGGCAGGTTGTAAGTTGGCACAGTCTTATTTTCTTCTTTGCTTTGGTCCTTAGAGGAAGGCAGAGGCCAATCTTCTGCATTCTCAGAAGTGTGGGAAGAAGACACATCTGGGCAGGGCTTGGCTCATTCCCCACCTGTTTTCCCAGGATGCCTCTCTTCTATGAGTCCCTCCCTCTCTGTCTAGGATCTGCCTTTTTCCATCTCCCTTTCTTTCCTGTCTGGGACCTATCTGCTCACAAGCCCACCAAAGACTGGCATTTTTTTTCTCCCTCTAGGTAGAAATCAAGCAGCCTCTTCTATTTTCCTCTGGCTTTGTTATCCTGGAAACAAGGTGGGGGAATTCTGGATCATGGCAGTCTCAAAGTCTAGATTTGTGAAGGGAAACCAGCCACGTGATACTCCATAAGTAGCACTAGTTCTGTTCTTGATTCTGTCTTCTCCTCCCATGATTAGTGTTTATACTGGGAGGAAAGTATGGGACTGAAAAGACACAAAGTCCTGGGCTAGTTAGGGAGTCTCAGCCATTCACATCAGGGGCTACAACTTGAGGACAAAGAGTAGGGCCCTGGGTACTAGGCTCAGCTCTTGGAAGCAGACAGCTTTAGCAGGTAGATGTCTTTAGTGTGCATGGGCACACTGGGGATTTTAAAGGCAGGCTCCAGCACCTTTCAGCATCTTACTTTGTGCTCACAGGTGGTGGCCCTAGTGGTGGGGTCATGTATTTGTAATCTTGACCGAACTTCAACTGAAGTCAGAGGCTGAGGCAGGTGGATCTTTAGATCAAGCAAGCCTGGGTTTCCCAGTGAGACCCTTGTCTTAAAAAAACAAAACAAACAAACAGGGCAAGATTTGGCATGAAGGCCTATAATAGAGGCCATCCCTTGTGTTTGAATTCTGGAGCAAATGCTAACAGCTGAGAAACGAGGCTTTGCCAACGGTGGTAAACTCTTCAATTAGAAACTGATGTTCGCCAGCTGTATGAGGCCAAAGATTATGGCTCATCGTTTGCTGTTTTAATTCGCATTTTAAAAATTATAGTTGACACACTGCAGTGACTTCGTTGTATGTCTCAACCATGTTGTTTCCTGTGGCCTTACTCTTCTGCAAATGACTTCACAGATTATTTCTTGGTGATAAATATTTGAGTCAAGGCCCGCTCTTTCAAACATGCTAAGAAATGCTACCATATGCCTCTGAAAAGATATCCAATCTTCTTCCTAACTAAACTATTGCAAATTGAAAGAACAATGTCACTTTCCCCCTCTGGACATTTTTTGGGGGGGGGAGGCGGTAAACATTGAAATGTTTGGTAATAGCTCATATATACGGTTTTTGTAGGGTAATTGGCACTGAGATTGGCAGTGCAAATTGATAACATCGGAAGGGCACTTTGAACAATTTCTATCAAAGTTTAAAATGGGCATATCCCTTGCTGCAGAATTGCAAGGAAATTCGTTCTGCAAATGGGCTACACAGAATCCAAAATATTATGTATTATCAAGAGAGAGAGAGAGAGAGAGAGAGAGAGTGGTATATGCCAGGAAACTGGAGGAGAAAGGAACAGGCCAGACTTGATCTCAACAGGTAAGGACTGTTTACAGAGGCCCAGCAAGGGCAAGCAACCTTTCAGCAGGATAAAGGCCATGCAAGGAGGTGGGGTTGGAGTCTGAGCAAGGAGGTAGAGGTTATGGGAAAGGCTGGCAGGGCTGGGGGAGGCGGGGACTTTTGACTAGGCCCACAAATGGAGTGTTGATGGTCAGGCTTAGATCAGATTGCCCTGCCTGCAGGTCTAGTGTGTCTGAACATAGCTGGGGTTTTGCCTGGGTTCAGTCCTTCACATTCCATCTTTAGATACATAAAATAGATTGGGCCAAGAGGGGAGAGGTAAATCCTTCAGTATGTCTTTGAACACGTGGTAGCCTATGCATGAAGAATAGGCGGCATGAGAAGTAGAAATAATGACTTCGAACTTAACAACAACAACAACAAACAAAGAAAACCAATATCCTGAAAGAAATAGACCTTAGGAACACGAAGCAGGAATAGGAAATTTGAACTCTTTGGAGATTTGGGGCATACACACACAAAACCCCATATTGTTTTAATGACAAATATATTGTTCCTGGAGCGATAGCATGAACAGAGCTAAAGAACAAATTAGTGAACGGAAAGAGTCAGTCGACAAACTCTCCTTGAAAGCACAGGGGAGTGATCCATCTTCAGAAGCAAAGTTAGGAATGAGGATTCCAGTAGTTGCTGCCGAAGGAGAGAAAGAAAAGATGGAGCTGGAGTGTGGACCATAACTTCACCAGAATTGAAATGGGAGGCCTATAGAGTTAGTGTCAGGACCCTGAGTGTCCTGGAGCTCACCGACTGTCACCAGGAGCCCTAATCCAGCATGGCATAGCAAATCTCCCAGGGAGCCTGAGTATATTCAAACATGGTAATTTATTATTATTTATTTACAAGCAACAGATTGTCTTCTGACCTTTCTATTCCTGCAGGGCTAGTTCTGAGCTATTGTCCTAATAGTGTCTAGCACAGAAGAAGAATACAAAGTGGGAAGCCATTTCCAACTCAGTGCCTCCGGGTCAGGTTTTGATGGATAAAGGAATGTAAATGAGGCTCTGGACGCTGTTACACACAGTATTGCTGGTCCCAGTTCAGACCCTTGCAACCACAGCCCCTGCAGATCTTAACCCTTTGGCTCTTGGTGCAATTCACACCTGAAGTTCTTTGCTTGCTTGCTTGCTCGCTCCCTCCCTCCCTCCCTCCCTTCCACCCTTCCTTTCTTTCTCTTTCTCTTTTGCTCCCTTTCTTTCCTTCCTTCTTTCTTTCTCTCTCTCCCCTCCTTCCCTCTCTCTCCCTTCCTTCCTTCCCTTTATTTCTCTCTTTCTCTTTCACTCTTTCTTTCCTTCTCTCTCTCCCCTCCCTCCTACCTTCCCTCCCTCCCACCTTCCCTCCCTCCCTCCCTCCCTTCCTTCCTTCCTTCCTTCCTTCCTTCCTTCCTTCCTTCCTTCCTTCCTTCCTTCCTTCCTTCCTTCCCTCCTCTCCCTTCTCTTTGTTTCCCTCTCTCCTTTCTCTCTCTTTTCTTCCCTCCCCTTTCCATCCCTTCTCTCTCATTGCTCTGTCCTTTTTTTTCCTCCTTAGAACTTTGCTTTAATATTTTCTTCCGTTTGTTTGATTACTTCTCTCACTTCTCCTTTCTCTAGTCTTCTCCTCCAGTTCTGCCACTTTCTCCTCGTCCTGCAATCGTTTTGCTTTACTTGTTGAGCCATCCATCCTTTCACCCCTCCAACCATTATTTTGAACGCCTGCCATGTTCCAGGCACTATTGAAGGCACTGGGGAACGCAGTGGATAAGATCAACTATGAGTAGCACACTCATTCCAGGGAGGGGGACAGGCCATAAGCATGTAAATGAAAAGGAAAAAAAATGTAGATACCAATAAACGCAACAAACACAGTACTCACATTACTTCGAGACTCAGCTTGGGACTTAGTACACAGCGCAAACCCATAGTGTGGGGCACTCTGGGATGCTGTTTCGGAGGCAGGGGTTGTCAGTTGTGAGACTTTCTGAGGAGGGGATGGCTGCACTGAGATCCGAACGACAAGAGAGTGTGTGTGTATTCTGTGCAGATCTGTTGGGGAAAATCCCAGGTGGAAGGAGATCAGATGTAAACGTCCTGAGTTTGGAATGCAGCATTCTTCTACCTCCTTTTATTCTCGCCATCTTTAGTAAACTGCAGGATACACCATCACATGGGGCGGTCCTGTGGCGGAGAACCTCAGTGTCCTATTTCCCATGATTCGACTTCCATTCCTGCCTTCTGTGTTAGCACCATTCGCTTGCTGGTCACTGGCATCGTTCGGGGTCCGAGAACAAGGAGTAAGAAGCAGAGTGTGTTAGCCCTGGGGTCCTTTGGTTCAGGAGTTAGACACTGTAGTTCTGCCTTTTTTTCTGGGTGGGAGCAAGTCTTTACCAGGATGGGAACTGTGAACACCCCCCCCCCCCCAAACACACACACACACACACACACACACACACACCCCACATCTAGAAATATGTCCTCTTTTCTAAAACCTGCCATAGGTCCACAGTCTGAAAATTAGGGGCAGGTTGTAAGTTGGCACAGTCTTATTTTCTTCTTTGCTTTGGTCCTTAGAGGAAGGCAGAGGCCAATCTTCTGCATTCTCAGAAGTGTGGGAAGAAGACACATCTGGGCAGGGCTTGGCTCATTCCCCACCTGTTTTCCCAGGATGCCTCTCTTCTATGAGTCCCTCCCTCTCTGTCTAGGATCTGCCTTTTTCCATCTCCCTTTCTTTCCTGTCTGGGACCTATCTGCTCACAAGCCCACCAAAGACTGGCATTTTTTTTCTCCCTCTAGGTAGAAATCAAGCAGCCTCTTCTATTTTCCTCTGGCTTTGTTATCCTGGAAACAAGGTGGGGGAATTCTGGATCATGGCAGTCTCAAAGTCTAGATTTGTGAAGGGAAACCAGCCACGTGATACTCCATAAGTAGCACTAGTTCTGTTCTTGATTCTGTCTTCTCCTCCCATGATTAGTGTTTATACTGGGAGGAAAGTATGGGACTGAAAAGACACAAAGTCCTGGGCTAGTTAGGGAGTCTCAGCCATTCACATCAGGGGCTACAACTTGAGGACAAAGAGTAGGGCCCTGGGTACTAGGCTCAGCTCTTGGAAGCAGACAGCTTTAGCAGGTAGATGTCTTTAGTGTGCATGGGCACACTGGGGATTTTAAAGGCAGGCTCCAGCACCTTTCAGCATCTTACTTTGTGCTCACAGGTGGTGGCCCTAGTGGTGGGGTCATGTATTTGTAATCTTGACCGAACTTCAACTGAAGTCAGAGGCTGAGGCAGGTGGATCTTTAGATCAAGCAAGCCTGGGTTTCCCAGTGAGACCCTTGTCTTAAAAAAACAAAACAAACAAACAGGGCAAGATTTGGCATGAAGGCCTATAATAGAGGCCATCCCTTGTGTTTGAATTCTGGAGCAAATGCTAACAGCTGAGAAACGAGGCTTTGCCAACGGTGGTAAACTCTTCAATTAGAAACTGATGTTCGCCAGCTGTATGAGGCCAAAGATTATGGCTCATCGTTTGCTGTTTTAATTCGCATTTTAAAAATTATAGTTGACACACTGCAGTGACTTCGTTGTATGTCTCAACCATGTTGTTTCCTGTGGCCTTACTCTTCTGCAAATGACTTCACAGATTATTTCTTGGTGATAAATATTTGAGTCAAGGCCCGCTCTTTCAAACATGCTAAGAAATGCTACCATATGCCTCTGAAAAGATATCCAATCTTCTTCCTAACTAAACTATTGCAAATTGAAAGAACAATGTCACTTTCCCCCTCTGGACATTTTTT
>NW_012267230.1:3142790-3145552 GCF_000151885.1 Dipodomys ordii
ACACACACACACACACACACACACACACACACATACACACACCTGTATTGATCCTAGGAACTGAAGGTCTGGGCACTGTCCTTGAGCTTTTTTTTTGCTCAAAGCTAGCACTCTAATTCTTGAGTCACACTTCCACATCTGGCTTTTTTGGGTGGCTAATTGGAGATAAGACTCTCACAGACTTTTCCTGCCTGGGTTGGCTTTGAACTGTGATCCTCAGATCTCAGCCTCCTGAGTAGCTAGAATGACAGGTGTGAGCCACCAGCACCTGGCTAGGAGGGACTGTTATGAGCAATGCCAGCTTCTGTTGGTCCCTGCAAGCTGGGTTAGTGCCTGTCCTCTTAGTTCTGTGCCCCTACCATACCTGGGTGTGAATGCTTTTTCTCTTCGATGTTTCAAGGCTA
Organism: Dipodomys ordii; assembly: GCF_000151885.1. Classification (NCBI taxonomy): domain Eukaryota; kingdom Metazoa; phylum Chordata; class Mammalia; order Rodentia; family Heteromyidae; genus Dipodomys; species Dipodomys ordii. Next base: position 3,143,195 of record NW_012267230.1, read on the forward strand.
TTTCCTCTTATTCAGGCTCAATGGATGGAATCAGGGACCCTTGTAATAGTCTTATCCATTCATTTGTCACGGCACCCTGGTGGGTGGAGTGCAGTTTCCCGCCTGCTCATGGTTACTCCGTTAGGATGTAAGTGGGGCTGATTCACGCAGAGACGTGGGATGTGCCAAGTTGGGCTGGCTCTCTTGTGTTTCTGTCATTATGGTAGGACAGAAATACCTGAGGTGCCCAGGACCCCCCTTGAGCAGGAATAGACGAGTGTACCCCACGGTACCCCACCCACATGAAGGTCCATGCCACTGGCGACGTCTCTGTACCTGCTTCTGGATAAATGAAGGCTGCTTCCACAGGTGTGCTCCATATTTGTGAGGGCTTGAACAGACACCCCCCCCCAGACATCCAAATCTGTGGGTATGCAAGTCTCTCATAAAACAGTGCATTATTTGCATGTAACCTGTCCCCGCCCCTCCCACCATGTACATTAAATCATCTTTGGATCACTGTGCAAACGCTATGTAAATATTACACTGTCCTGCAGCCTCTGTATAGTACAGGAGTTAGATGCAAGGTGAGCACCTGTCAATGAGCACTGGAGAGAGACAGGGGGTCACCCACACCTCACTTCCAGACTGCATGCAGATTCACCATAGAACCCCCGCCCCCCAGCATTTTCAGTGGGCAGGTGTGGAGCCCACAGATACAGAGGCTGTCACCATGATAATTTGCTGATCAGTCTGTCTGTGTGAGCTTCTTGGGGCATAGGTGTTAACATGGGTGTGTATCAAGGGCCAGTGATGATCTAGGCACGCAAAAAAGGCACTCTGAATATGTTTTGGGTTAGAGATGAGCCCTCAGGGGTCTCTTAGCAGCCTGTGCTTCCAGGTTTTCAATATTCAGCAAGAGTCAGGGGAGACTCCTGCTGAATTCTTATGGATGGCAGAGTTGGCTTGGTGGGGGGGGGCTGATTTTATGGCCTTTTCCTCCTTTGGCAGGAATTCTTATATGTACTCTGTGCTTTGAGGCCAGACTTGATCCAGGCTCCTCGGTAGCCCGGAGCTGCTGCAGGGTGGTTTGAGGGTGTGCATGGCCATGAGCTGGTGAGCTGTAATGCGATGTCCAGGCCTTGTCGCGGATGCAAGGCGCCTGTCCATTCCGGCTTGTTGTCAGCGACAGTGGTAATGCCCTGTGATTTACAGCCTCCCAGCGGCCCTCCCACAGTGCACTAAAGCATCTTTTTTCACACTTGACTTTGTCTGAATGGTCTCAGCTCTGGCCTTGAGGATTTAAAAGAACAATTGATTCACATTGACTTTGTGGGACAGACAAAGCTTTAGGGGATGATTCGAAAGTGGAGTTTCTAGACAGAGAAAGCTAAGACCTACCTAGATGAGGCAGAATCTTTTCTCCTCCACCCAACATACATACTTTTTTCTTTTCTTTTCTTTTGGTAATAGCTGCCGCCACTGCCTCCTCCTCCTCCTCCTCCTCCTCTCCTCCTCCTCCTTTTCCTCTTCCTCCTTCTTTTGGAAAAAGAACTTTCCCAAGTGGGTTCTATATTGGTAAAACTATAAAATACGGTACTTGTTTTAATTTGTAGCCGTCTTAATTTATTCTATGTGGTTATAACAAAATAACAAAGTCTGAGCACTTTATAATGAAAAGAGGTTTAGAGCTGGACGCTGGTGGCTCACTCCTGTGATCCTAGCTACTCAGCAGACCAGCAGGCTGAGATCTGAGGAGTGCTATTCAAAGCTAGCTAGGATAGGAAAGCCTGTGAGAGTCTTATCTTCAATACACTACTCAGAAAAAGCTGGTAGTGGTGCTATGGCTCAGGTGGTAGAGCGATAGCCTTGAGCAAAAGAAGCTCAGGGACAGCGCCTAAGCCCTAGGACTGGCACAAAGAAAAAAAGAGAAGAGGCTTATGTAGCTCACAGTTGTGGACATTGAAAAGTCCAAGATTGGGCTGGAATCTAGTGAGGACCTTCTGGAAGAGACATAGGAAGGAAAGAGACTCTATGGTGAAAGAGGAAGCCAGAGATTGGGAGTGCGGTGGGAGATAGGATCACTCTTTCATAACAACCTGCTTGTGTGTGTGTGTGTGTGTGTGTGACTGCACATGCGTGCGCGCGTGCGTGCAACCAGGAGCTTGAACTCAGCGCGTGCGTGCAACCAGGAGCTTGAACTCAGGGCTGTTTCTTTGCTTTTTTACTCAAGGCTAGCACTCTAACACTTGAGTAATAGCTCCACTTTCTTCTTCTTCTCCTCCTCCTCTTCCTCCTCCTCCTCTTTCTTCTTCTTCCTCTTCTTCTTCTTCTTCTTCTTCTTCTTCTTCTTCTTCTTCTTCTTCTTCTTCTTCTTCT
>NW_012267230.1:3145602-3194389 GCF_000151885.1 Dipodomys ordii
TTCTTCTTCTTCTTCTTCTTCTTCTTCTTCTTCTTCTTCTTCTTCTTCTTCTTCTTCTTCTTCTTCTTCTTCTTCTTCTTCTTCTTCTTCTTCTTCTTTCTTCTTCTTCTTCTTCTTCTTCTTCTTCTTCTTTCTTCTTCTTCTTCTTCTTCTTTTTGGTAGGGGGATTACTTGTAGATAAAAGTCTCACAGACTTTTCTGCCCAAGCTGGCTTTGAACTGTCATTTCAGATCTTAACCTCTAGAGTAGCTAGGATTCCAGAAGTGAGCCACTGGCGCCAGGTGACCACCTGCTTGTGTGTGAACAAACCCACCCCCGTAATACCCAACCTTCTCTGAGAGACCCAGATCTACCCACCTCCCAATCTTCTCTCCCAAAGATCCCACCTTCTTTCAGTCCTGTTACCCTAAGGACCAAGCTTCTGTCACATAACACTTTAAGGGGCGTGTCTTGGCCACACAATAGTAAACACCAAAGTCAAAGTTCAAGTCGTGATGTGATTTCAAAATCACCATGAGAAAGTGAGGCCAAGGAGGGGAAACATTTCAACACAGGAAGTGCTGCTAAGTTGTTTACCACCATGGGTAATGGTGAGCCTCACAAAAGTTTTTGGTGGTCCTTCAGAGTCACTCTATTGGAGGAGAGGGAAATTTGCCAACTCCTGTCTCTGTTGTTTGAGATTAGAAGAGAGAGATGGTCTGGAGGTGAGAAGCTGTTAGTATGCTGGCATCTACCTCTCCATTCAAATCACAGGCAAACTCAGGCAAGCCAAGATGATATGGGCTATTAATGTCATTTCCTCCATATGAGTCTTCTGGTTGAAGTGGGAGCTCACGCTGGAGGCTGGTCTCATCAGATGCCCTCTTTCTGGAGTCTTAGCAAGAGTGGAACAGAGGTGGGAAATGTCTAGAATTTGTTCATCTTTATGTGTGTGTATGCGTGTGTGTGTGTGTGGGGGTGGTTAGAGTGACTTGTCACTAGTTCTTACTACCCAGCTGCCTGCAGTGGCCCCAACTCACATCCCCTTGGTTGCCCTGGTTTCCCCAAGCTGTGCTACACTGTGGAATAATAGCATAGAGCGTAGTGAGTCAGGGAAGCTAAAAACAAGGATGCTCGAGCTGGACTACGTGGGTTCAAGTCTCAGTTCTGCCACTTACTCACTATGATTCTTAGTGGCTTCCTCTGTGTAACTGAGGTTCTTCGAACCATGAGTGTAGATAAGAGCAACATCTGTATTATAGACTTGTGATGTTTAGATAAATGAACATGATACTTAGTATTCCTGTATCTACCCACCCACAGACTAGGACTCCAGGTGTTCGTGTGTCTTGGATTCTGAATTGGTGCTCAAGATCAGCCCTCCTGTCTTGGGCCTGGTTGAGCATGTGCATCAGAGGAGGAGGGGCAGTGTATTTCAAAATCATCTACAATACAAGGTGCTGGTGGCTCACGCCTGTAATCCTAGCTGTTCAGGAGCTGAGATCTGAGGATGGCAATAGGAAGCCAGTCCAGACAGAGAAGTCCATGAGACTCTTCAACTGACCACCCAAAAAAAGCCAAAAATTATAGGCATGGTTCAAGTGGTAGAGCATCAGCTGGGAATAAAAAAGCCAAGATGGGTAGGCTCTGAGTTTAAGCCCTAGTCCTGGCACAAAAATAAACACTGAAAAACCAAAAGCACCACCATCAACAACAGCAAAACTAACCAGCATATGAAAAAGAACAAAATGAAATCAAAACCAAACATCATATTGTAAATCACTATATTTTTTCTCAAATAAAAATAAGTGAAAAATAAAATTTTATAGCAAAAACAAACACAAAAAGAACAAAAAAGCCCAAGTAAAACTAGGGGTATTTTTGTAATTTATATGCCAGACAAATATTAATAGTCCTAATGCACAGGAGTTTCTCATAAACTGAGTAGAAATAGCTAAACAACCCAATATTAAAATGGGCATAGGCTAATGAGTGGGCTGCTCACCAAAATGGAAGTCCAAATGGCCAATGGGCATCCAAAAGGATGCTCAGAGAAATGCAAATTAAAGCTAAAATGAGATGCCAATTTTTATCCATTAGATGGGAAAAAGAGCTAAAAAGGGAAGCTATCTCATACCGACAAAAATGTTAGGAAATAAATACTTTCATACATTGCTGGTAGGAATATGAAATGTGACAATAAGTAATACTGGGAAAAAATTTAAATATGTTAAAAATAAACCACATACATTTCTTACCTAGCAACCCTACACTTAAGAATCAGCTCATGTAAATAAAAGCATCTCTGCATGAAGACATTCTCTCAAGGATGTGTATTATAAACTTAATTCTTTGTGGGGAAAATTGGAAACCAGCCTGAATGTTCCTTATTATAAGACAAGCTGTATCCCTACTATGAAAAGCATTACAGTCATTGAAAAGGATAAACAAACTGAGTGCAGTGTCACATGTTGGCAGTACTTGAGAGACTGGGCTTGGAGGATCAGGAGTGTGAGGACAGCCATCAATATAAAATGACAAAAAGAATGAGTAGACAAAAAGAAAAACAACAAAAAGAAAAGTAGAAGTATCTGGGCACTGGTGGCTCATGCCTGTAATCCTAGTGACTCAGGAGGCTGAGATCTGAGAATCAAAGTTCAAAGCCAGCCTGGGCAGGAAAGTCTGTGAGATTCTTATCTCCAATGAACCAACAGAAAACTGGAAGTGGTGCTGTGGCTCAAAGTGGTAGAATGCTAGCCTTGAGCAAAAGAGCTTAGGAACAGTGCCCAGGCCTTGAGTTCAAACCCCATGACTGCCAAAAGAAAAAGAAAAGTAGTTGTAACCTGTGGCACATTCATACAATGTGCAATAAAAAGGAAAGCATAATATGGTCCTATTTTTTTTCTTTTTAAGAAAGCAAGCTGGGTGCTGGTGGCTCAAGATTGCAATCCCAGCTACTCAGGAGGCTGAGATCAGAGGATCATGGTTCGAAGACAGCCGAGGTAGGAAAGTCTGTGCAATCTTATTTCCACCAAGAAGTCAGAAGTGGAACTATTGCTCAAGTAGTAGAGGGCTAACCCTGAGCTCAGGGATAGAGCCCAGTCCCAGAATTCATGCCCCAGGACAGATAGACAGACACCCCCTCGCGCTACCAAATAACGCAAACTCTTTCTACATATGGTTTTGTGTGTGTGTGTGTGTGTGGGTGTTGGTTTTTTTTTTTTTGTAACTCATGGGGCTTGAACTCTGGGCCTGGGCACTGTCCCTCAGCTCTTCAGCTCAAGGCTAGCTTTCTACCACTTGAGCCACAGCACCACTTTCAGTTTTCTGGTGGCTTATTGGAGATAAGAGTCTCACAGACTTTCCTGCCCTGGCTGGCTTTGACCGGCAGGTCAAAGTAGTAGCTAGGATTATAGACATGAGCCACCAGCTCCTGGCTTTGTGTGCGTTTTTTGTGCATTGGACAAAGAGAGGTAGAGAAGCCCATCCCAGGCTGTTGCTGGTTGTCTCAGGAAGGCAGAAATAAAAAGGCATTAGGAAGGATTTCCTTTGTTCATCTGTGCAGTATTCTACTGGCATATTTGAATAAATGCTGCATTATTAATGAAAAGAAGAAGACCCTGCCTAATTAATAAAGGAACATTAAGAGGTAGAGATAAACCAGAAAGACTGCTAACAGGAAAGAAGAAGAAAAGGTTCAACAGAGAAGTGAGTGACAGAAAAGTGACCTCTAGGAGCCCGGAGTTCAGGAGTTTATCAAAGGCTCAAATCAGGAAACTGAGTGTTATTGAAATTGAAAGAGAATTCTGGACCAGAGTCAGAGAAGCTGTCATTTATTGGTTAACGCTTGGGTGCAGTCTCAGGACACACACTTCAGTGGCTTACCTTTGCTTGGTTCATTTGGGTCTTTTCTTCATCCGAGCAACCATGTGTCCAGGTACCCATGCCTCTCGGCATCCTTGGCCCCTCACCATCACCCATCATCCACCCATTATTTGTTAAGTGCTTACTGTGTGGTTTTTTTTTTTTTTTACTTTTTAAAACTTTCTTAGGATCTGCTCTTTTTCCAAATCATAATAAAACTCCACAGTTTCGTGCCCTTGTCTTTAAAGATGATAAGCGATGAAGTCCCTGGGTCCTTTCTGCAGCTTTTGTTTCTGACGCTAAACCTCACAGGATCACTTCCCTTATGTGTGGTGTGTGGTGGGGGAATCCAGCATCCATTCATGCTCCTTGTTCTCTGAAAGAGGCAATCTGGCAGTGTCAGGATTTGGTGAACTGTCCTTGAGTGTGTGTGTGTGTGTGTGTGTGTGTGTGTGCCTGCGCGCACACGCGCGCCTGTACCAGAACTTGAACTCAGGGCCTCATGCTTGTTAGACTTGCTCAGTCATGCTTGGCACTGTACCTTTTGAGCCCTACATTCAGTTTGGATAATGCTGGTTAATTGGAGATGGAGTCTCACAGGCTTTTCTATATTGGCCAGCTTCAAATCCTGATCCTCAGACTTCACCCTCCGGAGTAGCTGGGATTACATGTGTCAGCCACCAGCTCCTACTGTGGTGATGGTCCAAGTTGCTTCCTTTCCACATCTGTTCTCAATTCCCTGATATGATTGGTTAGAGATGTTCCCCTCTCTATAAGAACAAGAACCTGGAGTCAAACTGCCCAAGTTCAAATCCAGGTTTGGCCCCTTGTTGTGTAGATTTAATGACATCTCTAGAGGCCTCGGTTTCATTATCTGTAAACCAAACACAAACAGCAGATGTGTTCACAATGGAAAGCAATGGAAACACCTATCCATGGTATGCTTCATGATCAGTATTACTACTATTGTTGTTAGTAATTTTGGGGTGTGGGTTGCACTGATTACATGGGGAGTCCATGAATTATTTGCAATAACAGAAGAATTGGACCAATCTGTGTCATGCAATCCTATTTATCTTACACGTGAGTATGAATGTGTTTGTATATACAAACACAAATAGGTGTATATAGCCGTGTATGTATGTATGTATGTATATGTATGTATCTATCTATGTATCTATCTTCTGTCATCTGTCTTTCTACTTATCTATCAATCAATCTATCATCTACTTACCATATCTCAATTTATGTATCATTGTATCTTTGTCTGTATGTTCATACCTATCTTTGAATTATATCTATCTATCTATCTATCTATCTATCTATCTATCTATCTATCTATCTATCTGTTATCTATGTATCTATCATCTCTCTACCCATCTATCTACTTATATGTCTTATATCTATCTATGTATCTATGTATGTGTGTCTCTATCAATATCTGTATATACACTTGAGAACCCATGCACACCAGTTCATAGGAATGTGCCCCAGCTTGCTAACCACTTATACCATCTCAGAGAGTTGGATTTGGGAGAGGGTTAAAAGTCAAATTTGATTTGCCATCTTATATTCTTTTGTCTGAAAATTTACCATTGGCACCTCGTTTTTGTGATCTAGAAAGAATAAAAAGTAATTGAAAAGAATCCTCAGACAAGACTGGAGCTAAGAGCAACCAGAGAATCTCTTTCCAATTTCTTTATAGAAACCTTACTATTTTTCCAAAGTCATCGGTTGTAGAGGTTCACAAAAGGCAGTCATAAAAAGTGGATATATTTTTTTTCTCTAATAGGAAAGCAGTTTCTGGGGTTGTTGATCCTAATGTGAAGGTGAGATTTGTCTGCTATAGATCTGTGAGGTCAGTCTAATAAATCACTCCTCCGCTTCCTGCATTAGAGATTCAGAGCCTGGAGACACAAGCCTTCCATGTGTCTATGGCTCCCCAGACACTGGCGTGGCTCACACTTTGATGGGCTGGGCCTACTTCTCCAATCCCCTCTTCTGCTTTCCATCTGCCCCTACTGCTTCCTCCCTATCCCCGACCTGTGATCGCCTGGGATAGATAACACAGTGAGAGGTTTGCTTGGGTCCAGCTGGAGAACCTTAAACCTGTGTCATTGTGTAGCAAGCAAATGGTATTAGAGTTTGCGGCAGCCATAGTGATGGCTTTCAGGCAGGACAGATACTGCGGGACAGGACTGATTCTATCCATTTCTCTAAAGCGGGATCCTTTTAAGGACAGAATTACATCGTCTCCGCCCATGGAAGCGATGTTACCAAGTGAATTAGTGCTATTATCAAGAGGGTCGAAGAAGGAAGGCCATGGTTCTAATTCTGAGGACTGATGTCTCAGGCTGTCTTGTAGGTATGAAGAGAATTTGTCTTTGGGAGGGAGCGGGGTGGGGTCGGGCACAGAAAAGGTGGAACAAAGAGTCAACAAATACAACAGCAAAACTCACTGGATACTATGTGGAAAATGAACTGTATGTCTTGTGGGTGGGGATGGGAGGGGAAAGCTGGAAGAGAGTGAGGGAAGGGGAGACATGGTTCAAAAAGAATTGTACTCATTAACTGATTCATGTAATGGTAACCCCTCTGTATATTACCTCTACAATAATACTAAAATCTTAAAAAAGAAGAAAATTGGAAAATGGCAACAAGATAGGGAAGAGACTTAATTAGGAAATCACTTTGGAAGGCAAGAGTCTCAGTATGACCCCTCAACATGGCTGACATTCACCTTGGTTCTGTCACATTTACTTGGTGGATGGCACTTTGGTGTCAGTGTCCTGTGGAGGACACAAGTTTGGGTCTGCTGTCTCCTCTGTGTTTCCATAGGTTGGTGCATTGTTGTGCACTAGCATTCTACTTCCTCTATGTCTGGCTACCTGTGATTTATTTGCACAGATCCAGTCCTGCATTCCTGGCTTCTTTACAGTTGCTGAACATTTTCCAAAATTACCTTCTGATAATTACAAATAAATCTGGTTCCCCACCCCCTCTGAAATATCCCAAACATCAAATTAGAGGGTGTGAAAACCTAAATGAATTAGCCTTTTCTAGAAAGAAATCTGCGATGATCTCTTTATCTCCGTCTCCCCTCTCCCTTTCTCTTCCTAAGTAAATCGATTGGTGAAAAGGTAAAACAAGAAGTCTTGATGTTTTCTGACTCAGAAATGAAGTCAAGCTACTTAAATCAGGTGATTTTTTTTCTGATCAAGGCAAATGTGGGCACTGGAAGTGGGTTGACTATGATAAAGCTGGTACATGCGTGATAATTCCTGAGTCAATAGAACTCCTTTATAAATAATACACATCACAGCATAAGCATTTCTCAAATTAAATCTACGTATTGCCTCTGGAGTTAGGAGTTTACCTTTGCAATCGTGATGTCTCCGGGGGCACTTCTTATAAACAAAACTCTGTAAGGACACAATTTAGGACCATAGGGTACAGGCTGAGTCTGAAGTTGTGGAGAAAGAGCATTCATTTCCTTCCAGTTAAATATTTGTATCTTTGGAATCTTCATGGTGAAGATAACTATTCTTTGGATTTAACCCTTTAGTGATAAAATAATTTAGTGCCTTGTGTGATAGCAGTCTCTTCCTCTTCACAAACTTCTTTCACTAAACTTTCCACCAAGATTTAGAGACTTAGGAAAGTTGTGACACTTTTCTTCCCTTTAAAATCACCTTTATCTCTCTGTAAATGTATCTCTTATCTTCTTTGTTGTGAGTCCTCTAGCTGTTCCATCTCTGATTTTGTGTAAAAAACAACAACAAAAAAAACCACTTAGAAATTTTAATTCGGTGTGGTGCCAAGCATAAACTTGTAGTTTGGAATTAAACCACTTTTTAGTTTGAGTAGGACATTTAATTCTCAGTTTTCTTGGACACAAACAGGATAATGCCCCTGGTTTCATTGTTGCTGGTTTTTTTTCTCTCTCTCAAGGATCAAATATACACACTGCACTAAAATTCTACATAAACTATGAGGGTGAAGTTATGTATACAACCTGATTTGATTGTAAGCTTTGTGGCTGGTCCCTCTGAGACCCATTTTACCTGCTAGGACTCCGGAGATCCTTGGCTTATATGCCAGCTAAAGATAAAGACAAATGGTTTTGAAGTGAGTAGAAATTCAGCCAGTTCTTTCTGAGCAGTGAAGGAAATGGCATTTCTCCTCTCTCTCTCTCTCTCTCTCTCTCTCTCTCTCCCTCTCTCTCTTTGTGTTCCTATCCTGGGATTTGAACTTAGGGCCTGGGCATTGTCTTTGAGGTTTTTTTCCCCCTCAATGCTAGTACTCTACTGCTTGAGCCACACCTCCACTTCCTGTTTTTCAGTGGTAAATTCAGATAGGAGACTCATGGACTTTCCTCCCCAGGCTGGCTTAGAACTGTGATCCTCAGATCTCAGTCTCCTGAATAGGTAGGATTACAGTGTGAACAACTGCCTAGTTCTATAAAAGTTGTAATCTTAAAATTGCCCAAGAAAAAGATAGCATTCTAAGGATACAACTAATATTTTTAGTAAGTTTTTTATTGTGAAAATACTGTACAGAGGAGCTACAATCACATGAGCAAGGTAATGAGTACACTTCTTATCAAGCATTGTTGCCTCCTCCTTTGTTTTTCCCCTACCATCCCTTCCCTCCCATCTCCACGACTACATTCCCCCCATCCGGCCTAAATTGTAAAGTTCTTTTTTGGACATGGTGTCTTGTACATCTCATTGTTGCAATGGGTCAACTTGTATCCCTATTTAAACAATTTTTTCCCTTCCATTCCCCAAATTATACCAACATCAAATACAGTGAAAACAAGGGTTATATCATGGGGAAGGACATACAAAGCAACAAAACAATCATGTGGTGCCTTATAAATACATAGAAACGATAGCAAGAAAGAAAAAACCACTTGTGTCCTTATCTTGGGGTTCATTTTGCTTAACATAATCTTATCTGACCTTTTCTGCTTGTCTCAGATATATACTAGTTATTGCAAAAAAGGAAACCATGGGACTTATGTTTCTTTGCGCCTGGCCTATTTCACTAAATATATTTTTTTCCAAGTCTTTCCATTTCCTAACATATGGGGCAATGGCATTCTTTCTGATGGAGGCATAGAATTCCATTGTGTATATATACCATATTTTCTTGATCCATTCATCTACTGAGGGGCATCTGGATTGGTTCCATATCTTAGCTAGGGTAAATGATGCTTCAATAAACATAGTTGTGTTGGTAGCTTTAGTATGGTCTTGTTTGTGATCATTCAGGTAAATGCCCCAAAGTGGGATTGCTGGGTCATAGGGAAGCTCTATGTGTAGTCTTTTGAGGAACCTCCATACTACTTTCCAAAGTGGTTGAACAAGTTTACACTCCCACTAACAATGCAGTAGAGTTCCCTTCTGGCCACATCCCCTCCAGCATCTGTTATTATTAGAGTTCTTGGTTATAGCCAACAAATCCTCAAAGAAACAACTGCCCAATAAATAAGTGGGCTAAAGACTTTAAAGAGAAACTTCTCTGAAGAGGAAATAAGAATGGCCAATAGACACATGAAGAAATGTTCAACCTCTCTAGCCATAAAACAACATTGAGATACTACCTCACCCCAGTTAGAAAGGATACAACTAATATTATAGATGTATTTCTGCAGGGAGAGTTTATGGCAAAAAGCCAGCCCCCACTTCTCATACAGTACTGATCTCTCAGTAACGAAGCTTCTGCTTCGTTACTAATGTCCCCAGAGAGTCATGTTTGATGGGGCTCAGTTTATTTCTTGGATTACCTCTGTAGCATTTGGAATAAAATTAATTTCAGCTCAATAAATCAGAATAAAGCCTTCCAAGTTTGCTACTTTTTTTGGTGGTATTGGGATTTGAACTGAGGGCCTTCTGCTTTTTAGGCAAGTATTCTACCATTTGAGTCCTGCCTCCATCCATTTTGCTTTAGTTTGTTTTTACAGGGTCTCATGCTTTTGCTTGGTAGAGGTTGGACCTCGGCTTCCCAGTTAGCCTGCCTGTATTTTGAGATAGTCTTTTTAACTTTCCTCCAAGGCTGGCCTTTAACCACATCCTCCTTGTCTTTACCTTTCTTCTGGCTAAGATTTTAAGTGTGGGCCACCAGACTTGGCCCTACTAATAAGTCAGCATTGCATCAGCATAAATGAACACCAGATTATAAATCAAGAAGTTCCAGAACATAACATGTCCCTTGTGTCTGTGTGGGAGGGGGTGGAGTGGTGTGTGTGTGTGTGTGTGTCTGTGCATGTGTGTGTTAGACCTGGGATTGAACTCAGGTTCTGGACACCATCCCTGAGACATTTTGCTCAAGGCTGCTTAGCACTCTACCACTTGAGCCACCCCTTCACTTCCAGCTTTATTTTTGGTGCTTAATTAGAGTCTCATGGACTTTCCTGCCCATGCTAATTCGTTGACAAATATAGATATTCAAATTGGATAGCATAGATATGCCCATTGGATAATAGATTAATTGGAGGTGATACTATGTGTAAAAGCTCTTTGTAGGCCGTGATCAGAGAAACATATACACAATAATCAAAACTCCAAATAAAATGAGTATTATTATATTTATAGATTATAACATAACTTGGTTGCCACACTGTTTAATATCATGGATTCGTTCATCAGATGCAGTTTAGGAGAAAGAGAAGGAAATGCTTTCTGTACATTCCACTCTCCCAGTTTTTTTCCTGTAATTTTGTGTATTTCCAACAGGTGGTGATACTGAGCTGTGCACATCTGATCTGAGAAGTAAACCCTCTCCTTAGGAAAACAACTTTGTCGTCCACTATGAATCCCTACTTAGAACCCAGGCTTCCCAGGACAAACTCAGTTTTCATCCAATAGGCAAATGCATCACTAAGGCCTAACCATAGCCTTATCAGCTCATTTCTTAAGTTTATTTTTCATTCTCAGTATTGAATACACTGCTGAGATTTCCCACCCCCACCTTACTTCAAACTTCTTTGCTCGTTCAGCAGATCTCCATCAACATGCAGTCTCTGTCCTTCCTTTGCTAATCTTTTTTTTTCCAAGAGAAAGAAAACCAGGAGAGCTGCTGTGTATGCAGAATGCAGCATCTCTTCTCTTACCATGTCAGCAGCATTTTTATCTTCTCTTCCACCCACCTGAAGAGAAATTCCTCCTTTCTTGGCTTGCCTGCCCCAAACTTTCCTGACTTCAGTTCTCTTTTCCACAGACTTAGCCTTCACAGAAGAGAATGTGCACACATTGTGTATGTTTGTGATCGTTTCTTTTATCAGGAGATGTTAGCTCCACATATTATGGGTCTTCCAAGGGGATTTATTTAGAAATACACTTCTTAAAGGATTACAGTTGCTTGAGGGACATTTATAGCCAAATCAAACATACACTTTATATAATTTCTCTATCAGGTGGGATCAGGTTTCACTGCAGGTATCAGAAAAGTAAAAGTCAAATGGACTTAAAAAGAGACGTTTATTTTTCTCCAAGGTAAAAGAAGTCTGAAGGCTAATTCCTAAGTCTAGATATGTGCCTTTGTGATTGACTGAGCTTTGAGCTCCCTTTGTCTGTCTCGTATTCCAATTCATTCCAATAGTGAGTTGCTTATCACAAAGACTACCACAGAGCACAAGATGCTTTCTGGATCTCAAAGCAACTTTCCTGTATTTCTGGAAAGAGGGATGCCAAGGGGAGGGCCAAAGAGGAAGAAGTCTCAGCTTCCTATAACCAATTTTCTTGAAAGTCCAGTCCAACACCTCAATTTATGTTTGACTCATTAGGATCTAATCAGGGGGGCAGTCCTGGGACCTGAACTCGAGGCCTGAGCTTTTTTGCCAAAAGGTTAGTGCTCGACCACTTGAAACACAATTGGTTAACTGGAGATAAGAGTCTCATAGAATTTCCTGCCCAAGCTGGCTTGGAACCTCAATCCTCAGATCGCAGCCTCCTGGATAGCTAGGATTACAGGTGTGAGCCACTCGCACCCAACTAGCAAAGTAGTCTTTTATGAGTACAAAGTTTTATGTACTGCATTTGGATTAAGTCAGCTTCTTTTCCATCTTACCTAGCTGGCCCTATTTTATTATATACTTCTCTCTCAACATTCACCCTGAATTCTTTTCTAGGTAGAGGAGGGATAGTTTTCTGACTGGTTAAGGTTTAGGTCATGGTAACTTGTAGACAGGCTTATGCTACATTGCAGTGCAGTGGGTATGATATACTCATTTCTATTTTCTATTTTACATACAGGCAGAGAATGCACAAAATTCCCCAAGGAGAAAAGGAGAACAGAGCAGCAATCATTAACAAGAGGCTGACCAAGACCTAATACATGGACCAGGTGTGGGGGTGCACACCTGAAATACCAGCCCTTTGGAAGGCTGGGCAGGAGGATCATTTGCCCAAAGGTAGGCTGGGCCACATAGAGACCTTGTCTGGGGGAAGAAAACTTCTCATCCTCAACTCATCCAGGTACATGCTTTGTACTTCTAAAGGTTCTAAGAAAGCGTCCTAAGGCTGTGGAGGCAAGTCACACATTGAGCACTGTGTACTGGGATTGTTGGGCTGAGTGGGGAATTTTAAAAGCTGACAAACTTAAGGCTAGTGTTCTACCACTTGAGCCACAGCTCCATTTCCAGCTTTTTGGGTGGTTCATTGGAGATAACAGTCTCATGGACTCTGCTGCCCAGGCTGGCTTTGAACCTCAATCCTCAGATATCAGCCTCCTGAGTAGCTAGGATTATAGACATGAGACACTGGTGCCTGGCAAAAAAATGTTTTAATGGCTGTATATTTCATCCTCTGTATCTAAAGCTGTGTGTTTAATCCATACCTTATTACTGATAGAATTATCTCATATCTTTTCACTAATAAAAAAATCAAGTTAGGGTGATGCTCTTTTTGTCATAAATCTTTGATTTTCTGAATTTTTCTCCAGATTAAATTCCTAAGCAAGGAATCAGTCAGTAAATTCTGAGTGCTAAGAATTTTTTTCCAGTTCCATAGTTTGTATGTCCCAGATAGATAATCACATATGCAAATGAGAAAAGATGCCACTTCCTTTTCAATAATTATGCCCTTTATTTATTTATGTTTCTTGTCTTATTGCATTGGCCAGCCATTTCAGAGCAATGTTAAATAATTAGGTGTGTAGCAGGTACACTTGTTTCACTTCAATTTTTAATGTACAAGCCTCTAGTGTTTCACTGATCTATTTCATATTGCTTATATTTTATTTAGGGGTTCTGCATTTATATTCATAGTTGAAATTGGTCTGTAGTTTTCTCCTTTCTATGTTTTTCTTTGTCAAGTTTTGTAATAAGGTTATGCGAGTTGTATGAAATATAATAGGTTTCTCTTCGGCAGAGACATTTCTTATGTCAGGAGGAGATAGCAATTTCCAACAGGCAAACATGCTGGGTATTTGACAGGCCGGTTGGGTTGTTTTCTTTCAAAGATGCAGACAGAAGATACATAATTGAATTCCTACACTCAGCTCAAACTGGTTATCCTGTCAGGAAGCTGGCATGTAAAATGACGTGCAATTGCTTCAATTACAAGAATCGAAGCATTTAGACAATTCTCCCTCTTCTGTTGGAGATGCAGGCTCTGCCTCTTGAGTTTGAAGCTGTCAGCAGTCCAATTTAACCACTCTCAGACTCCTGGAGTATTCTATGGGCCATTATTGGCTCTGTAGTTACAACAGTGCTTGTGTGTCAACCGCCATACTTGTATAGAGACCTTCCTGCCCATTATATGCTTTTGCGGGGGGAGGGGGGAGCTACCTGCTGCTCTAGTACATTTATCTGTATGTTTAGGGAAAAGATGCACAATAGTCAAAATTCACCTTTTGTTTTTTGGAAGGCACCTCAACCCCTAGGCCCTTCTCTGGTATCTCTCCAAACTCCAAGTCAGCTCTGGTAGAGATAGGCTCCACACAATTGTGCAGCAGAAATATTATGATAGAGATAAGGACGTGGCCAGCTGCAGTCACCAATTTGCTCCATCTCAAGATCTGAGGCCTTTGTCCTCTCTTTCTCTATCATCCTCACTGCCTCCCATCATCTGGCAGCTGAATTATGCAGCCAACACTGCACTTGGTCTTTCTATGTCTACTCTCGATTTTCTTTCCTGGTCCATTTTTTTTTAGGTCAGCCACAGTGATACTCTAAAACAGAAGTAAGTTCATCAATAACCTGATTTAGTTACCCATTGTGTTTTTGAGCCTTAAAATTGTCCTCTTAGGGATTTCAGATAAAGTTAAGTTCCTTGGCGTGGCTTATTAACTGCATCAGAAATCCCTTCTCTCCAGCTTTCTTTTCTAGCTTGACTTTACACACACACACACACACACACACACACACACACACACACACACGCACACACACACCACATTACAGAGGGGTTGCAGTTACTTAAGTCAGGTCACAGTCTTATTGAACAATGTCACCCTTCCCTCACTCCCAACACAGTTTTTCCTCCAGTTCCCACCCACAAGTTGTATAGTTCCTTTTCAACATAGTGTCTAGTGAGTACCACTGCCGCATTTGTTCACCCTCTGTCCCACCATTCTTATTTCCCACCCTCTTATTGCCATGTCTTGGAGTTCATTTTGATAAATATTATTTTATACGATCAGATATACACAGCCATTGTGTCTATATCATCCTATCCTGAAAACATCTTCCTTTGGTCTCACTCTGTATGAATGTCTTGTATAATTTATCATGTTCCAGTGTACTTTTTTTTTTGTCTTTTACCATCAGTGTGTTTACTTGTAGATTTATAAGCACATTCTAGTTACCACAAATGAGGAAACCATGTAACCTATGTTTCTTTGAGTCTGGCCTTACTTCGCTTAATATACTTTTTTTCCCCCAAGTCTTTCCATTTCTCTACGAATGGTGCAATACTTTTCTTTCTGATGGAAGAGTAGAATTCCATTGAGTATATATACTACATTTTCTTGATCCATTCATCACTGAGGGAGCAATGGAGTTGATTCCTTATCTTGGCTACAGTAAACAATGCTGCAGTGAACATGGTTATACTGGTGGCCTTGGTGTGGCTTTGTTTGTGATCTATTAGATAAATGTTCAGAAATAGAATTGCTGGGTCATATCTAGCCTGACTTTCTGCTTCCTTCCTCTGTATGATCCATCTATGTATTTATGTATGTATGTATGTATGTATGTATGTATGTATGTATTTTGGTCATAGAGCTTGAACTCAGGACCTGGGTGTTGTCCCTGAGCTTTTTCACCAGCAGTCTACCACTTTGAGCCACAGTGCCACTTCTGGTTTTCTGGGGCTTTGAACCTTGATCCTCATCTTTCAGCCTCCTGAGTAGCTAGGATTATAAGTCTAAGCCACTAGTGCAACACAATTAATTTTTAGTACAGACAGTATCTCCCTTTGTAGCCCATGCTGGCTTTGAACTCACTAGATAGACGAGGGTGAACTTGGATTTGTGATTCTTCTGCCTCAGCATACTTAGTGCTAGGATTACAGGCATGGACCTGGATTTTACATGTACAATTTTTTTTCAGGTGTGACTGTTCTCCAATGCCCTGATGTCAAAATCCGAAAGAGTGTAATTCCTGCTTGTCTGATAGGGCTGCAGAAATGATGTATATCAACACAATGTGCAGCAAGTTAATCATGCTACAAAATGGTATGTTAGTCACTCATAATATGACATACCCAACTCCTATTTGTTGAGGACTTGCCATAGTCAGGAACTTTACACAAGAGTCATTTTATCTTCTTTCCTAATCATCTTGAATGTCTTGTCTTTATCTATGAGGGCATTGAGCCTGGGAGAGGTTAAGTAACTCATCCACTTATCATACAGCTGATAAATGGCAGAGCCAAGCTTCAAATCCAACTGGAACAGTGGAAAGATGGCAGGAATTGGTCCCGGGATACTCTGGCCCGAGTCTCGTTTCTGTGATTTACTGGCTCTGTGATTTAGAAGCATAGCTCTTCGACTCCTGAGCCTCAACTTTCCAATCTGTCAAAAGGGGATAAAATATTTACCTCATAGGGCTGCTGTGAGGATAATAAATGGGTTTGTGGTTTATTGGACTGTACACATTAGCTGTCTGCTTCCCCATCTATCATTTTTCTAAAGCCCAATAGAAATAACAGTTGCTTCAATACTAATAAACCTTAGCTCCTTCCACCCCTCCACCCCCTTCTCTGTTTTGGAAAGAAGCAGAGCCTTTATATCATAGTGTAAGAGCTGGGGCTTGAACATTGTCAAGTTCAAGTATTCATTCTGATATTTGCTGGCCTGGGGAACATTGTTTAACCTCTTTGTCCCTCAGCGTATTTGCTCAAGCCTGGCACTCTACCATTTGAGCTACAGCTCCACTTCATTTTTGTTTTTGTTTTTGTTTTCAGTCGTGGAGCTTGAACTCTGGGCCTGGGCGCTGTCCCTGAGCTCTTCAGCTCAAGGTGAGCACTCTACCATTTGAGCCACAGTGCCACTTCTGGTTTTCTGGTAGTTAATTGGAGATAAGAGTCTCATGGACTTTCCTACCTAAGCTGGCTTCGAACCGCAATCCTTAGAGCTCAGCCTCCGGAGTAGCTAGGATTACAGGTGTGAGCCACCAGTGCCCAGCTCCACTTGGGGCTTTTTTGTTGGTGAACTGGAGATAAGAGTTACATGGACATTCCTGCCTAGCCTGTCTTTGAACCACCATCCTCAGATCTCAGCCTCTGAGTAGCTAAGTACAAATGTGAGCCACCAGCGCCCAGCTAGCATGTCAGGTTTGTTTCTTTTTTCGAACAGAATTATCATTACTCAGATAACTTCAGTACTTTCTCTAGGAGTCGCCTCACCTGGGCTTATCTATACTCAGGGATTCTGACTTTGGGACCAGTGCTTCATCTGCATTAACAGGATGTCAAGAACCATGGCAAATTTAGAGGCTGTCCGGCAAGATGGCAGCCTCCAAGAAGTGGCTCAGAGGTCAGAGCCCCTGAAGGAGTTCAGTGTAGAGAGCTAGCGAGGGAATATTAGTTTTTTGGGGGGCAGTGTTGAGAAGTTATTGAACCGACGAAGCTGGGAAGACAAGAGGCCTATTAAATGAACTTCCCTCTCCTCTCACACTCATGGCTAAGACCTGAAGACATGGAAAGGTTGAGATTGTACCAGGCTGTCCATACAGAGTTTTGCTGATATATACCCAGTCATCTACCCTGCTCCAAAAACTCCCATAACCGAGCAAGGTCGGGCTAGGGATGGAGGGACTTCAAGGATAGGCTTAAGACAACTTACACATTTTTTTACAAAGCTATGGAGTTCTCATTCTAAGGACTCTGTTTCCAGTAGGAGGTCCTGCAGCTCCTTAATGTTGTGTGGCTTTAAATATTGTCTCATATCATCAATCCACCAAATTGAGTTCTTTTTATACATCCCACCTTGGAGAGATGAATGTTACTTTTTTCAAGTCTGGTCAGTGCTTAGTGCCAGCCCTGGCGTTTAACTTCTGCCTATAAATTTACTTTCTCTCTAGGCAGAAGAGTGGGACTTGACTTGGTCTGTCAAGTGTGATAGAAATGAAAGGCTGGCCCTGGCTGGCATGGGTGTGGGGTTCAAATCTTCACTTTTGACTTATTGTCTGGGAGTGAATTAGCCCTTTCAGAGCCTCGTCAGTGAAATGACCTTCCCAGTCTCCTAGGGATGTTCCAAGCATTTCCTGAGAAGACACAGCTTATTTTCTCTTGGTCACTTAGTACTCTTAGTCACTTAGTACTTAGTACACTTAGTCAGATTAGCAGTCAGGATTCCTATCAGAACTACCAAGGTGACGGGCCTCCGAACACTTAGTTACCATGTGCATGTATGAGCAGAACTGGGAAAGTTTATGCAGAGGACAGGCTGGAAAGAGGGATTTTTTTCTTTCCATTTCTTAGGAATTATATTTTTATTATCTTCAAGTAGTTGTACAAAGGAGTGGCTGTTCAACAAATCTTGATCCATGTTACCTATTTGTCATTCTCCCCATCCCTCCTAATCCAGTCCCTCCCCTAAATTGTCCTAATTTCATTGGATATACGCTGAATATTATTACAGCATTCTCTCCCCCTTCCTCTCTTTACTTGTCTACTCTTTTCCTAGAGGCCTCCCCACAACACGTTTCAAGTGCCAGTTTCCTGGTATTTTTTGTTGGACTGTGAGTTCATTTTTCTAAGGAATTACACCATTTGAATTCTCCCCTGCAAATACCATACTCCCATTAATATGTTTGTATACACATTCATGTGTATTTATGAGAGAGAGGACATACATCCTCTCTCTCTCTTTGATGAAGATACAGTAAAGCCACCTGCACAACCATGTTCATTACTGCACTATTTACCATGGCCAAGCCATGGAAACAACTTAGACGCCCCTCAGGGGACGAACGGGTCAAGAAAATGTGGCATAAATACACAATGGAATTTTGCTCATCCATTAGGAAGGATGATATTATGTCATTTGCAAAGGCAAGGATGGACCTGGAAAAATTACATCAAGTGAAAAGTGCATAGCTTTTTTCATACATCAGTGATTAATGTTGACGGGCTTTCTACTAAATGCCAATCCTGTTCTAACTACTTCACATGTAGTAGTCTATTTTACCTTCACACTAACCCCACAAGAAGGGATTTAATTCCCATCCTGCTTTATAGGGGAGAAGCTGGAAGCCTGAGAATATCAAACAACTTGTCCAGGGCCATGCAGCTGGTATGTGGAGTCAAGCATCATATCCGGGGAGCCTCTGCGCCTACCATTATACTAGGAAGCATCTGTGATCCTCATCAGAGCTTCTCTGGCTCAGTAGTGCTGAGCTCTTGAGCCAGATGACTTTCATTGTAGGGGAGGCTGTCTTGGGGATTGTCATGTGTTGAAAAAACACCACTAAGCTCTACCCATTAGGTAATAGTACCAGCATCCTACCTTTGCACCAGATGAGATACACCAGGTTGTCATCAGACATATTCCCAAGGCTAGTAGGAAGAGAGTAATGTTGATTTAAATTTGGTTCAGCCATTTGCCACTTGTATGACCGAACTTGAATCAAATTACTTAACGCTCAAGGTTCAGTTCCTTCAAATGCAAAAGAAAGGCATATTTGAGGCAAACAGATCAGGAGGATAAAATAAAACGAGGCACACAGAGCATATGAACATGGTAAGTATTAAGTCAATAGTAGCTGGAATGATTATACCATGCTCCCTTAATGTACTGACACTTTACCTTCTGCCATGGCTGGCATTTACACAAGATGCTCACCACTATCTCTCTAGTAAGCCTGTGAGAAAAGGGAGGATTATGATACCCTGTTGAGTCAGATGATAACAAGGAGACCTCCTGCATCGGCAACTAGCAAGACCATTTCTCCTACTGTGGGAAGAGGCAAGAGTTGTTGAGAGGGTCAGGAATCCTTTCTCTCACTCTGTTTACATCTGTGGGTGGAATGGAGATCCTCTCTTGTGAATGGAAACTGGGGCAGTACACTCATGTCCCTCCCCTCCCCCCCCAGCAGGAAACAATGATTGGCTCTTCACCATATATCAGAAACAGTGCTGAACTTTTTTTTTTTCATGTGTATATTATAGATTGCTCACAAAAATCCTGTCACTGTTCTGGTTCATGGTTTTGGTCATGGTCCACCTTGGATCGTGTCTCAAGCTTTTTGTATATTTATTTGCCCCATATTCTTTCCCTCCCATGGTGACTGTGGGCCTGGTCGTGTGACTGTTTTTGCCAACAGACAGAAATTTGGAAAGGACTGTGTATAGGGACTTGTCTTCTTGCTGCTTTTGGAAGCCTGAGCTGCCTTGTGAATAAGCCCAGGCCAGCCTGCTGGATAATCACAGTTCTTGTTGATGGCCAGCCAATCCCAGACAACTAGTGGCTGACTCAAAGGCCGAAGAACTTCCAAGATGAGCTCAGACTTGGTTGGCGACCTAGAATCATGAATTAATACATGGCGGTTGACTTTAGCCATCCTATTTGGGCCATGTTTTGTTGAGGATGCAGAAGAAACTACCAGAAACAATTCTTTTTTTCCAAATGAAGACATGTGGGTCTCGAAGAGGTTGAAAATCCCTGTGGTCACAAAGGCAGAACTGGAGAATGAGCTGGTGAACTCCAGAATGCACACAGCATCAACATAAAGAAGGTCAAAGAGTCGATTACAGTTGCTGGGGTAAATTTCAGATGGGGTTGAGAACAGCTGTGGTGAGTGAGTTTCCAGCTCCATTTTCTTCCTTTCTTCTCTTCCCTTATAAGTGGGAAGGTCTTCCAAAGAAGAGGGAGGTCTCACAGGGAGTTAGCATTCATATCTGGGCTCATGTATAATGAGGGCCAAATGGGTGTCAGGCAAAAAGGAAGGTGCAGGGGTCTTGTCAGAGCTGAGAGGTGGCCTGGGAAACGGTATCATTCCCTGGTAGAACCATAGAATCTTTGTCTCTCACCTTCACCACATTTCCAATTAGCTTGAACCTTTCACTTCCCCAACAACAGAACCTCCTTCAGGTTCATTTCTGGGGCAATTTAATATTTCCTCTGTGCTTCTCAATTTTTAGAGAGAAGTGAGTATAAATTATATTCCTGAATATTCATTAGCACCCACCACATGATTGGGTGACCGGTCCTAGTGGGTGTGGCCATTCTCAAACATGCCCACGGTTTTTCTTCTCTCTTTTCTAATGAAGATCCAAGTTCCACACTCAGGAGGGAAGGTATCCCATTGTTACTGTGTTGCTTCTTTCTCCTATTCTTGGATTTGACTCCTATAGTAAATCCTCCAATCATGTGTGCTCATTTTTGTCTTCATTTCTTCATACTAGGCTGAATTGTAGGATGGAATTGAACTCCAGGGGATGAGGTTGCACTCACCAATAATCTCAGCATCCGAATTCCCAGACAGCCTGAGCCACATAGTTAGAGAAGTCACAAAACACAACAATGCAAGACAAAACAATACAACAAAACAGAACCACAAAACACAGCAGGAACTTCATGGAGGGTAGTGACATTGCATGCCAACCTGAATTCAGAAGACAGGCTCATTCTTCTGTTCTTGGTACTGCTTTTTATTTTAACTCAACATACTGCGTTGTGAAGTAATTGTTTGTGTGTCTGCCTCTCTCTCTTCCAGACTGCTAAGCCAGCTAAGGCATTGTAAGTGTTATCATTTTGCTTTTTAATCTTCATTATCTAAACCAGGATGTAGATGATGTCAAATAAATAGAAAGAAATAGTTCCTTCATGAAGAGGCCTGGGTACAAAGCCAGCTCCCCTACTTCCTAAGCAGGTAATTTTTGTGAGACTTAAGTCTTCTCAACCAGGGACTGAGGATACCTGTGCTTCTTTGACAGAGTTGGTGAGAATTAAGTAAAATAAAATACCTTAACCGCCTCCCCCACCCCAGTAAACACTGAAAGAACATGAGTTCATGTTAGTTCTTCTGTGGGTAGAGAACAAAGGTTGTACTGTGTGGAATGTACCAGACCATTGGGCTAGCTCTTCTGCAATTCTATCTCAGATCTGCCTCATTTGCATGCATTTATCCTTCCAACAAACCACCCCAGTGCTTGGGTTTTCTCTCTCAGTTACATTGAACATCAGCTTTTTTTGGTTTTGTTTTGTTTTATCCCTCCCCCTTAGGTGGTTTCTCTGGGATTAATGGCTATCGCATTGCTCTGGCTAGGGCAGGCTGTTTTTTCCCTTGGATTCTTTTTGTGAGTTTGTAATCTTCGCTGTCATCTACCTGGCTCTGAGATTATTAAGCATCCTACCAGGAAAAGAGGCCTCTTGAAAATGGTTCTGAAGCAGCCATGATTGGAGAAAGCCACTTACCCTACATGTGACTCTTGCCCTCTCGGCCCGTAGCCAGCCAGGAGTGACCCGTGACCTTGACAAAAGACGGCAGCCCGCCTCATTCCAAGCGCAATTATCAGGAGCTAACCTCTGAAAGTTGGTTAAATAGGATTTCTCATTCCCATTTCTTTCTTTTTGTTCTTTTTCTTTTTTTTTTAAAGCTCCACAGACAAAGGATTTGCTGGAGACAGCAAGGACAAATATGTACAATGACAGAGGAGAGTTTTCAGTTTTGCTGGAGAGAGAGAGAGAGAAAGAAAGAGATTGTATATCAACCCATAGTTGTGTTCATTCTGTCTCTTCAGAGTGAACTTCAAAAGTCTAACTCTAGAGATTTCCTCAAAGACTGCCTGGCCTGTTGGTTACTATATAATATTATATTTGCTTTTATCCTTATAAATATTTTAACTCTTCTTTCACTTTGGATCCCTTGTTTCAAAGCCAGATTTCTTTCACTTTGTTACTAGAATTGCGCCTTTTCCTCCAACGTCTCCAAGCAATTTTCCTTTCTGCCTAAGGCTTACATTAAGGTAAAATGTGTTTCCTCTCCTCCTCCTCCAGTCTCTTTCAATTGGACAGCTCACTGTAAGCTTTTAGGAAATTCCATCTTAGTTTATGTTTTTATCTCTCCTACCCTAAATGCTCTGTTCTCAAGCCTCCTTTTTGAGTAATATTTTATTTTCCTTCTGTGGTTTGTGTTCTTTTTATCTTTTTTAAATTGTACTCTTATAAAAGTAAACTCAACAAACCATAGGTGCTTTCTCAGCTCCTGTGCATATATATATATATATGTATACACATATATGTGCATACACAGAGACAAATATACATACATATATGCAGCTGTAAATAAAGACATACCAATGTATAGACACATAGGTTTAGGTCTAGGGACCTAAAGAAAGCCCAGAGAAGCATAGAGAAGAGCAGCAAAGGATGCATGGAGAAGCAGCAAATAGAAACTTGTCCGAGACTTTGAACTTTGAGTAAAGGAAGAATGGAAGCCTTTTCTTTCACAAGTTGTCCTGTTTTTTGTTGTTAGTTTTTGTTTTTGACAAAAACTACAAATAAAGTTTAATTTTAATGAATTTTTAAGTGTATAGCTCATGAAATTAAATGAAGCCTCAGGTATGGCATTAAAAAAAACCAAAATGTCAATTTTTCTGAAACCTCATAGACAGTTGGGTGATTTATGTCACTCAGAATGTTCCAACGACTTCAAATGAGAAAAAGAGCCATTTTTAGATGTGAAAGCAACAATTTGGGAGTGCTGGTACTGGGGCTTGAACGCCAGGCTTCACACTTTCTTGGCTGGCACTGTACCACTTGAGCCACACCTTCAGATCTGCTTTTCTTCTGATTAAATAGAGATCAAAATTCAGAGGACTGTTCTGCCTGGCCTGGCTTCAAATTTTGATCTGTCCAGATATCAGCTTCCTGAGTAGCTAGAATGACAAGTGCAAGTCACTGGCACCTTTACTACTTCTTCTTTTTGAAAAATTTCTCAGCATAACACTACTCCAGGCAAGATTTTGCAACTCTCACATTCAAATTTAGAAGCTCCCACTCTGTGCCTAAACTTCATGCATATGCTCATGGCTTCTACCACCAGTGTATTATTGATTTGAAGTTAAGCTCTTCTTTGTTAAAATTTAATTTATTGTTATTATAGAGGTGATGTGCAGCAGGGTTATATTTACGTGAGTGAGGTAATAAGTACATTTCCTTTCTTATAGTGTCATCTATTCCCTCATTCTCTCCCATTCCCTTTCTCCTGTTTCCACCCACGAGTTGTGTAGTTCACTTTCATCAATGTCTAGTGCGCCCCACTGCTACACTTTTCTACCCTGTTTCCTCAAATAAACTAATCTTATCATCTTTTGTATAGTGCCTGGGAGCTAGATTCTACATTACCAGCAGGAACCAGATCAATAAATAGTTGTGGCTCAATGTGTCATAGAATTAAGGAACTTAGTGTATGTCTTTGCCTTATCTTCTTTTATAATTACATTCTCAAAGAAAATATAGATTCATTTAGAACAGAATATAATCCCAGCTATTTGGGAGGTAGAGACCGGAAGGATTGTGGTTCAAAGCCAGTGTAGGAAAAATGTTCACGAGACCGCCACCCTTCTGCACAAGTGGGTGTGGTAGATCACACCTGCGGTTTTGGCTGCATTTGAGGTATAGTTAGGCATATCTAATGGCAGCTCTGAAAATAAAAATGAGATCTTAGAGCCAGGCACTGGTGGCTCATGCCTGTAATCCTAGCTACTCAGGAGGCTGAAATCTGAGTATCATGGTTTGAAGCCAGCCCCGGCAGGAAAGTCCGTGAGACTCTTATCTCCAACGAACTATTCAGAAACCAGGAGTGGTGCTGTGGCTCAAATGGTAGAGTGCTAGCCTTGAGCAAAAAGAAGCTCAAGGACAGCACCCAGGCCTGTGTGTGTGTGTGTGTGCTTGTGTGTGCACATGAGCTTGTGTGCACATGCACATGCGTGAGTACACATCCAGATCTTACTTGAAAAATAATTAATGTGGAAGAAAAGGGTTTAGAGAGTGGTTCATGTGGTAGAACACCTGCCCAGTACCACCAAAACAAATAAACAAACAAACCCCCAAAAGAATTGAAGAGTACACCTCCTTCATTTTATGGATGGGGAACTTAAGTCCAGAGACACAGAGAGATTTTCCCCATTGTTGTTGTACAACTTGCATTTGGCAGAGTTGGCCCAAAACCCCTGTTATTTAATCCTCAGTTGGGTCCCCTCTCTTGCATTGCCCAGAACTGTGCTTACTGGTTCAGCAAATCCTGATTGAATTGAGTGAAACCATTTACATGCCACTCGCTAGGATTTGTTCCTGACCCCACAAATGTGGGCTAATGGCAAATGAGGCTAATTCATCCAGTGGTAATTGTGAGGCCATCAGGCGTCATTACCGTGGGCTCTGGACTCATTTGCAGAAGTGTTTTTGGATTGGTTAACTGGTCCAGCAGCTGGAACAGATGCGTCTGGCCAAAGAATCATAAGGCCTTCTGTGACATGTCCTTCCTGGAAATGTAGAAGGGACAGTCGGCCCTTTTCTCCAACCAGCCTTCTCTACCCACAGAGAGCAAGTCTGTGCCAAGGCTCCTGTCTCCTCGGAAGATTCTTCACTCTAGTTCTTCCGGCCAACTTCTTCTTAGTCTCACTGACTAAGAGAAGGAAGTTCCAGGCCTGTGTGTATTCAACTCTACCACTAACTACATAACCCAGAGGCAAAGGACACACAAATACCCATTTGGATGCAAACACTAATTACTTACAGTTCAAAATAAGTCAGTCTTGTTTTCCAAAGACAGACATAAATTGAAAAGCATATGTCTCATTAAAAAAAAGAAGCAGCACACGTTTCAAAGCAGAATGACACTGTGTACAAGGAGCACATGGCTTCTGTCTTCCCATTCTGGCTGGGCACTAAAAGAAATGTACTTTAGTTCCTTACAACCATATGGTATTTGTGCCCTTCAAACTAACAGCCAAATTATATGCGTTTATTTTCCATTCCTGGTCCTCTTGTTCATGGAGGATAGCTTTCTTTCCTTATTACGGTTTGCTGTTCTCTGTAAATTTTCTTGTTTTTTTTTTTTTTTAAATGTGTGTGTACTAGTCCTAAGGCTTGAACTCGGGGCCTAAGCACTGTCCCTTTGCTTTTTCACTCAAGACTGGCACTCTACTACTTGAGCCACAGCTCTACTTCTGGCTTTTTGGTGGTTGATTGGAGAAGTCTCAGGACTTTCCTGACACGCTAGCTTTGAGCTGTGTTCCTCAGACTCTTGGGTTGGTAGTATTACAGACATGAACCACTGGCACCAGCTAGTTTTCTGTAAATTTAAAAGGGATCTTTTAGTGGAACCCAAGGAGGAAGATTCTGTGCGGGTCTCATGCAAAGGAAGAAAGAAGGGACATTTTTCTATGTACAGAGTCTTAGTTTTTGTTTTTGTTTTTGAAATTGCCTTGCGCTGTAAGTCAGTGACCCTTTTCCTTGATGTCTTACTCAGCCAGCCTTCTTAGCTGATTTCTGGAATGATCATTAAAAGTGGTTTGCGATTCCTCACATAACTCTCATCCTTGGCGATGCTGTCTTCCAGGGATCTCTGTTCTTCTTGGCCGATACTGCTGAGGAGATAGATATGTTCAACCAACATGGCACTTACTACTTAGCACCAGTGTTATCAATGATTAAGGATGGAGCGATTTAGTCAGAAGCTAGCCGTGGTTGGATAGACATAGGTGTCACAGACCCACAGGGCTAGATAACATCCTATATACTCTGGCCAGGGAGGACAGTGAAGATCCAGGACATCATCATAAAGACCTAGGGAGAACACCCTCCATGATGGCTGACCTCTTGTTCCAAGGGAAGCCAAATGCACTAGTCACTGTTGGTATCTAGGATGGCTGCACTTGTCACAGACAGAAATCCAATGCTAGCTTAACTATCCACTCTAAAGATAGAAGGTCACGTGCAGAAAGAAGAAATGTATGGACTTATTTAACTAACACGAATTGGGTTCTCTAGCATCAGGAATGACTGATTCAGGCACTTAGAGGATAGCCTTTGGCTTTGCTTTCTTCCACATAACAATTCATTAGGTTGTCTTTTCAACTTAGTTTGGATCGACCAACCATTTCCACTATCATCACCACGGCCACCACCTCCTCCACCACCACTACCACCACCACCAACCACCGCAACCACCATCACTACCACCACACTGAAAGCAGGTCCTGAGTGTAGTCATGGAGGTGGGAGACAAGGGCCTCATGAACACACAATGCTCAGATGTCCTGTTGCAGTTAGCACAATGAACCAACCACCCCGCTCTTTCTCCTCTAGATTTACCACCATCTTCAAGCAGAAGCCACACTGCCTCTTGCTGACGGCTGAGCATGTGAGACCGTCAAGGTAGGCTCATTCCTACAAAACATCAGAGAGGACAGACAGGTAGGCCCCCGGATAAACGTGGTCTTGGGATTATACTGCAGGCTGTTGTGAGTTTCTTCCTGCTCTCCCCCACTTTTCTTGCTCCTCCCTGTGAGATCTGTACTGTGGTCTGGGACTCTTCCCATCTTTTCTTGTTCCTTCGGGGAAGCTCTCACTTTTCACCTCTCATCTTTTCCAAAACACCCAACTCACACAGGAGGGGACCTCAGGAGACACACATGAGGATAGAAGGAGAGGGAGATAGATGAGAAAAAAAAGGCAACAAGAGAGCAGGTGGCCACAGTGTGCAAGCCATGCTGGGATCCTTTTAAAAACACCACACATGCTCGGGATTGTCCCACCCAAGGGCAAGGAGACTGATGGATTTGGTTCCTGGTTTCCATTTCCGATTGGCTGAAGATCACCGGGAGTGCATCAACTTTCTCACATTAGTGGTTACTGGAAGGGTCTTAGGGTACTAGTGAAAGCCTCCAGGTCAAGAATAAGAGAGAGGTAAAGGTATAATAGCTTTGGGCCAAGGGGTTGTGGTCCCTAGCACCTCTGTGATGCGGTGTGGGGGGAGGGTGTGTGGAAGAGGGAAGAGAGAAGAGGGAGAGAGAGAGAGAAAAGGAGAGAGAAAGAATGCTCATAATTTCTTTAGGACAGCAATTTCAAGGAATATTCTTTTGCGGTACTATGGTTTGAACTCAGGATCTTATACTTGTGTAAGCAAGTGCTAATCCTCTTGAGCCAATCACATTCCTGACTGTTTTGGCCTCAGTTAATTTTCAGATAGAGTCTTAGTGGTTTTACTTGCCTGGCCTTGGACGGCAGTGTCCCTATCTGGGCTTCTACATAGCTGGGGTGTGCCGTTATAGGGATGTGTCACCACACCTGGCTTGTTCTTTCAGAAATGGTCTTGCTAACTTGTAGTTATTTCTTTATTTATTTTCCTGGAGTTAGGCACTAATTGCAATCCTCCTGTCTTCATTTCCCAAGTAGCTGGGATTATAAGATGCCACCCTGCCAGGCAAAGGTATATCGTTTTCCAAGAATTCAGATCAAGTCTGTGAACTGCCTCTGATTGGGTGAAAGTATGTCGCATGACTCTTCTAGAGCCATTCACTGTGGCTATGGGAAACAGAGTGTCCAGTGACATCCAAGTACATGACTGGGGGTCATCTCTCCCACGTTCATCCAATGACTATGGGCAGGGATTATTCCATAAAAAAAGATGCTGAGGAATTGAAAATCCTGTGAGCACCTGAGACGGAGTCTTAGGGCTCGGAAGGTAAGGGAAAGTTCTGGATGGCAGTCCTTCCCCATGTCCTCTTGGGAGGTGCATACTAGCTGGTGCTCACAGATGTTGGTGTAGTACATGGAGTCTGGGGACCTCAGTTCACTCAGAATCATTGTGAAGAGTACCACCAGATGTCATTTAGTGGTAGGAAAGTAGTCCTTTACTACTTGCATGTGTCTCATGAGCTCAGAGCTCGGAGAGGTGGAGCCAGCCCCAAGAATCTTCTCATGGCAGACTCAGCTGGTTGATGAGCCTGGAGGAGGCCTGGCATCTCAGGGATACATCCATCCAGCTACTTTCCACGCTTTTCTTCAGCCAGGAGGCACAGGCCCTGTTTGTGTTTTGGCTTGAGAAGTGGCCTCTGCCCAGCACCCTGCAGTGCAAAGCAGGAGAAGTGTACAATTAGCAATTAACAGCTTTATCTCCCCTCCCATGTAGGAGAGACATAATTAGCTGGTTCCATCTGTTTCTGATACCTGCTGGAGTCAACCCTTCACACCTCAGCCAGATATTATAGGGAGTGGGAGGACTTGAAGAGGAAACATTTCAAAAATAGTGTGTGCTTTGTTGTCTCAGACATCATGCCCCCGTGGAGAGTCGGTCTCCAACTTTGTTTCCTTCAGGTATACACGATTTGCTCTCGGTTGGCAAGGAGAGGTGTGAATTGGAGAACAGGGGAGCTGATGGTGTGTTTGATTTTCCTAGGCTTCAATTTAAAAAGACACTATTTGGCTGGGCACCGGTGGCTCACGCCTGTAAATCTAGTTACTCAGAAAGGCTGAGGGCTGAGGATCTCAGTTTGAAGCCAGCTTGGGAGGGAAAGTCTATGTGACTCTTATCTCCAATTAACCACCAGAAAGATCAGAAATGGAGCAGTGGTTCATGTGATAAAACACTAGCCTTGAGGGAAGAAGTTAAGGGGTAGTGTTCTGAGTTCAAGCCCTATTACCAACACACACACACACACACACACACACACACACACTCACACACACACACTCACAAGGCAACACTTGGTGTATTTCATGGCAGTGGAAAGGTGCTGTCTTAACTAGGGTCATATTACAATATCCATGTTGATCACATATACTGACGTGGGAAATATTTTCATCAGGCAAAATCCCATTTTGAAAGGGCCTAAAAATGAGTAACAGCTCTGTGTCCACCCAAGTAAGTGACTTGCCCTAAGTCACGCAGCTAGAAGGTGTTGGGGTGGGGTTTACACAGAAGTCTTTCTGACTTCTAGGTCCATTTTCTTTTTAAAAAATTTAGAGTTAGTTATTTTAAAATATTTTTTATGGTTATTCTAAAGGTGATATAGAGAGGGATCACGGTTACATGTCAGGGAATGAGTACATTTCTTTTTGGACATTTTCACCTCTTCCTTTGTTCTCTCCCAGTTTTCCCTCCTGTCCTCACCCATAAGTTGTATAGTTTGTTTTCTTCTTCTTTTCTTTTCTTTTTCTTTTTCTTTTTTTTGCCAATCCTGGGGCTTGAACTCAAGGCCTGGGCACTATCCCTGCTCAAGGCTAGCACTCTACCATTTGAGCCATAGCACCACTTCTGGCTTTTTCTGTTTAGGTGGTACTGAGGAATTGAACCCAGGGCTTCATGCATGCTAGGCAAGCACTCTACCACGAAGCCACATTCCCAGCCCATATATATATATATAGTCAATTTTGAGCACAGTCTCTAGTGAGTACCACTGCTGCATTTGCCAAGTCCATTTTTAAAAACCACATTGCATCACTGCTGCTTGATCAACACTCCTGGACATTTCAGTCTCAGAGGAATTAAGGAAGACTGCGACAACTTTTATTGATGGAGGCCGAAATAGTCTGCCTCCCCCATTTCCAAATGAGCTATTCAAAAAGACATGTTTCCATTTACATAATTAATGCTTTTAATGTAAAAAAAATGGTGCAATGCAATGTAGTTGGGCTATTCACCCGGCAATTACTAGATTCATGAAATATTAATTCATAGTATACTACAGGTAAGCAAAGCCTGGGTGAGTTCTGTCTGGGTCACAACCAGAAGATGATGTTGTCCTGTTCTTGGAATAAGATGACAGAAGGCAAGTGTATGTTCAAAGGATATGTAGAAACAGTGTGACCACAAAAGACTATGCAATCATTGGGGCTAGTAGCAGCCAGACAGATGGGTAATTGCCCTGAGCCTTCGAGGCACCAGTACAAGGAATTGTTACTAGTACTACCTTGAGGCTTCAAGGGACAAGTGGAAGGAGAGAGAGAGAGAGAGAGAGAGAGAGAGAGAGAGAGAGAGAGAGAGAGAGAGAGACAGAGACAGAGAGACAGAGAGAGACACAGAGAGAAAGTGTGTTGGGTACACCATTGACCTATCAGAAGGTACAGTTGTGAGGATGGTTCAAAGGGCAGGAGCCAGGGGAAATGACCCTATTTCATGGCCTGCCCTCTCTCTGACTTCCTATCAGAGACTGCAATCGAAGGACCAATCAGAATCCCTGCCTAGGTAGGGCAGGGAGAAGAGTATCCTGCCCCCACTCCCCATCCCAGCAACGGGGGCATGGAATATGGGTGATGAGTCTGGAACAGCCTAGCATTTAGCAATTACAGATGGAGAAGGGGAGAATGGAGCCCCGAGACTTGGGGGGGGGGGAGTCTCCGGCACAGAGATCAAGTTAAAAAACGCTAAGATAAACTCTGTGGCGTTCCACTGCATGTGTCTTCCTGAGATGATGTGACGGTTGGAAGTCAAAATAGGAGACTTCCCTGACCTGTCTTCTTCATCCTGAGATAAGCCTGGAGTCTAGTCCGTAGGAGCCGTCAGAGACTCAGCTGCTACCCTCAGGGACACAACACGAGATTAAAGGAGAGTTCCTCACAGAGCAACCTCTGGCTTGAGCTGCCCTAGGCAGGGACAGTCCCATCCGCCCTCTCCTGTGGCTCTCAGAACTTTCATCTTTCCTTTTCTCCCAGCTCCTTCTCTGACTCTCCGTCTGGCTTCAGTTCCCATTCCATTCCTTGTCTCTGGTTATTTCTGACAACAGGCTTTGTGCCCAAATACCAGCATTCTTCCCTTAGCCTTTTGCCTGGCCCTAATTATATTACTCTTCCCAGGCTACCTGCTTGGTGACTTTCTTCCTATGCGCTTCTAACGACTACACTACTTCTTGTCCTAAATCGGAGTCTTAGATACATACACAGCTTCGCCTCTTGTTCTGTCCTCCCCTTCTTTTTCCCATTCAGATGGACCTTTGCAGAAAGTTTGAGTTGATCTCAAGGGTTTGGCTTCTCTTAAAAAATAAGCACACTTAAAAAATTAGTTTTACTTTCTGAACATCCAAAGGTTGTAAAAGGGGTGTTAGCACTTAATGTGTCCATCTCAGTGTTAAATGCTTTCGGTTCAGATTCACCTACTCATTCTCCCTGATCCAGCTTATTCCCTCCTTCTAGACTCATGTCACGCTTCCCACTTCTTTATCACAGAGGAACATTGAGTATTCTCACTGAATTTGTCCCTCATTCCCTTTTTCATTCACCCCTCCTCCAACTAGTCCCTCCCCTTATAATCTCAGGTCAGCTTCCTCATATTCATTTTGTTAAACTCTCTGTTCATCACTTGAAAGCTTTACTCCATGGAGATTCACTTCTGTATATACAATATTTTAGTCAGATTTATATATATATATATATATATATATATGCCTCTGTATGTGTTTACTTGGGTGATTATATTTTGGGTGTGAGTCTCATATGAGAGAAAATACACTCTTTGTCTTTTTATGGCTGGCTTAATTCACTCACTATGTTTTTCAGATCCATCCATTTTCCTACAAAGAACATAATTTTCATTCTTTCTGATAGTGGTATAAAATTCCATCTATCTATCTATCAAGCAAGCAAGCAATCATCTATCTGTTTGTCTATCTATCTATCTCACATGTTTTTGATCCATTCGTAGAGCATCTAGGCTGTTTCCAGAACTTGGATAAGCTTTAAAAAAAAAGATTTATTAAAAAAAAAACTGTAGAGTTCTAGAGTATGCCACATGAGTTTATGTTGGGTTGGGGGAATCCCTCCCCCATCCCTGTGCTGCATTCTCTTTCTGTAAGGCAGATTTATCAGGCCAAAGTTACTCTAGCTGGAGCTGGGAAGGTGGCTCAGCGGTAGAGTGCTTGCCTTGCATGCATGAGGCCCTGGGTTTGATTCCTCAGCACCACATAAGCAAAAAGAAAAAAGCCAGAAGTGGCGCTGTGGCTCAAGTGGTAGAGCGCTAGCCTTGAGCTGAAGAGCTGAGGGACAGTGCCCAGGCCCAGAGTTCAGGCCCCCACAACCGGACCCCCCCCCAAAAAAATAACAAAGTTACTCTAGCTATTGCTAGGAGAGTGCCACTGCCAGATCTCAGCACTTGGAGACCTGGGGCACATGGGAAGTTGTGGCACACTTGGCTAGGGCTGGGAAGATGTCCTTGATCTCAGGGCATAATGTTTCCTCTCACCAGGAGGAAGAGAGGATTGGCTTTAGTCATCTCTTCATCTCAGCAATCTAGAGGGAACTTCTGGGGTCATTTTGACTTAGTTTTGGCTGTTTATGACAATCAGTCATAAGGCACACCCATCATAGGCCACGGTGGACAACAGGAAGCACACAGAATGGAGACATTAAAATGCAAAGTTCAGAAAGAACAGAAGTAAGTACTCCTATAAGCCTGAAAATTCACTTCAGGCTGACCTTCACCAGATTCTAAAGTTACACTCAGTTGATTAAAAAGTCTACAGTATGCTGAAATAGCCCTCCACATGAAGGTTAAAAATAGAAAATAAAGTGACAATTATATCCAATTTGGCTTTTCATTTATTGAGAATAATGACTCTCACACCTGCAGTGTGTTATTTGTAAGGAAGTGCTTGCAAATACCATCTAGAAACCTTCCTTTGCATCTTAACATTTAGAACAATTATATGTAAAGAAATTAGTACAAAATTTAGAATTCGAAACATCAGCTCACAAAAGGAGGTTTTGTCTTCTTTTTTAAAATGTCTTACAACTTAGTGAAAACTCAGTCCTGAACTCAACTCATGCATTTTTTTTCTTTCACAAATAGTTTAAACTTAATCTACCAGCTTTACATTGCATGTTATATGAGGACAAGGAAAAAATTTGTTTTAGCTGGGAGCCGGTGGCTCATACCTGTAATCCCAGCTACCTTAAATAGTCTGAGATCTGAGAATTTCAGCTCAAAGCCAGCTTGGACAGGAAAGTCCATGACAGTCTTATATAACAAAAAAGCCTATTTCTGACCTAAAAAGTCAGAAGGAGAGCTGTGACTCAAGTGGTAGAGCACTAGCCGAAGAAGAAAAAAGAAAAGCTCAGGGACAGTGCCCAGGCCCTGAGTTCAAGCCCTAGAAACAGCACATACACCAAAACTAATTCATCTTAATATCACTAGGCCTGTAACATGACCTTTAAGCATACCATTTAATACTACAGCATTATTACAGAACATTTTTTTTAAAAAAAGAATTTTCTTATTTGTCAATACTGAAATGATTAAGAAAGTCCTGAAGGTCCCACAGTAATTGTAATTTATTGCGTGTTACAAAAAGAGATTGGAAAAAGCTGATCTAATGGGAAAGGTCGCCCAGTGTTTGCATTTGAGCAAGTTGTTTAACCTTTCTGATTTGTAATTTTTCTCATCTTCCAAATGGAAGAGTGCTACCCACTTTGGAAGGTCATTTGGATGATTGCACAAAATACGTGACATGCTTTGAATGGAATAGGTTCTTGTTAAATGGTCTTTCTGATTATTATCCTTGAGTCATTATTCATTTAACATTGGTTGAGAAGCTACAGTGTGTCAGACATGGGGTTACATATCTCAGTTAAAAGACAGGACAAGATGAAATTTCAACATGACTGTAAGTTCAACGATGACAATGCTATGTGTATTATGACAATTGAGCGTCACTTTCTGGTCTATTGATTAGAAAGGTGAGATTCCTTACTACTACTACTACTACTAGTGATGAGTGTGTTGGAGTTTTCCTTCCTGTGTGCCTGGATCTGTGTTGAATGCTTTAGACTATGATTTAGAGCTCACAACAAATACCAACAAAGTGTTTACTATGATTATCACCATGGTTACCATTCCATTGACACATTAGCTGAACTCAAAAATGATGAATAATAGACACTTTTTTGGGGGTAGTGCTGACATTTGAATTCAGGGCCTTGTGCTTACTAAGTAGTCACTCTATCTCTTGAGCCAAGCCTCCAGCCCCCAAGAGTGATGAGTAGAGCTGGTGCTGGATTCCAGTTTGGTTTTGGAGCTCACCCACTGAGCCTGTAATATTTGACTTGCTATTCACTGCTGTTTCTCTTATTGTCTGGCCTCAGTCTCTCCTGCTGTTGGAAATATACTCTCTCCCCTGAGTCCCCTCCCATTCCCTTGGAAAAGAAGGATCTCCATGAGAATAAAAATGTAAAATCAGATATAGGGCAAAACCTCTTGGTAAAGAAAAAACCCAAGCAAAGGCTGACCAGTAGTCGGCCTTAGCCCCTTTACATCCTTGCTAAAAGGCAAAAGAACATCTCTCCCTCTCTCTCAAGTTTACCAAGTTGGCAGCTTTGCAGTTTACCATGAACTTTGCAGCAGGCTACTGACAACCTTGAGGCTTAGCAGCAGCTGCACTAAGTTGCTGTATTAGTTAGGAGCTTATAATAAAAATAATTTCTGGGAGCTGGGAAGGTGGCTCAGTGGTAGAGTGCTTGCCTCGCAGGCATGAGGCCCTGGGTTCGATTCCTCAGCACCACATAAGCAGAAAAAGCTGGAAGTGGTGCTGTGGATCAAGTGGTAGAGCACTAGCCTTGAGCTTGAAGAGCTTGAAGAACTGAGGGACAGCACCTAGGCCCAGAGTTCAGGCCCCACGACCGACCAAAAAAATTTCTGTAATAGTGCCATAGCATTGCTAGTATCAGTCATGCTTACCAACTCAAGATTATGTTTTGCCTATGCTCTTGTGAATCAAGGCTATGTTTTGCTTCTGTTCCCTTGCTTGCTTGCCTAGTAGGTCCTTAAGCCCACAGGTGACACCACCACTGTCCTCCAATTGAAGACCTCCGCCGAGTGGTCCCACTATAGATGGCCGATTGCAAATTATTACATATGATATTTCCCATAAAGAACAAATGAATTTAAAGG
Source organism: Dipodomys ordii (assembly GCF_000151885.1). Classification (NCBI taxonomy): domain Eukaryota; kingdom Metazoa; phylum Chordata; class Mammalia; order Rodentia; family Heteromyidae; genus Dipodomys; species Dipodomys ordii. The sequence continues at coordinate 3,180,788 of NW_012267230.1, forward strand.
TCATATAACCATAACCAATGAAAATGTGCCAAACCTGCCTTATGGCTCGTCTGTGCCACTCTATGTAACCTACCCCTATACAAACCCATCCCACCCTGAGCTCAAGGCCATTCTACTTTCCCTATAGTAGGAAGCGGGTCCCGCACGTCTGTCATAAAGTTCCTGGCTCCTTTAACTGGGTGTCTTGGAGTCTCTTTTGGATCCAGGATATTATAAACTACATACACCGGCCTGAAGTTATCTTAAAAGTCAAAGAAAATAGGTGTTGTTGGGCCAGGAGCAGAGATTTGAATCTCAGAACAGGGCCGTAAGGGTGGAGTGGGGGTGGATGTGGTTGGGGTGATGGATGAAGGAACTGGTTATGGAGAGACAGGAGGATAGGATGGCTGGGGTTTGGGAGAAGAACTCCTGGTGAGGATGAAACAATGGTTTAGGAGGAAGAAGGAAAAGAGAGCTTCCCCTAAGGAGGCAAGGCTTGCCAGTTGAAGAGTAGCAGTGAGGCTGGTGCTGTAATCGCTGTCAACGATAAGAGGCAGCTTCCTGGGTATCTGAAGCATCATGGTGCTCCCAGGACAGTGCTCCCAGGGCTGTCTTTTCATGTTGATTTTGGAGACTGAAGATAAGGTTGGCAGCTTTTAGCCTGGCAAGGCATCTTGGCACGAGAAGGTAATTCAGCATGTTCCTTCTGATGCAAGAGTCCTGTGCTGACCATGGGTGCTTACAGAAGGAGATGGAGTGAGGTACAGCTGAGTAGATGAACCTGTGTTCTGTGTCTGGACAAATCGTGATCAGGTCAACGACGTTCTAGAATCTCACTCCATGTCATTGGAAGAACTAAGGAGTTGTGTCATAGGGCTGGCTCAGGGTGAAAATGGAATCGCCAATTAGACAACTTAGGGTGCTCTTCTAAGGAGTTAATGAGAGCATGCGCATGGCCACTCTGTGCAAGACAAGAAGAGCAAAGCTGGACTCAGGAGATCTTCCAGCAGTAGGAGTAAGCTGGGTTCCGGGGCCAATTTCTCAAAGTTAACAACCAACTTCCTTCCTTCCTTCCTTCCTTCCCTCCTTCCTTCCTTCCTTGCTTCCTTCCTTGTTTCCTTCCTTTCTTTCCTTCCTTTCTTTCCTTCTTCTTTTTTTCCTTTCTTTCCTTCTTTCTTTTCTATCTCATGCAAGTCCTAGGGCTTGGACTCAGGGCTTTGGTGCTGTCCCTGAGCTTTTGTGTTCAAGGCTAGCACTCTACCACTCAAGTCACAGCTCCACTTTTGACTTTTTATGGTGTTTAATTGGAGATAAGAGTCTCATGAATTTTCTGGTCCAGGCTGGCTTCAAACTGTGATCCTCAGATTTCTGCCTCCTGAGTAGTTAGGATAACAGATGTGAGCCTGTAATGATGTTTCTTTAGAGTTGGAAGGTATGAATGTCAGTGAGAATCAAGCCATTGGTCATAAGCCACAGCAACACTACCTCTGAATTTTTTTTAAGTGAAAAACAAGACAAAGCGAAAGGACTTAAAAAAAAATCCACCAGTGAGGTTCTTTGAGTTTACTAGTTTTTAAGTGTGAGTAGATTTCAGATGTTGGTTTAGACAACAATGTCAGATCTTCCTCTCTCCATCCTCCCAGTTTCCCCCTGTTACTTCCCTTTCTTTGTATTGTTTCTGGAAGTCTCTTTCCAACTAGTTATAGAGAAAAGCACTTGAAATTTTGAAATGACATGGTCTCATAAGGAAATAAAAAGAGTACTCATTTTTTAGCATCTACATGGGCTTTGATATGCTGATGGCTTGCTTTTGGAATAATTATAGTATTTGTTGAGATAAGCAGGCTGATTGGACACCTAGAGTCACATGATCACTTATAACCAAGGAAGCAGAATCATAGTTTGAGAGTCCCAGCATGCCAGGAAAGTGCAATTCTCAAAAGCCACAAAAAACCAGGTACTGGTGGCTTAATCCTGTAATCCTAGTTACTTGTGAGGCAGGTATTGGGAGGATTGCAGTTTGAGGCCAGCCAAGACAAAAATTCATGAGACCTTTTCTTAAAGGAGAGCTCTATGTGGTGATGTGGGCTTGTTATTCTAGCTAAAAAGTGGGAAGTCTAACATAGGTAGATCAGCTCAGGTGCACCGGGACAGGAAGCAAGACTCTAGCTTAAAAATAATCAGAAAAAAGTCCTGTAACACCTGGAGGCTGAACAACACACTGTTGAATCACCAGTGGGTCATGGAAGAGATTAGAAAGGAAATTCAAATGCTCATGATATTCAACAAAAATGAACACACAAACTACCAGCTCCTCTGGGACACAGCAAATGCAGTTACTCAGAGGCATGTTTATAGCTCATCAACAAATTGGAGAGATCTAAAACCAATGATTTAATGAGACATTTGAACCTCCTTGAAATTGAGCAGCAAGCTAAACCCCAATCCAGTAGATGGAAAGAAATAATTAAAATTAAATCAGAATTAAATGAGTTAGAATCCAAAAAAACTATAGAAAGAATCAACAAAACAAAGAGTTGGTTCTTTGAAAAAAATTAACAAAATTGACAGACCCTTAGTAAATCTTTTTTTTTTTTTTGGTCGTGGGGCCTGAACTTGGCCTGGGCGCTGTCCCTGAGCTCTTCAGCTCAAGGCTAGCGCTCTATCACTTGAGCCACAGCACCACTTCTGGCTTTTTTCTTTTGCTTCTGTGGTGCTGAGGAATCGAACCCAGGGCCTCATGAATGTAAGGCAAGCACTCTACTACTGAGCCACCTTCCCAGCCCAACAAATCTTATCAGAAAAAGAAGAGAACACACCCAAATAAACAAACTCAGAGATAAGAATGGAAACATCACCACAGAAACAACTAAGATTCAGAACATTATAAGGGAATACTTCTCAAACCTTTATGCTAATAAGTTTGAGAATCTGGAAGAGATGGACAATTTCCTAGCAAATAACAACATGCAGAAACTAAACCAAGATGAGTTAAACCAACTTAATAGACCCATATCAAACTATGTTTATTGTAGTACTGTTTACCATAGCTAAGAAATGGAACCAACCCAGATGCCCCTCAATAGATGAATGGATAAAGAAAATGAGGTATGTATATGTATTTATATATATATGATGGAATTCTATGCCTCCATCAGAAAGAGGGACATCTCTCCATTTGTTAAGAAATGGAAAGACTTGGAAAAAATTATATTAAGTGAAGTAAGCCAGGCCCAAAGAAACATAGGTCCCATGGTTTCCCTTATTTGCAATTACTAGTATATGTATGGGACAACCAGAAAAGGTCAAAAGCTATGTACATATGGCCTGATAAGATGATATTAAGTGAAATGAACCCCACGATAGAGACACAAGTGGTTTTTTATTTCTTGCTATTGTTTCTAACATATTTATAATGTACCATGTGATTTTTTTTGGTTGCTTTGTATGTTTCTCCCCCACAGTATAACCCCTATTTGGGGAGGGGAAGTGAAAAAACAAAATGTTTAAATAGGGATACAGGTTGACCCATTGTAACAATGAGATGTATAAGACACTATGTTGAAAAAACGAACTTTACAATTTAGGCGGGGGGGTAGGGGGGTTGGGGGGAGTAGTTGTGGAGGTGGGATGGAAGGGATGGTGGGGGAAAACAAAGCAGGAGGCAACAATGCTTGACAGGAAATGTACTCATTACCTTGCTCATGGTACTGTAACCCCTCTGTATAGTATTTTTACAATAAAATCTTATCAAAAAAAGAAGAAAAAACCAGCAAGAAGCAGGGCTGAAGGCATGGCCCAGATGTAATAGTGCTTGCCCATTAAGCCAGTGTTCAAACCCTAGTATTACTAATTAACCAATCAACAATCACCAACATTACCACCACCACAAAAACCCAGTTTGGGCTTAACATTGTTGGTCAGAACTCTGCGCTTGTGTGTATCAAGTCAGTGGTCTGAGGACCATGAATGATGCATTTCCTGAAAATATGGAAACTCTGGGCTCCAGCTTAGACTCCTGGTTGAGGAGCTCCCAGTGCTGGGCATAAGAATATCTATTTCAACAGTCTCAGGTGATGTTAAGCATGTGAGACATTGGGAACTATTCTATTTGTAGGGTCCCTTTTATACCTTCTATACCTAGTTTCCTTCAGTTTTTCTTTAAGTTTAAATTATATTTAGGTAGTTGTACAAAGGGATTTCAATTCAACCTATTAGTTTATGAGTTCAAAGCATCTTGATCCATGCCATCCCTTCCATTGTTCCCCCTAACTCTCCCTCCCTCAAATTCCCCAGTTCCATTCACAGATGACACATGTACATTGAATTTTAGGACAGTTTTCACTCTCCTCCCTCTCTATGTGTCTTCCTCCTTCAGTTGTTTTATGTGGTCAAAGTTCCAAGAAGAAACCTCTGTCCCCAAATTCCAAATCAAGGAAACCCTAAAAGTTTACTCAGGAAGCATTATGCACTGGAAAAGAGGAATCTCACTGTTTTATCCTCCCTCCCTCCCTCTCTACCTCCCTCTCTCTCCTTCCTTGCTTCCTTCCTTCCTTCCTTCCTTGCTTGCTTCCTTCCTTTCCTCCCTCCCTTCTTCTCTCCCTTCTTTCCCCCCTCCCTCTCTTCCTTTCTTCCTAACCACCCCCCCATGGCTTGGAGAAAAAAAATTTTATTTATATAAAAGATATTCTTGCCAGGAGCTGGTGGCTCACACCTGTCATCCTAGCTACTCAGGAGGCTGAGATCTGAGGATTGCGGTTCAAAGCCAGCCCGGGCAGGAAAGTCCATGGGACTCTTACCTCCAATGAACCACCAGAAAACCAGAAGTGGTGCTATGGCTCAAGTGGCAGAGCGCTAGCCTTGAGCTAAAGAGCTGAGGGACAGCGCCCAGGCCCAGAGTTCAAGACCCATGACCAATCCCCTCTCGAAAACAAATCTTGTCTGGTAACAAATATCATAGAAGTGCATTTCCTAATCATTTGCACTAGTTTTCTTTGCATCCATTTCCATGATTGATTCTGTGGGCTGAGTGCAAAGTGAAACAGTTTGCTGTTTTTCTCCAGCCAAATACATGGGGGGGGGGGCAACAAAAAACCACTTTCTAAGGTGATTACTGCTTCAGTACCCACCCCCCCCCATGTGTGGCTAGCTGCAGGACAATGTTGTCTTCTGGGCCCAGAGCCACAAAAGTGTGGGAAGAATGTACTTCCTAACTGGGAGAGGGGAGCAGCACACTTGGGAAGCCTGTTTGCTTCCGTGCATCAGCTGCATGAAGGTCATGGCATCTTAGCTTCAGGTGCGTGCAGGGAGCTCACCTGGGAAAATAAACAGTGCTCTTTCAAGTCAGGGCATTCTGGCATCTGGGAGCAAGGGAGGGAGACTAGGCCACCAGCCAGCAAAACTGGAAATTGGGTCCTGGTGTTGAGGAGCCAATCAGAGAGTTCAATCTCCCTTTGGAAACCAGCAATCTGGCTGCAGACTGCTCTGTGCTAATGTGTGCACTTCCTGACAGGGGTGCTCCAAGCCCGCGGGGAGTGTAGAGTTGTGGCTGGGATTGTTGGTAACTATGGTGCTGGGGACCACTGGGACTCTGGTTTACCCTTTCTCTTGCCATGGGGAGTTTGGTTTGCACATTAGGAAGCAGAGGGATTAGGCAAAAAGAATTATTCCAGCAAAGCAACCAAGCTCAAAGACTCTTGAAAATGTGCATTCCATTATTATTGTTTTGTTGTTGCTGCTGCTGTTAATATATGCAGGAGAAGCTTGTGTGTTCTACAGGAATACACATAGTAGCAAAGTATTTCTTATGGCTTTCCAGAACTTTATGGCATCAGTTGAAAATGTACAAATTAAATCCTTCAGAATTTTTCAAGTTAAAATGAAGTCCCTGCGATTCAGGTTAGGAGAGTAGACTCGTTTTCTCCACCCATTAAAGAATTAAAAGGCAGGAAAGTGCTTAAGGTAAACAGAGCAAGTGAATTTGAAAATGAAAGGAAAGCTGTGAGAGAAAGTAAGGAAGCTCTCCTTCAGGATCTGGGCCTAAAGAGGAGCCCAGTGGAGCCCCCTGGAGGGCGGTTACTATAGCACAGGGCTTCTCCCCTTGGCTTTGTGACGTTTGTTTGATGTCTTGTATGTGGGTTGCCCTAGCTCTTTTTTCTCCTGTGTCAGGACTTACATACTGTCCCTGAGCTTTTGTGCTCAAGGCAAGCACTCTGGCTTTTTGGTGGTTAATTGGAAATAAGAGTCTCATGGACTTTCCTTCCTTGGCTGCCTTTGAACTACGACCCTCAGATCTCAGCCTCCTGAGTAGCTATGATTAGAGGTGTGAGCCACCTGTGCCTGGCTCACCTTGGCTCTTTTCATTGGTTGAACAGGCATGCAGGGCATTGTGGGTAGAAGAAACGTTTGAACTTCTATTTGGGCAGGAGCCCCGCACATCATGGGAATAAGAAATCCCACAATGGGACATTTTTTTTTTTATCACAATCTGCCTAATCATTCCCCTTTCTCTCACCTAAAACTATTGGAATGTGCTAGACCTTTTCCAAAATCAGTTGGGCAGGAAGTATGAGCATGGTTTGTGTTACATACATTTCATTGTCACTTGTATTACCCATAGTCTAGAAAATGCAACTTTATTGTGCCTTTGCAAAGAGGATACCTCCCTTAGAAAACCTATCAAACTTCTCCTTACATAGAGCTGTATTTGATACATCACAGCGCAACAATATGCCTGTTACATGATTATAGTAATGCTATACTACACAAGAGCACAGGGTAAGCCAAAGAAATACCATCCTGAAGTTCAAAGACTTTATAAACTTAAAGATGCTGAGTCGGAACACTCAATAACACATGCACACTCAGCAAATTGTAGATGTTCCTAGTTTTTCTCTCTCTCCTCCATTCCATCTTCTCTTCCTCCACCTCCACCTCCTCTTCTTCCTCCTCATGTTCTTTGTGTGCTATAAATACTAGAAAATTGCTAATGTAATAGTCAATATTCGGGACCTAGAGCAGATCCTGATTCCTGTCAGTTCCCTTCAACAATAAAAGAAAACACTTGTTGGGTGTGGGTGGCTCACGCCTGGAATCCTAGCTACTCAGGAGGCTGAGATCTGAGGATCATCGTTTGAAAGCAGTCGGGCCAGGAAAGTCTGTGAGACTCTTGCCTATAATTAAGCAGCTAAAAGCTGGAAGTGGAGGCATGGCTCAAGTGGTAGAGCACCAGCCGCCAACAACAACAACAACAACAATAAAAAACACCTCAGGGATAGCATCCAAGTCTTCAGTTCAAGCTTCAGGACTGGTGAAAAACAAATACAAAAAAAGAAATATGTTTTTCCTCTTTATTTCTCATGCACTTAATCCAAACCTTTGCACCTGACCTCACAAAGAAACCTTTTGCTGGTGGTTCACACTTGTAATCCTAGCTCCTCAGGGGGCTGAGATCTGAGGACTGGTTCAAAGCCAGCCAGGGCAGGAAAGTCCATGAGACTCCAATTAACTACCAGAAAGCCAGAAGTGGTGCTGTGGCTTAAGTGATAGAGCGCTTGCTTTAAGCTGAAGATCTCAGGGACAGTGCCCAGGTCCATGACCGACCAAATAAAACAAAACAAAACAAAACTACCTTTTGCTTTTGATCACTAGAAATGGCATCACCTGCAAGATTCCCCTTGCATGGCATCAAATCTTGGTTGACAAAGCTCTTTAGAGTTTGATGCCATTCTAAGAACTGGCATTTCCTCCAAATGTCTTACACGAGCATTTATCCTTGTCTACAGCTAAATCCTCCCGGGAATGGAGAACTTCCTCCCATAAGCTTTGCTTAGTTCCCCTTGCTTCACTGGGGTTTGGATTCTCAGATTCTGAGTGGTTCATCCGGAGGAATTCACATCTCTTCTTCACAATAGAAGTCAGCTCAGGAATGTTCCCGAAGTCTCCCTTCTGCAGCTTACCCACGCTCCGTCTTTTCAGCCATTCTCCTTTCTACATGGCTTTTGGACAGTTAGCATTTTGCTTATTCTTTCCCATGTTTGCTCCAGTCTACCAGTCTCTTTTCAAAGATCTGTCATTTAGAATCGGACACCTGCTTTCCTGAGCCCTCAGACAATGCAGAAGTGTGGTTCCATCCCTTCCTTGATCTGAACACGACATTATTTCTATTAATGCAGTCTGAGATTGAATTAACTTCTTTCTTTCTTTTTCTTCTTTGAAGAATCGTAACATGCTGGCTGGATGAAAACCCAGAAGTCCTTTTCACATAAAATATTATCGTATTTCCTCTTATTTCCGTGCAGGAGATACTTCGAACCTCTGTTCGTTAAATTATTTCTGTCACAAATGGTTTCCTTTGTGTGTCATCAAAGAGTCTATTAAAAGCTTAGCATTAATACATCCAGTAGCTACTTGTTTCTTATAGGACAATACCGTACTATAATGCTTTTGAACTACGGAAATTCTCTCAGTACTTGAGTTCTGCCATCAGGACAAAGCTCTCTCCCATCCCACAGTTTAGTCATTCTAAACTCAAAGCAATTGACCAAATATACATTCTGTCATGTCTTCCCATCTTTGTATTCTCCCTTCCTCCTGCTTAAAGTGTCTGTACTCCCCTTGTATGCTGGTGAACACCTACTTACTTACCTTTCAAAGCCCAGTTAAAATGCCAGCTCCTCCATGAAGCCTTCCATGATTTCACCCTTCACTTCCCTTACAAAGGTTTTATAGTTCAGTGGTTTTCCCTTTGCCATCAAATCAGGATCACAGTTGGATTCCGGTGCTAAGAAAAGTCCTTTCCCTAGATTGACATATCCCTAACAACAATCAAGTAGTATTTGTATCAAGTGCTATTAATACCGAGTCTCATATGCAGTGTACTTTATTCTATACCTCTCATAAGGGCTTTCCATACATGATCAGTCCTTGGCCCTTACAATGCTCATCCTGTATCGTGTGTGCTGTGGGGTCTCGGCCATATTCTGATGCCCATGCCTTGCTACGCAAGGGTTTCCTCTGGCCATGATAGGATACTCAGCCAGGGTTGGTAAGGCCATCCGGTGCTCTAAGGCAAATGTCCACTCACAGTGGGTGGCGATTGGTGGGAAGGTACTCCTTGGATAGAGTCTTCTCTGCTGGATCTTCTACTCCACCGTCCATCAGTCCCCAGACAGATGGGGACTGTCCATTGTAGTCACAGTGTAGTCACAGCGGTCGCCTGCTCATGAACTCAGCCCATATTGCTTCTTCTCTCCTGCTGCATCCTTGTCTTACCAGAGGTTGCTTCTGTCTCCACCCAAGAAAACACTTACACAGACACAGACACAGTCACACACAGACACACACAGACACACACACACACAGACACACACACACACATACACACACAGACACACAGACACACACAGACACATACACACACACAGACACACAGACACACACAGACACACACATACACACACAGACACACACACACACACAGACACACACACAAACACAGACACACACACAAACACACACAGACACACACACAGACACACAGACACACACAGACACACACAGAGACACACACACACATACACACAGAGAGACACAGACACACAGACACACACAGACACACACAGACACACACACCATTCTCCAGATCTATGTCACAGAGAACTCAATATAAAGCAACTCCACGGGGAAGCTGGGGAGACCGAGGTTCACACAGGTTGCACGACTTGTCCCACTCACCCTTTGAGCAAGCAGCAGAGCCAGGATTCAAGCTCTGTGTATTGAGAACCTGTTTTATTTTATTTAAAAAAAATTTTTTTAATCTCCTGCAAGGTTTGGGAGAATCACGGTAAGCTGGATCTTAGAAATCCCTTGGAAGGAAGGCATCCGCAGGCCTGAATCCAGACACGATTACCCATTCTTGCCTTTCTCCACCACTTGAACACCAGCCAATCCACAGGCCTCGGAAGGGCAGTAAAGTGACACTGAATAATTGAATTCTGAACAAGCCAGACGAATGCAAATATCTGACAAATTGATTTAATTGCATTCACATACAATAAGGCTGAGCTCTAAAAGGTCAGCTAGAAAATGGCCAAGGACCCCCTGGGAGTTTCCAGAGAGAGGCTGACTTTAATACACATTCATCACATTTTATCATCTAATTAGTCCCCACAATGCCAAACTGATAGACGAAGACTTAAGCAGTGTATTGATTGATTATTTGCTTGGCATCTATCACATCACCTTAAGGCTGTCCCTGTCCCGGGCAGGCAGAAGTTATTCAGTGGCTCAGCAGAAATGGTAGTGCATTTGGAGAGATTGCTTTTCTATAAGGGAGTTGAGGCTCCAACTACGTTTTTACCCAGGCATAGAGGTTTCCTGGGAGGGATGACAACAAATAATTTGCTGATACCACCTCACGCCTTCTTCCTCCCTCCTGCAGAAGGAATATTTATAAATGGTGCAGTGTTCCATACTCTTTTTTTCCCCTTTTATTTTGGTGCTAGTCCTGGAGCTGGTACTCAGGGGCTTGTGTACTGTTCCCTGAGCTTTTGTGCTCAAGGGTAGCGCTCTGCCATTTGAACCATTGCTCCTCTTCTGGCTTTTTGGTGGAGTCTCATAAACTTTCTTGCCTGGGTTGGCTTTGAACCTTGATCCTCAGATCTCAGCTTCCTAAGTAGCTAGGATGACAGGTGTGAACCACTAACACTCAACTCCTATATTCTTTTATTAGTTTTTTTTTTTAGTTAGCTTTAAGTTGTTGTAGAAAGGAGGTACTACTTCACAAAGTAGTTTATGAATACAGTGCATCTTGATCAGTCTCCCTTCATTCTCTCTCTATATATATGTTGGTTGTGGGGCTTGTACTCAGCTCCTGGGTGCTGTTTCTTAGCCTCTTTGTGCTCAAGGCTCTACCACTTGAGCCACAGCTCCCCTTCCAGTTTTTGAGTAGTTAATTGGAGATGAGAGTCTCACAGGGACTTTTCTGCCCAAACTAGCTTTGAACTGTGATCCTCAGACCTTAACCTCCTCCCTAGTAGCTAGGGTGATAGGTGTGAGCCACCGACACCCAGCTTCCATTTTCTTTCAAGCTGTAAAATGTTTAATTCAGGCACTTAGATAAGATATGCCTGGCATGGAAATATACCTGGTCAGGGAAAACGTTCTGGAAATCAACAGGAAGCCTAGTGGATTCTGTAACTTTATCCCATTGGAAATGAAAATATGGATTTCAGCCTAGTATTTGGCCTGGGTTTGGGCTTGGGTGAGATGCTGAGCTCTCCTCCGCTCTCCTCTTCTGAGGTGGTTGAAATGGAGTTGATGCAAGACCTGAGTGGTGGAACTACTTCCTTTGGAAGTTGCCTTTCTCCGTTCCAGTTTCCTCACCAGTAGAATCGGGATGTTTTTGCAGGATGAGTTTAACATGAGGCTGTTCCAAGCTAAGTCTCCATAGAAACACGAGTGACAATTGCTCTGGGATATCGTAAGCTCCCCACAAACTATTACTGAAGAGATTCTGTTTAGCCACATTCCATTTCTATATGTTTCCTGTTTACAGCCATTCTGTTATCTTTCAGTTTAAAGTTTTATGCCTTGGCCAACCCTTCTTTTTGCAACTCAGTCTCTCCAGATAGCCACTCCATTGGTCTCATTAGAGAGTAAGCTAATGACTCTCAGGTCATTAAGCCCCGCAAACCTTATCTGACTCCCTTTATCATTGGGGAGGGCTATTTCCCTTTTGAAAACTCTATTTGCCCTTCAGTGATTGTTTTCTCCCTAGTATCTATCACTTTTTCTTTCCTAGGATTTTTTCTTTCTTTTCTCTCCCCCCCACCAACTGTATGAGTCAGCTTTCTGTCACTCTGACAATATACCTGAGACAACTTAAAAATGAGAAAAAATGTATTTTGGCTCATGGTTTCAGGTCACGGTCTCTTGGCCCCATGTTTCTGGGCCCACAGTGACAGGAAGTGCCGAGGGGTGGAGCAGAGCTTTTCACCTCCTGACAGAAAATGGGGGGAGCGGGCTGGGAAGATGGTTCAGTGGTAGAGCGCTTGCCTTGCATGCATGAGGCCCTGGGTTCGATTCCTCAGCACCACATAAGCAAAAAGAAAAAAGCTGGAAGTGGTGCTGTGGCTCAGTGGTAGAACGCTAGCCTTGAGCTGAAGAGCTGAGGGACAGCGCGCAGGCCCAGAGGTCAGGCCCCACGACCGGACACCCCCCCAAAAAAAAGAAAGAAAATGGGGGGAGGATTGGGATAACTGCAATCTTCAAGAATCCACCTTCAGTCACCTACTTCCTCCCACCAGACCCTACTTCCTAAAGTTCTATCATTTCCCAACATCTCATTCGGTTTTGAGGTAATTAATTGATGAGCTCAGACTCTTCATGATCCAATCATGTCCCCAAATCCCCACTTCTGCACACTACTGAATTGGGAACCAAGATTTCAATGCATGTTATTTTTTTGTCCGGGGGGGGGCAGGGTGGGACACTTTATATCCAAACCATCATATACCACAGTGTAGAGCACCAAAACTTCTGTCTTTGCTTACTTCTCTTCCTCATATTTCTCTCTGCAGTCATATCAAATTATTGTCAAAGAACTGCCTATCTCCTATCTTATCTTCATCTTTTCTCAGGCCCTGGCTTCCCGGAAAGCTTCAGTGGTCTTCCTGCTTCTTTTTAGGCTGCCTCTACCCTCCTCCTCATCTCCCAGTTTATAGTGCTGCTTGCTAGAGCCAAAGTAAGTGTGTGTGTGTGTGTGTGTGTGTGAGAGAGAGAGAGAGAGAGAGAGAGAGAGAGAGTCATGGGGCTTGAGCTCTGGGCTTGGGCACTGTTCCTGAACTCTTCAGCTCAAGACTAGTGCTCTACCACTTGAGCCACAGTACCACTTCCAGTTTTCTGGTGGTTAACTGGAGATAAGTGTCTCATGGACTTTCCTTGCCAGGACTGGCTTTGAACCACAATCCTCAGATCTCAGCTTCCTGAGTAGCTAGGATTACGGGTGTGAGTCACTGGTGCCCGGCTTGATTATTTTTTAAGTCTAGACTTTCCCAATCTAGTCTCTCCAAAATCTCTTATTAATTACAGCCTCTTATTCTTTTCTCCAAGATGGGTCAGAACCAAAACCTTTTCAGAAAGTAGCCATTCTGGCTTCAATAAACTTTAGGAAAGACTTGAAGTTTCAAAACTACAATCTATGAAAAATATCTGCTAACCACAGTTACATTTGGCCAAACCAAGTCATTTTACCCAGAGAAGATAGTACTTCACAGGGCTCAGTCAGCATGCACATTTTTTTTTTCCCAAATGCTTACACTTATGCCACACATGGTATCTGTAAAACCAGGAGCATGAGTGGCTTCCAGAACCCTCCATGAGTCCATTAAAATGCCACACTATGATAATAAGTGACTTAGGAACTGTATCAGCAGATGCTATCAGTAACACACAAAGGTGCTGGTGTAGAAGAACAGGGAGAGGAAGGGAAAGGGTTAGAAGAAAAATGAACAATAACTCATAAGGTTGAAAACTTGGAAGAGGCAGTTCTTCACTGCAAATAAACAAAATAATCAACTCCATCCCCAATACATGTAAGCATTGATGCCACAAGGGAAGAAG
>NW_012267230.1:3194460-3224455 GCF_000151885.1 Dipodomys ordii
AGGAGGAGGAGGAGGAGGAGAAGAAGAAGAAGAAGAAGAAGAAAGATGGAGGAGGAGGAGAGCATACAAGCATGCAAGCACAAGGTAAATAGAATGGCTCGAATGTATCTGTAGAGTAATTCTCAGTAGCCAGGTGTCTTGGCTGGCTGTCCCGGATTGCTCCCTACTTTGTCTCTTAGCATATGGCTTCTACCAACATGTGATCCCTGCCTAAGAAGAAAGAAAATGTAAGCTGGGCACTGGCTATAGGATTATTCATTCCTGTAACCCTAGCTACTCAGGTGGCTGAGATCTGAGGATCACTGTTTGAAGCCAACCAAGGCAGTAAAGTCCATGAGCCTCTTATCTCCAATTAACCATCAAAAATCCATAAGTGGCCCCGTGGCTCGTGGTAGAACTCTAGCCTTGAGCAAAAATACTCAGGGAGAATGCCAAGGCCCTGAGTTCAAACCCTAGGACTTGCATACACACAAGCACACATGCACATACACAAGCAAACACAATCATAGGAGAATGAGTTGAGCAAAATGGAAATATCAGAAGAAGCAGGTTTGTGGGTAGAGACCCTGAGAGAGACCTCATGCATTGCCAGTGTAGACCAACTTGCCCAGCCACTGAACACCAACCAGTGTTAGGAACTCTGTCAAGTTAAGTGCACAGTTAGAGCAAGACCTACCCAACAACTCTCACTTCTGGATGTTTTTCCCCCCAGAAGTTACCACATAGATTTCTTCCCCCCACCCCCATTTAAAAATATTAACATCCATTAGTTGTGCAAAGGGTTTCATTTTTGACCTGTCCAAAGAGGCAGACAACAGACCTTGCTCAGACTCAGCCCCTGTGTTCCTCACACTCCTTTGCCCTTCTCAAACCAATTTCAACGGACTTCATGGTTCCATATTCCACACATGAGCATAAAGTACTTCAACCACATTTTGTGGACTTCTCCATTATCCCTCACCTCTGCTACTCACGCCCTCTCCCCCAACCGGAACTACTTTATATTCCTCCGATTCATTTGTTTAGTGGATACCAGTTGTTCAAAGCTTCACACCATGACATTTCACAATATGGAATCCTCACTCACATTCATTTCCTGTATTTCTACCATCCCCACTATTCAGCAGCTGTAATGCAGTGAGTTTTGTTCTGCCATCTTCATTCACCGATGTGACAGGTTTGTGTCTTGTTCGCCTCTCACATTTTGTTTTCTGTCTCTGTCTCTCTCTCCCTCTCTCTCTCTATATAGATATATACATATGCGTATATATATATATATACACATATGTATATATCTGTATATATATATACGCATATGTATATATATATATACACGCATATGTATATATGATCCGGTGTGTCACCTAGGTTTCTAAAATGACAACCTTGAAGATACCCATCAAAGCTTTGTTCGTGGTAGTGGGCACTTCAGTCACGGAGGTACAAACAGCTAAAAGGCCCGGTGTGCACCCCATGTAACAGGATTCACAGTAGAAACAACAGGCTAAATGCACCCATATTGATGTGTTGCTGAATGTAGGAAGGCTTTTACCTTTCAGCATAAGGAGTCCACAGCATGAGAGCAGTGATGTGAATTAAAAATATGTGTGCATAAAACAACATGATCCCTTTTACAAGGACGTGTAGAAATAAAAGACCACACATCTAACACAGCCAAAGAGTTGCCAAAGGGAAGGAGAAAGAGAGGGGATGTGAAACTAAAAAGGAATAAATAAATATATAATGCAAGAGAAGGGCCCTGTCAGCTAATGAAGGTGGTACCATGAAATAAAGAATGTGAGTAATGCTGGACCTACATTCTATTAGTTAAAAAAAAATCCCCAAACAGAAAGATCATCAGATAATAGAAAAATAGCAATGCAGGCCTCAACCTGATACAATGTTTCAACTTTAAAGGGGGAGACCATTGCAATTGTCAGGCAGAAGATGGGAAATACATTATCTACTAATTAAGAAAATGATAGTTCCAGATTCATCTTCTACATTTCCTGCCCTAGATACGGAGCTTCCTGTCCCTCCAAAGATCCCTGATTCTTTTCAGCAAACCTAGTACCAAACCTGGTACCAAGGATGCCCAGTATTCCTGACTTAGACATTACTTGTAGAATCTCCCCTGGATAGAGCAAGGGCATTATGTTTTTTTAGATGAAAAATACCATCAAGACTATATCTAGTTCAAAAATCAAGCATACATGGGTTTTGTCTGGACATATCAAGCTTATCATCTGTGTCTCCTTTCAACCAAACCTCAGATCTCAGTTCCCAATGACACGATGTAATCACTCATTTGATTTATTGTTATCTTAAGTATCAACACCAGCACTGTCACCTACAGGGATCTTCCTGGAAACAGACTCAGCGGTTGTCTCTCTTTTCATCCTTTGTCCGTTGAGGGTGAGAAGTGGAATTGCTGAGCTAGGGAATCACTTGATGAGATGAGGCTGCCAAACAAGCATACAACTAGCTTCATCTGCTTGTTTTTTTTTCAGACTCTATGATAGTATTTTCCTTTATTTAATTTTCTTTGGCAATCATGTAAAGTACTAACATGGATTCAAAGGACTATCATACAAGGTCTATTCAGAGAAGTCTATTTTCGATCTCTAATTCCACTTGCATATTTGTTCCTTCTCTCACTTTAAACATCTTAGATCTTGCTGGGTGCTGGTGGTTTAGGCTTGTAATGGTAGCTCCTCAAGAGGCTGAGATCTGAGGATTGTGTTTTGAAGCCAGCGGTGGCAGGAAAACTCATGAGACTCTTGGCTCCAATGAACTACCAAATAACAAAAAAAGCTGCAAGTGAAGATGTGGCTCAAGTGGTAGAATGCGAGCCTTGAGCAAAAAAGTTTAGGGACAGTGCTTGGGCCTTGAGTTCAAGCCTAGGACTAGAACAACAACAACAAAAACTCTAGGTCTTGAGGTTTACTGTTTTTTTTAATGTTAATATAGTTAACAATGTCATCAATAGCCAGTACAAAATTGTATATTTCTGTATGATGATATTGAATATATCAATTTAACATTAACATACTAACACATCATGTTAATGGACACAATGAATATGTACAATGTGCCCACTTAACACATATGTTAGCTAGAGTGTGTACGTGTTAGTGTGACTGTGTTTCTATCTCTCCTTTTCCTACATGGATGGGATAGTCAAACATATGGATATATAACATATTTTTCCACTTCATTTTTTCATTTAACAATTTATCCTGGAAACTAACCCATATGCCCAGTTTTGAGGGGAGACAGTTGTAGGTCCCAAAGTAAATATACTACTTACATTTGAAAGCAATAGAAAGATATTTTCCAGATATTCAGAGTCGTCGAAGTATTTTATTAAAAGCCAACCAACAGATGCATAAACCCCACAAATAATTTTTCCATCAGCTGTGGAAGAGAATGAAAACAAGTAAATCTTAGAAAACGAAATTGAAGGCCTAACGTGATGGGCAGAAAATGAGAACATCAATTGAACTCGGAGTTAAGACATAGAACTCTTGTCAATTAGCAGCATGCATATGTGAATAAACTTTGAAAGATTCCCATAATAACGCAGTAATATTTGGGAAATAAGAACTCGAGTTTAAAACTTCAGATTACCACAAACTGGGAGTGTAATAAAAACCAAGTGTGTTATTTTTTTTCTCTTTTATGGATACCGTGTATTCTTGATTCTAATAAGTGAAGCAATAGATATTCAATTTTTACAAGTGAACGATAAGCATGCTTTCTAAATCAATAAGGAAAGGGTGGGCTGCGGAGATTTCTGCAGATGTAGAAGCTGATGTGAAGACACAGCCCTTTTCTAGCTCACTGTTCTTGCCGGTTGCTAGCAGTGTCTCCTTAGCCAGAGGCTAAGTGACTGGATCTCCTCTGAATCCTCCTTCAACTTCTCTGACTTCCTGGGTCTATGCATGCTGTAGTTTTGATCTGGAATGTGTTCCCCTAAACACTTGGGTACTGAAGGCTTGGTGGGATGCCTGTGGCGGCTATTGGGAACTGGTGGGACCTTTAAGGGGTGATGCTTAGTGAAAGGAAGTTAGGTTATTATGCCCTTGAATAACTCCATCCTCTTCCTGATGCTCTCTTGGCTTCTTAGTACCACCAGGTGGGCAGCTCTGTTCCACTATGCACTCCCCACCAAGATGCTCTGCCTTAGCCCAAAGCCAAAAGCAGTAGGGACCATGGACCATGAAGTGACACCATACAACAAGATAAACTTCTTCTTTTTAAGCTGATTCATCACAGGTCTTTTGTCACAGTGACAGAAAGCTGACTAACACAATGTGTTACTAATCCACAGCCAAGTGCCTTTTCCCTCCACTGTCACACACAGGGGCCACTGAGGTCAGAACTGAGGCAAACGGACATGGCTCCTGTCTGTCCTCTGGGCTCCATGTATTCTGGCTCTCTGTGGACCTTAAGCTTTGGCATCAGATATGACGACAATAACCTGGAACTTATTTAACCAGTTCAGCAGTTAACTATCCTATGTTACCTGAGTCATGATCTAAGTTGTTGTGAACATTTGAAGTTACATAACCAAATATGAATGTGTGTGCATGTGTTTATGCTATCCTCTTTCTGCAAACCCTGGCTCATTCACACATATTTCTATGAATATGTCGGGGAAATGATCTTGACTCAGTAATTTAGGTGTGGGTCTGCCATTTGTCTTGTGGAATAAGGGACAAATCCCAACCCTCTCTGAATCTCAGTTTCCTTATCTATACTATGATGGATTGTTGGCATTCATCTCTGATTTCTTTCTTTTTCAACCTCTGGTTTAAGATCCACAGACTGGTGGTAAAAAATCAATTTGTAGGTCATTGGTAGCATCATACCAAATGAAACTGAATAGAATAAAATAGAAAATGTAGGAGCACCCATGACCCAGTAAGGGGATCATTTTTACTTCATGTAGGAAGATGAGTAGATGGGAGATGTGTGTGTATATGCTGCAAGGTAAAAGGCATTTCTTATGGGGAAGCCAGGTTGGAAAAACTTGATATCAAGTCTCCAATCCACAGTGATGTGTTTACTGTAGTCTGGCCAATTCCAGTAGGATGAGGATGGGGACCATAGATTGCAGAGAGTCTGATGTTTCCATTTTCTTTGGCTCTTTTTTTCCTCAGCTGTCCAGGATTTGAGTACACACATGAACTGTTCTGAACAATCTGTTCAAGTGTAATTGTTCATCGACCTCAGAATTTTCAGAGATTAAAATAAAATAAAATCAGGGCAGGCACTGGTGGCCGCTGGCCTGTAATTCTAGCTACTCAGGTGGCTGAGATCTAAGGATGGTGGTTTGAAGCTAGCCTAGGCAGGAACGTCTGTGAGGCTCTTACCTCCAATGAACTACCTAAGAACTGGAAGTGGAGCTGTTGCTCAAAGTGGTAGAGCACTAGCCTTGACTGAAAAAGCTCAGGGATAACAGCCAAGCCCCATGACTGAAAAAAAATCAATTCTCTGGCTTTTCACAAAGTGTGTGTGTGTGTGTGTGTGTGTGTGTGTGCACGCGCGCACATGCATGCACGTGTGCAAATGCACACACATGCATGTGTGCAGTGTGTGTGTGTGTGCTATCCTTGACCTTTTGTGCTCAAGCAAGGCTAGTGTGCTCTGCCCAACTCCACTTAATGGACTTTTTTTTTCTGAGTACCTGTGATAGGAGTCTTAGGAACTTTCCTGCCTGGTCTAGCTTAGAACTACAAGCCTCAGATCTCAAGCCTCCTGAGTAGCTAGGATTACAGGAGTGGGCATTGTGTTGTGGATTCTTATTTAACAATAATCAGCTAGTAAAGATTAAGAACCATTATATATGGGCATGTGTTTTAAAATGTAACATTCCCAAGAGAAGAGGATATTCCACACTGTACCCTGAAGTTGAGGGGTACATGGAGAGGCACGGGGTGAGGAGATCAGAAGGTAGAGAATGTCTGGTTGTGTGAAAGGCAGGGTAAACAGATCTAGAAAGGACTAGTTTGAATGAGTCCAGTGGCCTATGGGTGTGTGTGTGTGTGTGTGTGTGTGTGTGTGTGTAGTGATTAGGAAAAGAGTGTACTGGTCCAGGGTGGAATAACTTGGTGTTTCTTTGGGGGGGGGTACGTGTGTGGGGTCTCTGGATTTTGGATTGATTAATTTGTATGTGAAAGGAGCAAGAAGCTGTCATTTTCTATCTCAGGGAGTTGATTTGGCTAATCCTGGAATCAGCAGTCTCTGCAGGGTTGGTATGACCCTAGATGTCAAACCATCTGAAATCCAGAATATAAAACCCTTATGAGTAATTAATAAAGCATGTGGCCAGTCATTTGTCTTGCTTTCCCTTTGTCCATGGCCACTCATTTCTGTAAAAAGCATTTCAGTTTGGGGCTCATGGCTTGGTTTTAATTCCCACCCCTACTCCCATCCCGCCCCGGTATAGTAGTGAAGACTATTTTTTTTCAATCTAGGAAACAGCTATCTGCTTTCATGGTGAATAGTAGAAAACGTCCAGGTGTGGGCTAGTTGTCGGGTATGACAAGTACCACTGTGGAATGTGAAGTGACAGACTGTGAGCCTGGCTGACTCATTGTCTCTATAACCTCTGACTAGCAAATGATCCATCGCCTCTCCAGGCAGAATTTCCTGGCTGAATTATCAATAGGGTTCAAATCCCTTTGGGCAATAATTGTCCTTGGTCAATGCCGTCTAGAGCATTGCTCGGACCTTATTTGCCTTTTGCATTTCTGTATTTGGAGTTATCATTTAGGATCATCTCTCTGCCAATATTGGAACCATGGGAGAATAGGGAAGAAGTCAGCATTTGAGGACTTACTTGGCTTATTATGTAATTATGGATCATAATTTCACTATGTCTCCTACAAAAGTCTACCTCTAACTGCTCTGAGAGAGAGACAGAGAAAGACAGAGAGACAGAGATAGACAGACAGAGAGAGCTTTTGCAGAATTGATTTAAATCCTTTATAGGGGCATAAAGATATGATGGCCTCTTTTCCCTTACTTCTTGCTCAATGCCCTGTAGTGAAGAAACTGGGCTGTCCAGGTGTACACAACAAGGTTTGGCTTCAGAAGGACCTAAGTTCAAATCTCGGTCCTTGTGACTTCCCAATGTACAGTAGTGTGCGATTTGCTTAACATGTTTTAGTCTGTTCTTTACCTGTAAACCAGAGTGATGGTATCCATAGAAGCTGTTGTGAGGGTTAAATAAGTAGACTCAAGGAAAACATTGAGAAGGAAGCCAGACATTCAGTGTATTTTGGTGATTGTTTTACTGTCATTCATGCAGCATCATGGTGACAAGGTAGAGTCTTCTGTTATCCTTGGGATCGAGAAGGTCTTCACAGGCTCATGTATTGAAGACTTGGCTCCCAACTGCTGGCCCTATGAGAAGGTGGTGGGCATGTTAGAAGGAGGAGTCTGGCGAAAGGAAGTTAGGTTATTGTGGGGAGTTATTGGAGTGCTGGCTCCTTCCTCTCAGTGCTTCCTGAGGCAATCAGCTTTAAGACACCTGTCCTGTCACAATGGTAGGCCTCATTACAGGCTCAAGAACAATGGAGGCGGAGTCTAGCAGACTGGGCTGGCTTTGGAGCCAAGATCCTCTGGATCTCAGTCTCCAGAGTAACTAGTAGTTCAAGCAGGAAACACCAGTGCCTGGTGAGAATCCTGTGTTCCAAGAGCGAGTAGGCTCTTACCATTTAAAACAAATGCTTTTGCCAAAAGCGGCCTTGTCAAGCTAATTACTTGTAACAAGATTGTGTATAATAAACTCTAGTATAATAAAGAAGATTAGATGACCTGGCATTTGGGCTTGAGGATGTAGCTCAGTGGTAGAGGGCTTGCCTGGTATGCACAAAATAAAAAAAAAAGAGGAAAAAATATTCAAGAATTGTTTTATGTTCAGGGGTTTAGAGCTTGGTTATGATTCTAATTGTGCCAAGTGAGGGTGCCATGCTTTGAGCGGTAGGATATAAGCTAGATCTTTTCCCCTGTCTTTGTACTCTTTCTGGACTAGCCACTTCCGGGTCACGGGAGTGAAAGAGGTCAAGTGGCTATGTGTGGTGCCTCCTCAGGACTTGTCTTGAAACTGACTTGCAAGGTTGATGAGATCCGCCAATCCCAGGGCCACACCTGCAGAAACCCCACCCCCAGCGGGTGTGCTGAGGCCATCGGATCCAACACACTCACATGGGGAACCACTGGGTTTGTTCACAATTCAGGTGAGAAAATCTCTCCAGCCGAATGGCCTTTGGCAAATGATTTCGTCTTTCTTTTGTGTGTGTGCCAATACTGAGGCTTTTACTCAGGGCCTGGGTACTGACCCCGTTAACTTTTTTTTCTTCAAGGTTGGAATGCTACCCATTGAGTCACACCTCCATTTCTGGTTTCTTGGTGGTTACTTCGACGTAGTGTCTAACAGACTTTCTGCCTGGGCTAGCTTCAAACCTTGATCCTCAGATCTCAGCTTCCTGAAGTAGCTTGGGTTACAGGTGTGAGCCATTAGCTCACAACTTTTTGATTCAGGTTTTTAACTTGCCCCTCCATACTATAACTTTTTTTTTTTTTCCAGTTGTGGGGCCTGAACTCTGGGCCTGGGCGCTGTCCCTCAGCTCTTTTGCTCAAAGCTAGGGCTCTACCACTTGAGCCACGGCGCCACTTCTGGCCTTTTCTGCTTATATGGCGATGAGGAATCGAACCCAGGGCCTCATGAATGCGAAGCAAGCACTCTACCACTGAGCCACCTTCCCAGCCCCATACTATAACTTTAAATTTTTTTTCCCTAGAAGTCCAGTCTGAAATGAGCACTGCAGACCAAATATCTTTCCCATGGCTCAGAGCCTACAGACAGCCTGCACCCCCGTCTCAGACAGATGCCTTTCTCTGTGTATAGTCTGTGTCACCTGCTTGGTGGCCCAGGGAGACATTCCCGGCGTTAACACGGGAGTGAATCTGGAGTTTGGAAGTCAGAATGCCTGGCTCTCGGGGACCGCATTGTTACTTGTCCTCCTGTTTCCTCCTCTGTAAACTGGGGATGATAATAATAACTGCCCTACTTTCTCACATGGGAAGACAAAACGAGAAGAAGTAGGCTATGAAATAAGAAATGCTATTCAAGATGCAAGAGAATTTTAGATTCTTCGATTCCTCTCTAAATTAATCATAGCCCCTCACCCTTGTGGACGGCTTCTCAACTTTCAAAGCTCTTCCACCTGTGTTTGGTCAGCATCACAGTCGGTAGTGTTTCAGGGAGGATGGGAGAGAGGTCATGTGGCTTGCCCAGGGCCATTTTGGAAGTAACAGAGCTGGGAAAGAAGCCAGAGTCCCTCCTTCTCCCCACCCCAGTGAAGCTCTGTAGTTTATCCAGTGGAGTCCACTGCTTCCGCCTCTCGGTCAAATCCTTTGAAGCTCATCTGGAAAAGTGTTTGTGAGACCAAAGCTGCTGGTAGCCAGAGGGCAAGCAAGGCATAAACAACTTGCTTATGGGAATTCGAGCATCAGGTTATTCAGAGTAACTGCAGAGTTTTTCCCAGGCTGAACAAAACTGATGGGCCTGGTGGTCTAAGCTTTTGGATTACCTAAAGATTAGGTGGTAGAAAGATGGCCACATTGGCAGATGTCCAACAGGGATTATTTATTTATTTATTTAGGTGCCAGTACTGGGGCTTGAACTCATATTCTCACTTGGCATTTTTGCACAAGGCTGGGGTGCTTTACCAATTGAGCCCAAGCTCCACTTCTGTTTTTTTGGTTGGTTTGTTTGTTTTTGCTGATTAACTAGAGATGGGTCTCATGGACTTTGCTGCCGGGGCTGGTTTTGAACTGTGATCCTCAGATCTCAGTCTCCTCAGTAGCTAGGATTATAGGTATAAGCTCATGAGTACCTGGGATTCCTTGAATTCTTTTTTTTAAAGGATATAAAATTTTTAAAAAATGGTTTAAATTATATTGGTGATATACAGAAGAGTGACAGTTACATAAATTAGGTAATGAGTACATTTCCTTTTGGACAGTGTCACCTCTTCTCTCCCTGTCTCTCAGTTTTTCCCGCTTGTCCCCACCCACAAGTTGTATAGTTCATTTGGATTTCTTCAATTCTTTACAATGATGAGGCAAGGTTATCTATCTATCTTTTGTTGTTGTTGATCATGGGGCTTGAACTCTGGGCTTGGGCACTGTCTCTCTGCTCTTCAGCTCAAGGTGAGCACTCTATCACTTGAGCCACCACAATGTCACTTCTGGTTTTCTGAGTGGTTTATTGGAGATAAGAGTCTCTTAGCCTTTCCTGCCCGTCTGGCTCTGAAGGGTGATCATCAGATCTCAGCCTCCTGAATATCTAGGATTACAGGCACCAGCCACAGACGCTAGGAGGTTATCTATCTATCTATCTATCTATCTATCTATCTATCTATCTATCTATCTATCTATCTGTCTGTCTGTCTGTCTGTCTGTCTGTCTGTCTGTCTGTCTGTCTGTCTGTCTGTCTGTCTATCTATCTGACCACAAGTTCCTCTTACCCTTCCTTACTGAGTTTGAGATTATACTGTGCATCTCCATACCCAGCCTCCATTCATCTCTTCTGTGTGTACTCATTTATGTTCTTTTGTGTACTTTTACAGGACATATAAGTCATTCATCCATCAGAATATTTTCCAGTTTTGATGTAGATGTCAATCAGTGATGTCACCTACTTGTTTATTCACCATCATCTATGGAGTGGTCTCTCTTTTTTCCCTCCAGTCCTAGGGCTTGACCTCAGGGCTCAGATGCTGCCCCTTAGCTTTTGTACTCAAGCCATGTATCTACTTCCAGCTAGTAGTTTAACCACCCATTAACTATTTGAGACAAGAGTCTCCTAGACTTTCTTGCTCAGGCTGGCTTCCAATCATGATCCTCGGATCTAAGTTTCCTGAATAGCTAGAACTGCATGCATGAGCCACCCACACCGGGCTGATGTGATCTTCTGGCCTCCCAGATTTGCAAAGTAAACAGGAGCCACCAGGCAAAAATGCTCCCAGCTTTCTCCCATTGAAGGCTGGAAGCAGTTATGCATTGTTCCCTATCCTTTGTCCCCTTTCCATATTCATCCATCATCTCCTTAACAATGGTCATTATCATCAATTTTCTGCAAGTACTGGGGCTTGAACTCAGGGCATCTCTCTCTTGCTTAGCTTTTTCACTCAAATCTGGTGCTCTACTACTTGAATCACAACTCCACTTTTGCTTTTTGATAGTTACTTGAAGATAAAGAGTCTGTTGGATTTGTATGCCTGGGCTGGCTTTGAGCCTTGGTCCTCTGTCAGCCTCCTGAGTAGTTAGAATTAGAGGCATGATCCATTGTTGTGCAGAACAAATGATATATTTTTAAAAATGTTTGTTCTCTGAACCTATACCCTGCTACCTTCTCCTACCAAGAACACCCCGCTCTCTCTTTTCACAACTTCTTTCTGGTTATTTCTTAAGTTCATTTTCTGTGTGCTCCAGTCACTCCCACAAATTCTCTCAAGCCATCTGAGTTGGATGTTAATTTGAGCCCAGACATCTGTTGTGGGCTAAAATGTGTCTCCTCCCAAATTTATATGTTGAAACCCAACGCCCCAGAACCTCAGAATACAGCTATATTTGGAGAGAGGGTCATTGGTGAGGTAATGAAGTTCAACTGTGGCCGTGGAGAGGGGTACCTCATGAAGACACAGGACAAAGATGGCATTCTACAAGCTGAGGAGAGAGGCCTCAGAAGAAGTCAACCCTGCCAATGCTTTGATCTTGGACTTCAGCCTCAAGAATTGTGGGAAAATACATCTCTGTCTTTAATAGTTATTCCATCTCTGACACACACTTAGGGCAGCCTTGAAAACTAATGCATCTAATTTCTCTCCTCCAAATTGTCAGAAATGTTTCTTTGAAAAAAAAAGGATAAATAAAAAAAGTCCAGAAAAGGAGGTCATACATAGGCTTAAAAAAAAACTTTGAAGAATTCCTACAAGTTCATTTGCAAAGAAAGAAAAATACAGCTTCTGCTCTAAAGCCCGTGGGCAGGGTAGGCTAGCAAAGAAAATGCTGCTGCTGCTGTTGGGGTCTCTCTAGCATCCGCAGAGCCTAAAGGGAGAGTTGAATGTTGGGTACAGAAAACATACAGAGGATGCAAACCTCCTCTTTGCTCTGTTTAGCTTACCTATTTCTTCCCTATTTCTTTCCCAGTGCCCTTAGATTTTAGAAAGCTCACTAGGATGTGTTTTATGGCACATGGAGGCTTGGGAAATGAGACTTCTTGCTTGAGGCTGTGGTGGAATGGATTTCCTTTGTATAAATAGCATCAGATATTCAGAGAGAACGAAAGAGAGACAGAGACAGAAAGATACAGAGAGAGAGACAGAAAGGACACAGAGAGAAAGACAGAGAGAGGCAGAACCTTCACAGGTTCTACTATTCTAGCCCACTTTGTCCATTCCATTTTACCCAGCTTCTGCATTAAGATGTGAGAGCAAATTGATCCCAGCTTTTGGATTGAGTTTGGGGGGAGTCTCATCAGATCATGACAGGCAGAAGTGGCTCTCAGAGCACCTGAGTCTATCCTCAAACCTAGCAGGACACAGGGATACTGGCAGGGTGTGTGTGTGTGTGTGTGTGTGTGTGTGTGTGTGTGTGTGTGTGTGTGTGTGTGTTGGGACCATGTACCTTGTGACTCCCTAGCTCCACAGGGAACCTCAGGAGGAAAAATCAAATTTCTACTCATTCCCTTTAACTCCGCACATGGCATAGAAAAATGACACTTCTTTTTGTCTCTCCCCATTAGTAGGATAGACTGTGCACATTTCATTAGGGTCCAAACAGAAGGGACCAGTTTCTGATGGATAAAGTTCTATTGACAGCTCAAAAACAAAAAAAGATTTAGGAGCAAAGCCAGATCCAAACAATAGCATGTTATTTCCCCTGTATGCTCTGTTCATTTTCCACCCCTGCATACATATTTCTCCAGGTACAAAAGGGGAATAGTGATGGTTCATGGGTAGAATGTGGGTATTTTGATCATGTGAGCATCTTTAAGAAAAAAACATGTTTTGAGGCAGGCCCTGGTGGTTCATGCCTGTAATCCTAGCTATTCAAAGGTGGCTGGGATCTGAGAATCACAGTTCAAAAGCCAGTCCTGGCAGGGCAGTCTCTGTGAGGCTCTTCGTTAGCAACATGAGTCCCTTCCCATAGCTTAGTCCACTCCTTCCCTTCTCCACAGCTTAGCATGCTCCCTTCCTAGGCAACACCAGGCCCCTGTAGTAAAGGCAGTAAATAATCAGCCTCCAACCCCCTCTACCTTGGGATGGCACTTCTCTGGGGCAGCTGCCACCATCTAAAGCAACAGAAGCCCCTTAGAGTGACCTTCAGGTCTGGGCAGCTGCAGGCCCTTTATCTACTACTTGGGCAGCAGCCATAAATCCTAGTGTGCCATGATGAAGCCCCTGGCCCTCACGTCCACACCAGGGTCTCTGCCTCCTAGTCCCTTCTAGCCCCTCATAAACTTCCTAGGTTATATAGATCACCTCAGACAATAACTGTTGCTTCTTCTCACTCCTCTCTTGTGAGAAGGGTTCTTGCTGGCCTCCTTCTCAGCAATAAACCTTTCTTTGTTCTCTGTACCTGGATGTCTGCATGGTTCTCTGGCAAAGTCTAATTATTTTATTTAAGCTATCACTCATCTCTACTTAACCAGCAAAAAGCCATACGTGGAGCTATGGATAAAGTCATAGAGCTCTGAACCCCAGTAGTGGCACCCACAGGGGAAATAAAAACACTTTTCGTTGTGAAACAAAACAATGTAACAACCCACACGGGCTCCACTTGTACCTTCCACTGTTAACTGATGGCCAACCTTGTTTCATCTATACTCAAGATTCATTTTAGAGATTGCTTTTTATCGTTAAAATGGCTCTAAAGTCAAATGTATGGAATATACTATATTTGATGAATTATTGCTTAGATGAATACATCCTCCATCCTGTCAGCCCAATTTAAAAAATGATTCTTGGTTGGTTTACACACACACACACACACATACACACACACACACACACATTTTTGTTTTTGTTTTGCTTCACAACATATCCTGGATATCATCACGTAGCTCCATGTCCAGATATTCTAAATAATTTTTTTTATCATTCATAGTACTCCATTATGCATAGAATATCACAACTATGCAAACCAGACACGTATTGATGGGAACTGTTTTTCAATTGTTTTAAAAAGAAATCACAAATAATGTAGTGATTAGCTTTGTGTCTATAGTGTCTATATCTACAGATGTTTGAAACAGACATGGGATTTCTGGGCCACATTATACATTCATATAGTTATTTTGGCTATTGTGTTTCTCTTTAGCTAGATGTCATTTCTGAAATGACTTTCCTTTTAATTCAAATTCTTTCCTTTATTCTACCTCAGTCACCTTTCTTTTCAAATCTTCTATCAGTCCACTTGTCTTTATTTTTTCCTTTTTTAATACACTTTTTATTGTAAAAATACTGTACAGAGGGGTTACAGTTACATGAACAAGGTAATGAGTACTTTTCCTATGAAGCATTGTTGCCTCCTCCTTTGTTTTCCTCCTACCATCCCTTCCCTCCCACCTCCACAACTACACTCCCTCCCCCCTTGTCTGTATTTTTTCAATTATGGTTTGCGATTTTCTATCATGGTAGTCATCTGTTTTGCATGGATTTGTTTAAAAGGTCCCCCATTAGTATTTTAGCAATCATATCTGATTTTTCACTCTTTAATTTCCTTTATACAGAACTCTTACTTAAAATCCTGAATCCAAACACTCAAAAACCTCTAATCCAAATTCATCTTCTTCTTTTTTTTTTTTGGGTCCAGTCGTGGGGCCTGAACTCTGGGCCTGGGAGCTGTCCCTCAGCTCTTCAGCTCAAGGCTAGCACTCTACCACTTGAGCCACAGCACCACTTCCGGCTTTTTTTTTTCTCTGCTTATGTGGTGCTGAGGAATTGAACCCAGGGCCTCATGCATGCAAGGCTAATGCTCTACCACTGAGCCACCTTCCCAGCCCCAAATTCATCTTCTTTTATAGCTGATAATGCTAACTTCCTCCTTGAAAGCTATCTTCAAATATCTTTACTGCGTCAGGTGATGTTCTGGTGGAATAGTATTGATTAGCAGAAATCTACTGGAACAGATCAGAAAATGATTTAGATTGAACAACAGGAATATAAAAGGATGTTCAGTGAGAGATTTTGTGACGTATATGCTACTCAAGAATAATCTGAGAATAATCTGGGGTCAGGCAGTATGGTGAATTCGTGCAATCCCAGCTACTTAAGAGGTAGACATAGAAGAATCCCAATCTGAGACCAGCTGGGCAAAAACATGAGACTCTATTTGAAGGTGTGGCTCAAGTGGTAGACCTCTTGAATATCGAGCTCAATGCCTTGAGTTCAAACTCCAGTACTACCAAATACAATCATAGTACTCAATGTATGTATGTGAAAATGGAAGTAGGAAATTTGAGGGGATGGTTGGTGTTTGGAGAGATGGGAGGGGGGAAGAATGATGGAAGATGGAAGGGGTGACACTAATCAAGATACATTGTACTCATAAATTGGCACATTGAGTCGAAATCCCTTTGAACGAGTATTTAAAGATAATACAATTAAATTGAAAAATAAAACGTTCGATATTTCTGGTGAGAAATTTTTTTTTTCAGGGGAGAAATCTTTAAAAATCAACGTTCTTTTCAAGCTGACAAGTCTTCTTTATTAAATTAATCTGAAAATACACGCAGAGTATAAGACGGAGAAAGACAAATTTATTACAATGCTGGCATTTGTCGTTAAAAATCGTGAAAGTAAATGTTCATGAAAACAGGACTAGAATACATAGTAATTAATACCACACCACAGGTTGCTTTGCAAAGTGCCTCAGAAGAAGAAGTTAGGCCATGATCAAACACATTTGAGAAACACCACAGAAAACAGTCACAGGGTTTTTTTTTTTTTCCCTCAACTGTAAGATTTTTCAGACTTTAATAGCTGCTGTGTATTATCGTAATTCAATAGGCAATATTTGCTGGACTTACTTTACTAGGAAGTTTACATTTTCCCCCATGTGTATATAAGACTCCGTCATAATAATGTTTGAATGCTATTATATACTCTGTGTTGTCCAGAGGTATTTATTTATTTATTTTAATTACTCTTAAGTTTCAGTTCAATATGTCAGTATTTGAGTACAATGCATCTGGATCAATGTCATACTTTTTACCATCCCCAACCCAGCATTCCACCATTCCTGACCTCACCTTCCCCTCCAATTTGCTGGTTCTACTTCGAAGCATTTTCACAGCACGGGAAGGTATTCATGATACCTGTACGGGAGAGACACAGGTTATAGATGGCCCTCATAGCGTGGTCTCATCAATGGAAAACTGAACCCATTGAAACAGACAAAACAAAACCAAATGAAATGGCAACATATAAAAAGTGGTTGAGTCCAGGAAATGGGAAATAAAGTTTTACTTCTTCTCTTTGCTTGTATACATGTAGTAAGAGTTCACAATGAACATACATTACGATTGAGATGGAAGTCATAAAAATGATGTAGAAGAAAATGCGATATATTGTTTGCAATGTGTTCTCTGGGCAAAGAAGATGATGAAGCCATTTGTTCAATGTAATTTTGGTTTTTAAAAATACATGTATGGATGGTTGCACAGAGAAAAAGGAAATATACTGAGATATGAATTCATAATTGTGGGTTATATCTGGAATTATGGATAATTTTCCATGCATTTGAGGGAGAGGACATATTAAAATTTTTATAAGGAATATGTATTTATATATAAATATATGATATATAAACATATGTTATAAATATATTATACACAATATATTATGCTATATATTATATATTATGTGTAATATATAATATATAAATACATTATAAGCATAGTAAATATGCTTATATATTATAAATATGCTTATATATTATAAATATATATTTATATATAAACATGTAATAGATTATCCTTTATCTATTTTGTAATAGATACTATATGTAATATAATATGATATATAATAGCTATTATACTTTATATAATATCTACAGCCTATTATATAATAGACAGCATAATATATAATTATAATTATACAATATTACATCAGTAATATATGCAATATATTATAAATACGTATATGCATATATACAAATATATACAGATATACATATATATGTATAAATATATAAAGATATATGTTTTGTTCAATATGAACACAAATACATGTTCCTAGAAACATCAAAATAAAGAGACCTAGGGCAGGCAATGGTGGCTCATGCCTGTAATCCTAGATTCTCAGGAGGCTAAGATCTGAGGATCACAGTTTTAAGCCAGACCAGGTAGCAAAGTTTGTGAGACTCTCATCTGCAATAAACTCCTCAGACAAAGCTACAGTTGGCTCTGTAGCTCAAGTTATAGAACACTAGCCCTGAGAGAAAAAGCTCAGGAACAGCGCTCAGGTCCTGAGTTCAAGCCCTAAGACCAGCACACACACAAAAGAGATATCTGTGCCTTTCTTGAAGGTCACTAAAAACAGAACTTAAACCTCTTGGTCATCTAAGGGGATGTATCTTCAAACTGGGGCTCAGGAATCCCAGGGAGGATGGAGATGTGGATGTCATACAGATAGAAACATACAGTGCATAAGCTAATTTTTCTGGGGCTGGGAAGGTGGCTCAGCAGTAGAGTGCCTGCCTCGGATGCATGAGGCTGTGGGTTCGATTCCTCAGCACCATATAAACAAAAAAGCCTGGAAGTGGCACTATGGCTCAAGTGGTAGAGTGCTAGCCTTGAGCTGAAGAGCTTAGGGACAGTTTAGGGACAAGCCCCATGACCAACAAAAAAACCCAAAAAACCCCACTAATTTTTCTCATCCTTTACATGTCTGTTTTTTTTAAAAAAATTTTAATTTAATTTAATTTTTTTGTGAACATACTGTACAGAGGGGTTACAATTACATGGACAGGATAATGCGTACATTTCTTATCAAGCATTGCAGCCTCCTCCTTTGTTTACCCTTCACATCCCTTCCCTACCTCTCCCCTACCTCCCCCCCACCCAATCCCTCCCCCCTCCCCCCCACCTACCCCCCCCTCCTGCACCAACGTTGTAAAGCTCGTTTTCGACATGACCTTGTACTTCTCATTGTTGCAACAGGTCCACCTGTATCCTTAAACGACTTGTTTTTCCCATCTCCTCCACAAGTTATACTGACATCAAATATAGTGAAAGCAGGGGTTATACTGTGGGGGAGGGACATACAAAGCAACAAAGAGATAATCTTATAAATGCGTTAGAAACAAATGCATGAAATAAAAAATCATTAAAATACATATCTAAGGGTTCATTTTCCTAACATCACATTATCTGACCTTTTCCGCTTGACTCATACATATACTAGATATTGCAAATAAGGGAAACCATGGGACCTATGTTTACATGCCTGTTTTTGTGTTTAACAATATTCCTAATATTAGCACTGTAGTGCATTATGGATTTCATTAGATCTGTGTATTTACATTAGTGGTATTTTAACCCAAAAGCTCATTTGTAACTTAGCTTGTCAACTATGGCTCAACATCACCAAACCACCCCCAAACAACATCTTTAGACACATTTCCAAACTTCTAAGATTTCTTCCTGACCTCATATGCTTTGTGACCTAAGGGTTTACATCTTCTATGGTGGGAGGTGTTCAATAGTACCCTATTGAACTAAGGCATCATCAGCCTTAGTCCTGCAGATACCACCCCTCTCCCCCCCTCCCACATCACCCCTTGAGGGAGTGGAAGAGAAGGTCTTACTTGCTTAAGCTCCTGATGGGGCTCTTTGTTATGCATATGACAACCTAGTCTATGTTGACATGGGGACCAGAGTTCAACATGGTTCCCCAAGGGCTCAAATGAATCTAAAATCAAAGACTTTCCCTTGTCTTGAGTGAATGACTGGCTGGCAAATAGTGTATAGAATTTTATTTCTTTGTCTGACTGAGAACAACATGTTTATGACCAGAGGGAGTTAGCTTTTTTTTTTTTTTTTTGGTAAATGCCATATCTGAAAACAAAAGTTGCTAGATTTTTTTTCCTGAGGATTTAAATTCATTATTCTGCTAAGAAATCTCCTTCCATTGGACACATTTTTGTAGTGGGGCCTCCCTCGGCTCCTATTCAATTCCTACCTGGCTGTTAAGGGATTATGGTAGACTCATAGTTTATATAGGAGTGAGGGTTTAAAGTCAGCCAGCAGAAAACTATATGTAAAAATAGCTAGTTCATTCTGCAATTTTTCCCCCTATGGTGTTTCATGATTAGAAAACAGCATTGACGATAGAGTTTTGAGGCATTAAAGCTTAAGAATTTCCTAAACTAGTCCTGGGAATGTGGCTTAGTAGTAGAGTGCTTGCCTACCATGCATGAAGCCCTGGGTTTGATTCCTCAGTACCACATAAACAGAAAAAGCCAGAAGTGGCACTGTGGCTCAAGTAATAGAGTGCTAGCCTTGAGCACAGAGAGGCTCAAGGACAATGCCCAAGCCCTGAGTTCAAGTCCCAGGGACTTGCAAAAAAAAATTTCCTAAACTACTTTTTTCATTGTTGCTATTGATAGTACTGGGGCTTGAACTAAGGGTGCTGTCGGTTAGCTTTTCCACTCAAGGCTAGAGCTCTACCACTTGAGCCACAGCCCCACTTTTTGCTTTTTTTTTGCTGGTTAATTGGATATAAGTGTCTCACAGGGCTGGGAAGGTGGCTCAGTGGTAGAGTGCTTGCCTTGCATGCATGAGGCCCTGGGTTCAGTTCTTCAGCATCACATAAGCAGAAAAAGCCAGAAGTAGCGCTGTGACTCAAGTGGTAAAGTGCTAGCCTTGAGCTGAAGAGCTGAGGGACAGTGCCCAGGCCCAGAGTTCAAGCCCCATGACTGACAAAAAAAAAAAAGAGTCTCACAGACTTTTCTGCTCAGGCTGGCTTTGAACTACAACACCCAGATGCAATCTGGTTCAAAGCCAGCCTGGGCAGGAAAGTCCATGAAATTCTTATCTCCAATAAACCACTAGAAAAAAACCCCAGAAGTGGCTCTGTGGCTCAAGTGGTAGCTTGCTTGCCTTAAGCTGAAGAGCGAAGGGATAGCACCCAAGCCCAGAGTTCAAGCCCCACGACCGATGACAGCAACAAAAAAAGAAAAAAGAAAAAAAGAAAAGGCCTATGCATACAATGAATCTGTGCATCTGACATGAAAAGGATATACATATTGGAGAAATCTCCAACGTATATCTATCTCTATAGAATTTATTTATTTTTTGGGTCCCATCGTGGGGCCTGAACTCTGGGCCTGGGCGCTGTCCCTCAGCTCTTCAGCTCAAGGCTAGCGCTCTACCACTTGAGCCACAGCACCACTTCTGGCTTTTTTCTTTTTGCTTATGTGGTGCTGAGGAATCGAACCCAGGGCCTCATGCATGCAAGGCAAGCGCTCTACCACTGAGCCACCTTCCCAGCCCTCCACAGAAGTTTTGAGCTGAAAATCCAGACCAGGACTTCACTGTGCTTATAACACGTCCTGTGTGTGTGTGTGTGTGTGTGTGTGTGTGTGTATGTGTACGTGTGTGTATGTGTACGTGTGTGTGTGTGTGGCTGAGGAAGAAATGTTGTTTGAAACCAGCCTTCAGGGATGCTCATGAACCCAGCAGGAATGCCATTTAAAACACGGCCACTCGGTTGAACAAACGAGCTTTAGAGTGAGACACCCCTGCTTTTAAATCTTCATACTTCTCTTTATTCCCTGAAGGAGCCTTTTCACAGGAAATCCTTGGATACAAGGTCCATTCTTTGTGGTGAGACATGTCCAACAGGGCACATGGCATGGAATGGAGGGCTTGCTTGCCGCTGGGAGATGGGGGATGCCAGCTGAGAAATAAGATGTCAGGTCTTTAAGGGCTAGACCATTAAGGGTGCTTTTAATATATGGAGCAAAGGTCTTAGAACTCCCTTCCTTGGGTTCCCTTCTAATGCAGATGGGGAAGCAGAAGAGGCCACACTGAACGCGTGAGCTTATTATACCCGACTCTTACAGCAGGCTTAAACTGTGGGATCGCCACTTAGATCTGTTCCAGCTCTGAGTGGCCGCTTCATTCTAGGTGTGCTGGGCAACAGTAGCTTTCCTTTTCTTTCTCTTGTTCAGAGGCTTTTTATTTTTATTTTATTTTTTGTCAGTTGTGGGGCTTGAACTCTGGGCCTGGGCGCTGTCCCTCAGCTCTTCAGCTCAAGGCAAGCGCTCTACCACTTGAGCCACAAAGCCATTTCCGGTTTTCTGGTGGTTTGTTGGAGATAAAGAGTTTCACAGACTTTCCTGCCCGGGTTGGCTTTGAACCGTGATCCTCAGATCTCAGCCTCCTGAGTAGCTAGGATGACAGGTGTGAGCCACCAGCGCCCAGCTTTCTGAGTTTTTGAGTGGAAGTAGGAAAAGACAGTTTGGGTAAAGAAATAGGTTAGTGTTGGTTCTGACATGTGAAGGCAGTTTTCAGTGTTCACCTATGCAGGAGGAACTGGCCCTGGAATTCTGTTCTCAGGGTTCAAACTCCATATCCACTGCGTGCTATCTGAATATTATTCTCCTCATCTTTGAGATAGGAATAATAGTCATACCTAGTCCCTAGGGTTATATATTAATTAACTAAACCAGCCACTGGTAGCTCACACCTGTAATCCTAGCTACTTAGAAGGCTGAGATCTGAGCATTATGGCTCAAAGCAATCCCAGGTAGGAAAGTCTGTGAGATTCTTATCTCCAATTAACTACCATTCCTCCCCCTCCAAAAAAAACCAAAACACAAAAAAATACGCTACAACCAACCCCCCCCCCAAACCAAAAAACAACCACCAAAAAACAAAAACAAAAAAATCTCAGGGACAACACCCAGGCCCTCAATTCAATCCCCAAGAGAGAAAAGAAAAGAAAAGAGAGAGAGAGAGAGAAAGAGAGAGAGAGAGAGAGAGAGAGAAAGAAAGAAAGAAAGAAAGAAAGAAAGAAAGAAAGAAAGAAAGAAAGAAAGAAAAAAGAAAGAAAAAGTATGAGAGTCATCGTATTCATAAAATTCTTTCTTGAACTGCTGGATAAATAAGTGGGCTAAAGACTTAAAGAGAAACTTCTCTGAAGAGGAAATAAGAATGGCCACTAGACACATGAAGAAATTCTCAACCTCTCTAGCCATAAAAGAAATGCAAATCAAAACAACATTGAGCTGGGAAGTTGGCTCAGTGGTAGAGCGCTTGCCTTGCATGCCTGAGGCCCTGGGTTCGATTCCTCAGCACCATATAAGCAAAAAGGAAAAAAGAAGCTGGAAGTGGCGCTGTGGCTCAAGTGGTAGAGCACTAGACTTGAGCTGAAGAGCTGAGGGACAGCTCTCAGGCCCAGAGTTCAGGCCCCACAACCAGACCAAAAAAAAACAACCAACATTGAGATACCACCTCACCCCAGTTAGAATGGCTATAATCAAGAACTCTAATAACAACAGATGCTGGAGGAGATGTGGCCAGAAGGGAACCCTACTGCATTGTTGGTGGGAGTGTAAACTTGTTCAACCACTTTGGAAAGCAGTATGGAGGTTCCTCAAAAGACTTCACATAGAGCTCCCCTATGACCCAGCAATCCCACTTTTGGGCATTTACCCAAATGATCACAAATAAGGCCATACTAAAGTTACCATCACAACTATGTTTATCGCAGCATTATTTACCCTAGCTAAGATATGGAACCAACCCAGATGCCCCTCAGTAGATGAATGGATCAAGAAAATGTCGCATATATACACAATGGAATTCTATGTCTCCATCAGAAAGAATGACATTGCCCCATTTGTTAGGAAATGGAAAGACTTGGAAAAAATTATATTCAGTGAAGTAAGTCAGGCCCAAGGTCCCATGGTTTCCCTTATTTGCAATAACTTGTGTAAGTCTAGGACAAGCAGAAAAGGCCAAAAGCTATATATATATATGACCATATAAGATGACGTTAAGCGAAATGAACCCTAAGATAGGGACACAAATATCTTTTTTCTTTCCGTTATTGTTTTTAACATATTTATAATGTATCATGTAATTTTTTTGTTGCTTTGTATGTCTCTCCCCCCGCCCCATGGTATAACCCCTATTTTCACTGTATTTGATGTTGGTACCCTGCATCTCTAATTCTGCCGGGGGGGGGGGAGGGAAAAAAACAAAACGCTTAAATAAGGATACAGGTTGACCCATTGTAACAATGAGATGTACAAAAGACTATGTTGAAAATGAACTTTACAACTTTGGCAGGGGGGTGTGGGTGTGGGGGGGTAGTTGTGGAGGTGGGAGGGAAGGAATGGTAGGGGGAAAACAAAGGAGGAGGTAACAATGCTCATTAGGAAATGTACTCATTACCTTGCTCATGTAACTGTAACCCCTCTGTACAACATTTTTACAATTAAAAACGTATAAAAAAGAAATTGGGAAAAATTCTTTGTTGAATGGAAACTCTTTTGTACAGCTACTTAAATATCATTAAAGAAAAGAATTAAATATGTACTTGTAACAGTCTTGAGATATGATAACGTCCGTAGACTATAGCTACAATTTCCCTGTTCTGGAATCTAAGACTGAAAGTAGACCTGAGTTTTTTATTTTTTATTTTTTGCTTTCCTGCTATGGCTCCACTGCTTAGGAAAAATGCCACTCACACATTAAATGTTCAGTAAATATTTGTTGAATGCATACATGAATGTATGGATTCCTCTGTCTCCTTTCCCCGAGTTGGAAGGGGTTGTGAGTTTCATGCTACTATAACAAAATAACTGAGAAAATTGACTTGTAAAGAGAGCTTCACAGTTCAGAAGGCCCCGGGTCTGCAAATATGTGAGAGAGCAAGTCTGCTTACCTCTTGGGTGGAGAAGAGGAAAGCCAGGCATCTGTGGCTCATGCCTGTAAGCCTAGCTACGTGGGAGGTTGAGATCTGAGGATCGTGGCTTGAAACAGATGTGAGCTGGAAAGTCAATGGGACTCTTATCTCCAGTTATCCAGCCAAAAAGTCAGAAGTGGAGCTGGGGGGCTCAAGTGGTAGAGTGCCAGCCTTGAGTGAAACAGCTAAGGGACAGAGCCCAGGCCCTGAGTTCAAACCCTTATACTGATACAAAAGAAGAAAGAAAGGAAAGAGGAAGAGAGTTTGGTTCTGTATAGTCCATTTAAAAAAAATCACACCCCCATGATTTCA
The DNA here is from genome assembly GCF_000151885.1 of Dipodomys ordii. Taxonomy (NCBI): domain Eukaryota; kingdom Metazoa; phylum Chordata; class Mammalia; order Rodentia; family Heteromyidae; genus Dipodomys; species Dipodomys ordii. The sequence goes on from NW_012267230.1 coordinate 3,218,775, forward strand.
GTAGTAAGAATCGGGGGGCCTTTTACTTTTTCTCCTTGTGCCTGTCTCAGGACATTTGGGGACTTTATCCAGACCATAGTGAAGTGAGAGAACAAGGCTCCAGGTCTCTCTGTGCAGTGACCATGCAGATGCCCTGGATAACAAAAGAACTGGAAGGAGTCGACATTCATTCAGTCATTTTAACAAGTATCTGATGGTATCAAGTGATGGAGATAAAACATGACCAAAGCTCTGTTTCTGCCCCCTGAGGAAGCTCACAGAAAGATCACATGTGACCTGCACGTGACTTGAGCATCATCTCAGCGTCCATGGTGACGCAGGCATTGTCCAGACAAGGAATGGAATCAGGCAGAGGCCGTGTTGTGGAGGCTGAGTTTGCCAGAAGCAGTCTCCAGGGCCAGGACTTAGGTACAAATGATTCATTAAGAAGTGCTTTTAGGGGCTGGGAAGGTGGCTCAGTGGTAGAGCGCTTGCCTTGCTTGCATGAGGCCCTGGGTTCGATTCCTCAGCATCACATAAGCAAAAAGAAAAAAGCCAGAAGTGGCGCTGTCGCTCAAGTGGTAGAGCGCTAGCCTTGAGCTGAATCGCTGAGGGACAGTGCCCAGGCCCAGAGTTCAGGTCCCACTACCGGACCCCCCCCCAAAAAAAAAGTGCTTTTAATGTTGGGCGTGCATGGCTCATGCCTGTAATCCTAGCTACTCAGGAGGCTGAGATCTGAGGAAAGTCTGTGAGACTTATATCTCCAATAAACTACTCAGAAAAAGCCGGAAGTGGTGCTGTGGCTCAAGTAGTAGAGCATTAACCTTGAGCCAAAGAAGCTCAGGGACAGTGCCCAGGCCCTGAGTTCAAACCCCAGGACAGGCACACACAGAGACACAGACACAGACACAGACACACACACACACACACACAAAGTGCTTTTAGAAAAATCTGATAAAAGAATGGGCAGAAAAGGATGGAGGAGAAGAGAAGCCAAATGGAGCTCTCATTCAAGATGGCCTCCACTTCTTGGTGCTCATTTCTTGGCCATCTCTACTTCTTGGTGCTCATTTCTGCATTCTCCTTCCACATTGTGCCAACGCCCGTATGGGTGACCGGTAACATATGGCAGAAGTGATCACAAGCGTTGAGTTCACTCTTGCTCATTTTCTAGCTCTCTTCTCTTGGATCATTTGTTTTGGGAGAAGACTGGCCCTACGGAGAAGCCCATCTGGCAAGGAATGGAAGCTTTGTGCCAACAGTCGTGAGAATGATCTTGGAAGCAGATTCTCCATCCCCATCACATGACTGCAGCCTTCGCCAAGAACTTGACCCCGAGTGGTGCTGCGCCCAGATTCCTGACCCTCACATACGTTGGGACGTAACCAATGTTTATTTTGAGAAAGTAATTTTGTGGGAGAGCTTGTTATGTGCGTGGATAAATAAGATACTCAGTAAGGACAGGATTGGAGGCAAAGCCTTGACTTGATTTTTTTGTTGGGAAGTTCTGGGGCGCAAGTTTGTACTTAAGCCAAGAGAGCTGCCCTTTGACCTGGAGAGGGTAGGGGCGGGCAAAAAGGTTCCTAGGTCCGACCGGTCTTTCGAAGAGTATGTGTGTGCTTTCAAAAATGATGCTTAGAATTGAAATCCCTTTGTACAAGTACTTAAAGGTAATAAAGGAAAAACTGTACAGAAAAAATAAAACAAAAACAAAGCATACAGAAGCTAGAGAGAGCCAAGTGTTCTGAAAAAAGCAGAGAAGACCAAGAGGATACTGAATGGGTCTTCCCAGGGTCCACCCTCAGGTCCTACCTGCCTGCAGGTGACAGGGAACCCCACAGGGCCTCAAGCAAAGACTTGATATAACTCATTTCCTAGCTGGATATAATGTTACTGGAAGCCAAAGATAGATGGCATCCCGCGAAGTTGTTGTATAGTGATTGCAAGGCATGGGCACTAAGGACTGGAAGAGGGCTGTGCGTGAAAAGAAACATTTGTAGGCAAAATGCAAGGAAGACAGACGTGTTAGGACCATTCCCCGGCTCTTGGGATAGGTTGGGAGAGAGGGAGAAAGAGGGGGAAAAAACAAAGAAGGGGAAGAAGAGAAGAGGAGGAGGAAAGGAGGGAGGGAGGGAGAATAGTTTGCATTTAAGTAGAAAGGGTTCTGGGTGCTGAGGAGAAAGCACCCCAAAATTTTAGATTCAAGCAGCACAAAATTTAAGCTGGTTAGTTTTCTCCTTCGTCCCTTCCTCTGTGTGTGTGTGTGTGTGTGTGTGTGTGTGTGTGTGTTTGCGCTATTACTGGTGAACTCAAGGTGTCCAGGTCTCACTTGGCTTTTTCCTCTCATGCTGGTGCTCTGCCACTTATTTGAGCTCCACTTGCTCAGTTGGAGATAGAGTCTCTCAGATTTTCTTGTCTAGACTCACATCTAACCAGGATTCTCAGATCGCAGCCTCCTGAGTAGCTAGGATAATAGGAGTGAGCCTGTTCTTCTATTCTACGAGCTTTGAGAACAACTTTTAAGTTGCCATAATGATCTGGTCAGTCTTGCTGTCTTCCATTTCAGGCAGGATCCGATTCATTCCTACGAGCGAACACTTAACAATGCTACCTGCTAAACACGTCAGCACTGGGAAGTGGGAAATTTGTTTTACATCTTTTCATCCTTTGGTGTATCCTCTCCATTTCCTTGGCTCCCTTCTCCCTCCCTGCCCTCCACCTCTCCTTGTCCTTTTTCTTCTCTCCTTTCCACATCTCATTCCTTCATGGATTCCCTGGGTCATTTCACACCTTGCCGAACAGGTTCTGGATGTGCTGTGGCCTTTGTTTTGTCTTCCCGGGGATGCTCCCTGCAGGTCGGCACCTTGTAGAGAACTCCAGCAAATGGAATTGTGCATGCATCTGCATTGATGGGCTTGCGTGTGGGTTGGCTGGGCTCTCCTGAGAGTCTGGTGACAGCTGGGTAACCTGGGCTATCCAGCCGCACTGTTTCTGGGGTTCACAATGTTCTGGGCCCCCAGGTGGTTCACATGTCAGGGCGTTTAGGTTTTCAGAGAATTCTCCCTTCTTAGCAGGCAGGCATGGTTTGAAGTGCTTGGTGGGATTTTCCAGTTCCCGGGCTCTCGGGACCCAGGCTTGTGCTCCTTGTAGTCAGGCAGATGCTCTCTCCCCTGGAGATCTTCCGGGGAAAGCAAGCTTTCTACAGGCAATGGGATACACAGAACCACAGCTGGAACTAATGGCTTCCTTAGAAGCCTCCCTTCCTCTAGCCTTGCTTCTTAAGAGCGGGTGACCTCAGATGTCCCTGTTCATCTTTCATCCTTCCCAGGATCCTTGTTCGATCTTCACTTCTGTTGTCTCGTAACATCACAGAAGGCAGCTACAGAGCTACAAGGGAGCTCACGGCCCCATGTGGGCTCAGCAGTGAAGCCATCGTTAATTCTCTAGCCCTTCATTCCCTTGCAGACTCCCTGAAAAGAATACTGAGAGTAGCCAGGGTGAAAGAAAAAAGCAAAGCAAAACAAAACAAAAACAACAAAACAAAACAAAACAAAAAAACAACGGCAACAACTACTGCTGCTTGTGACCTGCTTGCTGAATAGGTTCAGATCCGTTTCTGCCCTTTCTTGTCTCTTCCAGTTACAAGGGTTTAGTTTTTCCCAGGTGGGTTCGTTAAAACACAACCATCAGCCACGTCTTCCCGTCACAGCCGGTGAACAGAGGGGAGACGCTGCCGTGGCCTGAGCAAAAACTTTCACTGCAAGAGGAATCTGTACAAGTCTTCCGAGCATCTCCAGCTTGAGGATGTCTTGGTAGACTGGCTGATTCTTCTCTATATTATCACCCCTGTCTTTCCGCACCTCCAACCTGGCTGAGAGCAATAGCCAAGTCTCCGCTGCTCAGCTGGTAGGTTGAACGCCTTTCTTCGTTCTTGGCACAGAAAGACTAACAGGTTTATTCTCACCACCACCCCCCCCACCCTGGCAAAATCATTTTCTATTTTGTCAGTACTGGGATTTGAACTCAGGATCTTTTCACTTGCTAAGCAGGATCTTTCACTTTCTGTCACTTGAACCACATTCTCAAATCCTATTTACTTTAGATTTCTTTTCCCTTCCTTCCTTTCTTTTCTTTCTTTCTTTCTTTTTTCCTTCCTTCCTTCTTTCCTTCCTACCTTACTTTCCTTCCTTCCTTCCTTCCTTTTTTCTGCTCCCTCATTTCCTCTCTCCTTCTCTCCCTCTCTCTTTCTTCTTTCTCCTTTCTTTCTTTTCTTCCTTCCTTCCTTCCTTCCTTTTTTCTGCTCCCTCATTTCCTCTCTCCTTCTCTCCCTCTCTCTTTCTTCTTTCTCCTTTCTTTCTTTTCTTCCTTCCTTCCTTCCTTCCTTTTTTCTGCTCCCTCCCTTCCTTTCTCTCTCCCTCTCTCCCTCTCTCTCTTTCTTCTCTCTCTCTGTCTCTTTCTTTCTTTCTTTCCTTCCTTCCTTCTTCCTTTCTTTTTTCTTTCTTTCTTGGCCTCCCCTGTAGCCAGGATTACAGGCGTGTACCATCCTACCTGGCTTGTTTTTGAAACAGCATCTTACTAACTGTCCAGAGTATCCTGGATGGATACTCTGTCTGCTTCTTCAGTAATGGGCTTTTTTTTTCTTCTTCTAGAGGTCAGTAGATAAAGCTTTGGTGGTACTTGGTATTTTGAGTCTGGGGAATTTACAATTTGAGTTATAGGCAGCAAGATGGCTGAATTTCATGAACAGAAAGTCGACTGAAAACAAAAAACCAAACATACACGAAAATGCATGAAGCAATGTCAGCTGTTGGCTGTTATGGAGGTGGTACTGGTGAGGGACACAAAGGAGCATCTGGGGTGATGGGAAGGCCCTGTGTCTTAATCTGGGTGATAATTACACAAGCCAATGTACTTTGTGAAAATCTGTAATGCTACATAGCTATGATATTTACATTTTTTCTATATATTATATGTAAATATAAATTCAAAACATAGGTCCTCTCAAAATCCTCCCCCCCCTTTTTTTTGCTTGAACTAAGGCACTGGGCACTTTCCTTGAGCTTCTTTTGCTCAAGGCTAGCACCCTACCACACTTCCAGCTTTTTTCTGTTTATGTGGTACTGAGGAATCAAACCCAGGCCTTCATGCATGCTAGGCAAGCACTTTACCACTGAGCCACTTTCCCAGCCCTCAAAATGTCCACTTCTTTCTTAGTGATTGTTCTCTCTCTCTCTCCTTTCTTCCTTTCTCCCTTCCTTCCTTCCTTCTTTCCTTCCTTCCTTCCTTCCTTCCTTGCTTGTTTTCTTGCTTTGCTGCTTTCTTTCTTGCTTTCCTGCTTTCCTTCTTTCTTGTCTTTGTCATGGGGCTTGAATTCAGGGTCTGGGCTCTATCCATGAGCTGTGGTAGAGGCTAGCTCTCTACCACTTTGAACCCCAGCTCCAGTTCTGGTTTTCTAGTGGTTAATTGGAGATAGGAGTCTCACAGACTTTCTGCCTATGCTGGCTTTGAATTGAGATCCTTGGATCTCAGCTTCCTGAGTAGCTAGGATTACAGGCGTGAGCCACTGGTGCCCAGCCCACAATCACTTTTCTTCACCACACTTTTTTTTTTTTGGGTCCGGTTGTGGGGCCTGAACTCTGGGCCTGGGCGCTGTCCCTCAGCTCTTCAGCTCAAGGCTAGCGCTCTACCACTTGAGCCACACT
>NW_012267230.1:3224505-3227002 GCF_000151885.1 Dipodomys ordii
GCCACACTGCCACTTCCAGCTTTTTTCTTTTTGCTTATGTGGTGCTGAGGAATCGAACCCAGGGCCTCGAGCATACAAGACAAGCACTCTACCACTGAGCCACCTTCCCAGCCCCTCTTCACCACACTTGACTGGGAACTGTCCCTATGTGTTATGGAACAGGATCTGCATTTGGTTGAGTGTTCAGCTATCTGCATTGGGAAACTTTAAAAAGTCATTTACTTCATCATTAAATTGTATCTTGAAATAGGACTTTGCTTTTTAAGGACATTTTTAGGTTAAAAGTAAAACTGAAAAGAAGGTGCGGAGGTTTCCCATTCCTGAGTTACTGGGCTTATATAGCCTTCTGCCCAATCATCTCTAGTGTGCTATGTAACACCAGACTGGTCCATCATTACGACTGGCTTGCACAACCATAATCATTGCTGTACTATTTTCCATAGCCTGGCTATGGAAACAACCTGGATACCTGGATGCCCTTCCATGGATAATATCTCTTCAATAAAATTTTACTCATCCATCAGGGAAAATGATAGCATGTCATTTGCTGGGAAATGGATGGACCTAGAAAAAAAAATAATGTTAAGTGAAGTAAGTCAGAGAGACCATAGAAGCATGTTTCCCTTCATCCATGGAAGGTTGATCTAAATTGTAAGTATCTATATAAATATACACAGGGCCATTGCATATGTCACAGAAACATACTCACTAAAGCATGAAATACACAAGGGAGCATTTGCAAGGGTGTAACTTCTTTGAACAACTAACCTAGCTAGTTTAGCAAAATGAACATCAAGCACTTGGAACTTCTGGTGTCAGGAGAGAGCGGGAAGATAAATGCTGAGAGGAAGGATGGGACAATGCAGGCATAGGATTCCATGTACCTATGTGAAAATAGAACTGAGAAATTTGAGGGGATGGGTGGGGCTGGGAGAGGAAAGGAATGGATCAGGATGCATTACACTCATGAACCGACATGTTGAAACGAAACTCCTCTGAACAACTACCTAAAGATAGCTTCAAACATTTAAAATAAGCCAGGCGCTGGTAGCTCATGCCTGTAATCCTAGCTACTTAGGATGCTGAGATCTGAGGATCGCAGTTCAAAGCCAGCCCAGACAGGAAAGGCCTTGATACTCTTATCTCCAATAAATCATCAGAAAAACCAGAAGTGGCCATGTGGCTCAAGTGATAGAGTGCTTGACTTGAGCTGAAGGGCTAAGGGACAGCACCCAGGCCCAGAGTTCAAGCCTCACACAGCATCTATAGTTTACATGAGGGTTAACCCTTGATGAGTTACCTTCTGTGCCTTAGGGTTTAATGACTTCTAGAATATACCGTAGGTCTTTCATGGACTCTGGATTCACCATGGAGGATATCCATCACTGGATACTGAAACACATTGCAGATACAGAAAAGACTGATTTGAGTGAGATCCAGAGCCTTTTCCTGGTGACCCGTGAAGCTGGTCTGAGGCTGCATTCTAAATAGTGGTTATTCAGTCTTACTGGTAGACCACAAAATTAGTCCCACCATCAAGTTCTTGGAGACTCTTTTAAAGTCATGGTTAGTGAAAAAAAAAATCACAGGACAAGTTCAAGCCCATGGCTTTAGCTCCAAGGAAATATCCTTGGATGATTGGGACAGATGATGACTCAAAGAGACGAAGCTTGGTAGGCGATCTCATTATCAGAAGAAGTCCATTACAGCAGTCACCCATCTCTGACTCAGGCTCTTACTCATCCCTGTATGACTGGTGTCACCACCAGGTCTCACGCTTTCTGGGTCAGAAGCTGGAGCTAATGAGCAGACTTGACAGTGGCATTTGGCTTCACGTCATGGCACTTGGTGCGCTCTTGCTGAACTCCCAGGTTAAACCATCATCTCCAGTTATTTATCCAGTCTCTGGGGCTGTGTTTCACCAGAAAAGAAAGCGTTCACTCTTCTTGATGGGTCTGACTCAAAGGCCACGCTAGCATGTAAAACAACTAACGGGTTACCCAGTTGTTTACACACTATCATTTTGGACCAGGACTTCATGGTTTTTGTGATTTCGGGAGCTAGAAATACATGGAATTGGGTTGCTGACATACAAAGAGCTAGTCATGGGCTTACAGCCCCATTTGCCTTTCTCCTCAAAAGAGTTTGACCGAGACACAGACTATTTGGCAGAGATCACTTTTACTACCACGAACACCATTTCTTGGCTCAATAATGCACAGAACTTCTGAAGCTAGGGAGCGGTTTCTCAAGTGAAGGAATGAGCAAAGAACCATTGTGACACCATGGCCAATCACACAAGTGATCTACTGTCAGGTTTTGACCTCTATCTATTTATTTAATCTCTCTGAATCCCAGATGTTTCTTCTTTTGGTGATACTAGGTTTGAACCCAGTGCTTCCCAAGGAAGCATGGAGCACTAAGTCATATCCTCAGTCTGTGCTTTTGCTTTACCTTCCTTCCTTCCTTCCTTCCTTCCTTCCTTCCTTCCTTCCTT
>NW_012267230.1:3227052-3319836 GCF_000151885.1 Dipodomys ordii
CTTTCTTTCTTTCTTTCTTTCTTTCTTTCTTTCTTTCTTTCTTTCTTTCTTTCTTTCTTTCTTTCTTTCTTTCTTTCTTTCTTTCTTCCTGTCATAGGGCTTGAACTCTGGGCCTGGGCGCTGTCCCTCAGCTCTTCAGCTCAAGGATAGTGCTCTACCACTTGAGCCACAGTGCCACTTGCGGTTTTCTGGTAGTTTATTGGAGATAAGAGTCTCATGGACTTTCCTGCTTGGGGCTCGCTTTGAACTGGGATGCTCAGATCTCAGCCTTCTGAGTAGCTAGGATTATAGGCATGAGCCACCAGCACCTGGCTAGTTTTTTTTCCCCTCCAGATAGAGTCTCACTCTTTTGCTCCAGCAATCTTCCTCTCTCCATCTCCCAAGTAGCTGGGGTCACAGATCTGTACCACCCAGCTCTCAATTTCTTCATCTATAAAACACAAGTGTGTATATGTAATACATAATGTCTGCAATGCAAATGTATCAACAATACCACATATAATACACATATTCTCATGAAGAGTACAACGTTCTTGATGAAGTGCTGGGCACAGTACATTTCATCACATGGAAGTAACTCTGCTAGGTGGGGTTACTACTTAACATATATCCCTTTCCTCCCCCTGCCCTGATCTCCATAAGATTCTAGACTTCCTGATCCCTAGATGTTGAGTTTTGCCAAATGACAAAAGAATGTATATGGCAAGAACAACACAGACATTCTGAGTGTAGGCTTTAAGGGTGTCATGTGTTTTTGCTTGTTTCCCTGGCATCATTTCAGCCATCACTGTGAGAAGAATACACCTCCGGTGGCCCCTGCTCTTACCCCCAGATAACCTAGAAGCCAGGATGGGTGCAGACCCACTTCAGCCATCATGAATCGGACCTGAAATTTGGAGTTGAAGCTCAGGGCAATGCGGCTGAAGACAGCTGAGCCCTCTTGATCTGCAGACACTGGAGTGAGAAAGGATTGCCTAACTACTGCATGCTACTGATGTTTTGTGGCTGTTACACAGAAAATACTGACTGATGTAACAACAAGATGGTTAATTACACATACCATGAGCTCAGGATGAGGTATACAGAGGAGCGAGGGTTAGTAAAGCTAGCTTATCATGCCAGAAGCCTGCTATAGGAACTTTGAATCAACTTTATCCACCGTATTCTAGTTTTGTTTTGTTTTGTCAGTCATGGAACCTGAACTTTGAGTCTGGGCGCTGTCCCTCAGCTCTTCATCTCAAGGCTAGCGCTCTACCACTTGAGCCACAGCGCCACTGCTGGCTTTTTCTCCTTATGTGGTACTAAGGAATCGAACACAGGTCTTCATGCATGCAAGGCAAACACTCTACCACTGAGCCACCTTCCCAGCCCTCTATTTTTTTTCTTAAAGCAAGTGTTATAATCATTTTATGTAGCCCAATATCTCCCTTCCTTCCTCCTTTCCTCTCATCCTCTCTTCCTCTTCCTCCCTTTCTCCCTCCCTCCCTTCTTCCTTCCTTCCTTCCTTCTTTCCTTCCTTCCTTCCTTCCTTATTCACTTTCCCTGGGCAAAAGATGCCTGTTTCTAGAGGAACAAAGAAATGGTGAAAAAGTGGACAGAAAAAACATTAACAGTTCTCTCTTTCCTTCCTTCTCTCTTTCCTTCTTTCTTTTTTCTTCTTCCCTCTTTTCTTTACCTTTTTCTTGTTTTCTTTTTCTGAAGTAGTTGTACAAAGGGGTTTCAATCTAACATGTCAGTTTCTAATACAATGCATCTGGATCAATATCACCCCTTCCATCCTCCTCCCTCATACCTCCCAACCACGCCCATTTGTTATTTTCTAGATGTAGGAATAAACGTTATCTCTATAACAATTTAAGTGTCTCATCCTATTTTGCCATTTTTTTATGTTATAGAAAAGAAATTGAGGTTCTGGGATCTGGAAGCCAAAGTTCTATTATTGTTTTTTTTTCCTGGCTATTTTCTCAACAGTATTTCTTTGTTCCTCTGTAAACAGGCATCTTTTGCCCAACATCAAAAATCACATACTAGAAGATTCTTCATCTTCCACCTTATAAGCAAGGTGAATCTTAAAATTAGCTCTGTATTGGCGTCTGATCTGTGTGAGCCAGGGGTGTTTCCAGCACCAATCCAGCTGGGGTCTTCTATTAAGACAAACATTGGGGGGGGCTACCATATGTCAGGAGCTAAGGACAGTCATGTGGGTGTGGAGGAAGCAACTTGAGCAGGGGAAAAGGCTTTCTGGAGACAAAGAACTCTTTCTAAGACCAGCTGCCGAATCTACCTTAAGAAACAGGTCATTTCTCTGCTTCCGGTCTCAAAACTTTTAATAGAGAAGAGAGATACATTGAAATTCTGCTGGAATTTCATCCTTCCACAGTAGATTAAGAACAGTAACCACACAAAGTCCAAGACAGAATCCGTGGCAGGGGGAATCGGCTCCTGAGGGTATGCTGAGCAGACCTGGTTACCTCTTTTGCCTTTAAGATTTCTTGAGGTGATGGGAGAGAGGGACGGAATCTCTGAAGGTATAGCAAAGATAAAAAAGTGCCATAGGCAGATGAGGGAGTTCCTAATTTACAGAAAACAGATATGATCCGATTTATTGAGATAAAATTGGAAGAAACAGCTCACAACATATGGGGAGGTAGATGGTGGCCAAGTGGACGCCATGCATTCTCTCATCCAAGTGGAATTAAAAAAGAAAATGGAAAGAATTGAAAGTGCAGACCAACGTGGCTTCAGCTCTTGTTTCCATTGCTTATTGTTGTTCTAAAGGGGTTACACAGAGGGGTTACAGTTACATAAGTTAGGTAAAGAGGACATTTCTTCTTGGATGACATCACCCCTTCTCTTATTCTCTCCCAGTTTTTCCTTCCCATCCCCACCCACAAGTTGTACAGTTCATTTTCAACACAGCACCCAGTGAGTACCACTGCTGCATTTGTTCACCCTTTGTCTCTTTATTTCTGTGCCCTGCCTACCCTCTCAAAGACAGATCTTATTTTCACAGCAGCACCTCTCTCTGTCTCTCTTTCTCTCTCTTTGCTTCTCTCTCTCCCGTTTTTACTGGCAGTATTTGAATTCCCACGTTTATGCCAATTGTCTGTTTCTCCAAGGTGGGAAAAATGCAGGTGAGATAAGGGGAAACATATGGCTTCTGTCCATAGAGCAGAGATTCTCAGTTTCCAAGCTGTAGAGTTTCCTGCAGAAATGTAAAAATATTGAGTTCCCTGGGCTCCATTCAAAACCTCCGGAATAAAATCTTTGAGAGTCCAAACAGTTAGTTTTTCAAAAAAAAAAAAAATCCTCAAGATTCTCCTGCTCCCAGCTGAGGACTATTATTTTGAAGCATTTCCTTCAGACTCAGCTTAGAATTTGGGTGAGTTGGAGTACACCAACATGTATGTAGCATGGGTTTCAAAAAGACAACCAGGAGAATGGAGAGCTTGGAAATAAGTGAATAGACAGCTTAAGAAAACTTTCCAGACCTGAAGTCTTCTCTCAGGTACTAAGGAGGATGCACAAATAAACTATCAGTTCTGAGCATAGCTATCAGCGTATGGTGGATATGGGGAAGAGATATTTCAAGATTTAGTTCTTGTAAATTTTATGCCTTAGTCTCTCTCCCTGTTTCTGTAAAAAAATAACTTGGAGGGTTAAGTGAGTTAATGCATAGAAAATTCTTGTAACAGTGATCTGTGATAAGTGTTCAGTAAACATTGTTATTCCACAGTATGTGTATTTACTCAGGTTATTAAAAACATTTCTTTCTTTTCTTTTCGTTGGTCATGGGGCCTGAACTCTGGGCCTGGGCACCCTCAGCTCTTCAGCTCAAGGCTAGTGCTCTACCACTTGAGCCACAGTGCCACTTCCAGCTTTTTTCTTTTTGCTTATGTGGTGCTGAGGAATTGAACCCAGGGCCTCAGGCATGCAAGGCAAACACTCTACCACTGAGCCACATTCCAAGCCCTATTCAAAATATTTCTTACACAAACATATATAATACTTATTACTCCAGTGACTCCAGAGAAGGTTCCCAGTGGTTCTTTGTTTTATTTTTTTTATTTTGTCTATTATTTATTTTTGTGCCAGTCCTGGGGCTTGAACTCAGGGCCTGGACACTGTCCCTGAGCATTTTTGCTCAAAGCTAGTGCTCTACCACTTGGAGCCATAGCTCTCCCTCCAGCTTATTTAATTTAATTTAATTCGAGATAAGAGTCTCATGGAATTTTCTGCCTAGGCTGGATTTGAACCATGATTCTCATACCTCGGCCTCTTGAGTAGCTAGGATCACAGGCATAAACCACTGATGCCTGGCTAGTTATTTTATTTTTTTTACAAAACACATCCAACTAGCATACATTAGACTTGTGTTATTTTTGCTGTTATGATCCTGGCTTACCTATAGAAGTGATTTAGGCATAGTGAATGCTGTCCATGGTCCTTCCCAGGTGAACCCATATACGTAGAATAATATACTACCTAGTATATCATTTCCAGAGTCTCGTTTTTTTACCCTCAAATGCAAAAGGCTGAAAGAAAGAGTATGACTTCCTGGGGTGCCCTATTCACACCCATGGAAGCATCTGAGACCCCAAAGGAGCCTGGCTTAGTTCCATAGAGTGAGCAGGAAAGCCAAGTTGATGGCACGGAATCTGCAGCCAGATTGCAACAGCACTGTGGGAGTTTGGGAACAAGCCCGGGAACCTGGCAGCCTGAACGTGCTCGGTGACCTTCTCGAAGCTGACAGTTCACGCGAGCCCCGTGTCTCTGTCGCTGTCTCGTGTCTCCCTCCCGCACTCACAGAGTTGGAGAGAACAGCTTGAAAAGTTATGGTTTAGATATAAGACCCTCGATCTTACTGTCTTACGGTTCTCAACAGAAGTGGAGAAAACCATCCAAAGACTATGGAGAGTCAAGAGTCATAAAGAAGCCGGGCGCTGTTGGCTCACGCCTGTAATCCTAGCTACTCAGGATGCTGAGATCTGAGGATCATGGTTCAAAGCCAGCCCGGGCAGGAGAGACCGTGAGACTCCTATCTCCAATAAACCACCAGAAAACTGGAAGTGGCGCTGTGGCTCAAGTGGTAGAGCGCTAGCCTTGAGCTGAAGAGCTGAGGGACAGCACCCAGGCCCAGAGTTCAAGCCCCATGACCGACAAAAAAAAAAAAAGAGTCATAAAGAGTCATATGTATGTTTCTGAAGTGTGTAGTACTAAGGCTTGAACTCAGGGCTTCATGCTCTGGCTTGCCCTTTTTGCTCAAGGCTGGCACTCTACTACTCGAGTCATGTTTCCACTTCTGGATTTTTTGCTGTTTAGTTGGAAATAAGAATCTCACGGAGCTTTCTGCCTATTTTGGCTTTGAACTACAATCCTCAGATCTCAGCCTCCTGAGTAGCAAGAGGATTATAGATGCGAGCCACCAGTGTCTGGCTGGTTGGATGGCTTAGAGAGAAGAGAAACACTTCTTCTTTGTGACTTTTGCAAACCCGATGATTTGAAGATTTTTAAAAAAGAAAGGAGCTAGAAGTTAGGGGGAAAAAACCTCTGTCATGAGTCTTTTATTTTCTGGCTGAGGCTTGTTCAATTGTTAGGTTTGACTGAACTACAAGTGTTCAAACTAGATCACGGACATTCAATTTCTTAAAAATTCTCCTGCTGGTTTCCAGGTACCATGCATGCCGTGAGTGGTATGAAAGTAAAAAGGAGGAGACACGTTCCCTTGAGAAAGTCAATGTTTCACAAAGTAAATGACATACTTACTTTTTGCTTAACAGGCAAGAGTTTTCTAGGTAAGGGGAGGAAGAGTCTATGCTGAGAAAGTAGAAGTTTCTGTTCTGAGACCCAACTGCAAGTCTGCTATGATAGATTCATGTGATTGAAGTCTAACATTGTGAGAAAGGGTGGTGATACATAATGTTTAGGCTAGGAAAAAATTAGGGGGGGCTTTATCCTTCATCTAAAGCATTAACCTAAACAGATTTGGGTTGATAAATGACCATTAAAGGATTTTAAATAGTGAAGAGGGACCAGCACTGGAGATGGAAAGTTCAGTTAAGGGACCATCTTATTGTCCTTGTCAGCCACAACTAGACTCAACAATATCTGGAATGGGCAGGAGACAGAAAACACAAAGACAGATTTGATTGAGAGACAGATGACACCTCACAATGTGAATATCACTCCACCATTGTCCAGGTTCCAGGTTTTCTCCTTTTTCTTCTTTTAACTCTTCACCCACTCTGTTTTGACCCCGTACATATTTACTAAATGAAAACCTCCCCAGGAATGGAAGAACTCATAATTGCTCAATGTAATAGTCGCATCTTTATCCTTTCTAATTTGACCCGTATACAACATTTGGAACTGACCACTCACTCCCTTCTTATTGAAAAGTACCTTTTTTGTTTTGTTTGTTTGTTTGTTTTGTTTTGTTTGCCAGTCATGGGGTTGGAACTCAGGGCCTGCGCTGTCCCTGAGCTTCTTTTGCTCAAGGCTAGCACTCTACCACTTGAGCCACAATGCTACTTCTGGCTTTTTCTGTTTATATAGCACTGAGGAATCAAACCTGGGGCTTCATGCATGCTAGGCAAGCACTCTACCACTAAGCCACACTCCCAGCCCTGAAAATTACTTTATAACTTCTCCTATGGCTCTGTCCTTTTAGTTCTTTTAACCAAATACTTATCTTTTGACATTTTTCTTTTTCATTATTGTTAACAGAATGAGTTTTCTGATTTCCGATTGACACATAATTAAAAAAAATAAAGTGATGCAGAATTGTACAACGTTGACTTGTAAAAGTCACCCACGATCCATGCATCATCCATAGATAACAAAGATTATCTTCCTTGTCTCTTTTTCTCTTTCTGAAATGGTTTCAAAATTGTGTCTACGGCCCCTTTTTTTTTTCCTTCCTTGATCTTCATTTTTATTTTTTTCAGACCGGTTCTCATTTTGGAAGAAACTTTGCCAACCAGGATTACCAAAGAAACTGTTCTTTTGTGTATAGTTTGAAAGAAGTGAACATAATCCTCTGTCTACCAGACCACCTGTTCCCGTCAGTTGGCCCAATAGGGAATGTGTTGTAGGGAAATCTTTACTGTCTATAGCTAACCTTCTGAAACAACTCAAGATAAAAATATGCTCTGCTGAAAGGTGGGGAAAAGGATTCTTTACAGCGTTACACACAGAATATGGGTTTAGAAGGACAGACTGCATTGGGGATAATAGGAAGAGGCCAGGAATCATTTTTATTTTACCTGCTCAACCCCAATAATGATAGTATAATGTGTGATAGATAAAGAAGATGGTGCACTGTGCTGTATAGTTCATTTGGCCGGAATGGGAATTAGGAGCAACAGCACAGAAATATTAACACAGGACAGCTATGAGGGTGGAGCTAATCTCTGGGTGGGGTTTTAAGGACATCACAAATAAAATTACCATCATAGGCCATCAGGAAAACAAGTCCCTCCCCATTTTTAAAATTACTCTCTCCAACGAGTTGTATAAAGGAATTTTCTTTGAACATGTCTGTTCATGGGTACAACGCATTTGACCATTCACCTCTTCCACCATTCTCTTATTCTTCTCTCTAACTAACCCATCTCTACCCATCTCCTCCAATTCCCTAGCTCCAGTCTTTTAAATGGTTATGATAGAGGTGATGTACTGAGGGGTTACAGTCACATAAGTCAGGCAAAGAGTGCATTTCTTTTTGAGCAGTGCCACCCTTCCCTAGCTCTCTCCCAGTCCCTAGCTCCATTTTTATATCTGCACACTGAGTGTGATGGTTACCTTCACTCATTATTCCTCCTATGTATATGCCTCTGTTCCTCGAGCCTCCTCTCCCCCCAGTTAAGACATGTTTCAATTGGGAATCGTTTTGTGAAACTGTTTGCTAGTTGTTCAGACGGCTGCATTGGAGGGGGGACTCACTCCTGCTGCATTTATCATCCCTCAGTCAGTTGGGTTGTACATATGCGCTTGTGGCTCTGAACATGTGCTCAGATACGTTTGTATTTTGGGAATATAAGTGAGCGCAACCACTAGGAACACTGCGGAAGCCAGTATGGCGATTCTTCAAAGAACTTAAAGCAGAACTGTTCTACAAGGCAGTGCTACAACTTTAGACATTCATTCAAATGACTGCAAGTCAGGATGCAGTAAAGATCCTTGCATACCCATGCATACTGCAGCACTATTCATAGTAGTGGAAACAGCTAAGATATTCTACTGTTGAAGAATGAATCAAGCAAATGCAATATCTATCTGTCTATCTATCATTGGTCTATTGATCATCTATGGTGTATATATTTATGATCTTTATATCTATATTGATGGTGTAGTCTAGATATCTCTATATCTATTTTCATCTCTTATCTTTTTACCTATCATCTATATCATCTATATGAGATGGGCAAATGAGATATAAACATTTGTGTAATGGAATTCTATTCATAGTGAGTAATAATTAATTTTATTCATATAGACTAGTCCATCCAGAAGAATATTAATATGTCATTTGCAGAGAAATAGATGAAATCAGAAAAAAATAATATTGAATAAAGTAAGGCAGGTTCAAAGGGCACATGTTTTCTCTCCTATGAGGAAAACAAGCCTTAACAAGGATATTGGTAGGTCACTTATTGATTCTCTAAAGCAGTTTCTTCAGTGTTACACTAGAAGATAATGAAGAAGTTGCCTATACCTTAGGGCCTTTCCTAGTTCCATACACCCATAAGAATTAGGGGTATACTACTTGGGAGATAGATTTTTCCTTCTAGTGAAATGTTTCCAATTCTCCTTCATGGGGGTAGTCCTCAAAATCACTAGACAATAGAGATGTTTTCTTCAGGAAGGCTTTAAGGTAGTGAAATATCAGAATGAGAAATTTGTTTTTCTTTCTTTGTTTTTTTGCCAGTCCTGGGCCCTGAGCTCTGGGTCTGGGCACCGTCCCTGAGCTCCTTTTGCTCAAGGATAGAGCTCTATCACTTGAGCCATAATGCTACTTCCAACCTTTTCTGTGATTAATTGGGATAAAAGTCTCAGAACTTTCCTGCCAGGGCTGGCTTTGAACTGTGATGTTCAGATCTCAACTTCCTGAGTAGTTAGACTTACAGGCTTGAGGCCCCAGTGCCTGGATGAAATCTCTTTTTCCACAGTGACATTTGCTGGGCCAATACGTTAATTGTTTGTTCTAATGAACTAGGGGTCCCCCAAAGGTAAAGATTTTGCTCCTAAAGGCTATTGGATAATGTGCGCAGACAAATTTGCTTGTCACAATTGGGGAAAGTTGCTATTGGTATCTAATGGATAGAGACACATGCAAATAAATCATTTGGCCCCAAACAGGAGTCATGCCAAGGGTGAGAAACTCTATTTTGGGGTGTGTTCTCTCTCTGGCAACTGGCCAAAATGTAATCATTTGTTTCCTATCATGTTCAAGTGGCAATATTTGTAGAAGTTACATTGTTATCTTCCTCTGTCTTGTATGACTTATTTTTAATATAATATTGAATAGTAAGAATCTACTGGATAGAAAATGTATATTACTCAGAAAAATGCAAACTTGGGATGGTATTTTGTTAATTGCTTTTCTATCATATGGACTGGGAAATTAAAAAGGTTGGATGAACTGCGAAGTAACACCTATACTTAGGAAAAATGAACAGAGTTTTGACAATGTGGGTTGATGGCTGTAGTTGTAGCAAGGGTATGTTGTATGTGAATGCACTAAGGTTTGCTTAGTAATTTACCCTATTGATGGACACTGAGATTTTAAATAAACATTCCTACAGTAAACATCCTTGGATATGCTTTAAACAATATTTGCATAATCACCTAGCAAATTCAGATTATTGAGTTCAAGGATGTTTTCATTTAAATTGCTTACGTATTACCATATTTCCTCTAGAATATGTATGTAAGAATATATATATATATATGTAAGAATATATATGTACCCTTTTATTAATAGCAATTGGGAAATACCATTTCTTCAACTATTACTAATACTAGGATTTGTAAAACAACAACAACAACAAAAACAAATAAATACATTTTTTTTGGTGCCAGGTCTGGGACTTGAACTGAGATCCTGGGCTCCGTCCCTAAGCTCAAGGCTAGTACTACCACTTCAGCCACAGCTCCACTTCTGGCTTTTTGGTAGTTAATTGTACATAAGAGTCTCACAGAGTTTCCTGCCTAGGCTGTCTTTGAACCGTGATTCTCAGGTCTCAGCTTCCTGAGTAGATAGAATTATAGCAGTGAGCCAAGTACCCAAGCAGGTTTGTAAATTTGTTTTGTGGCAGTAGTGATCTAACCCAGACACTATCAATGCCAGGTAAGCTATCTGCAGCTCAACTACTTCCAATATTTACAATCTGATCCAAAAGAGGCCATGCTATGTTTTAAACTTTGAATTTGTTAGAAGAGCAATGAAAATGGGCATCATATACTTATTAGTGATTTGCATTTCTCATTTTGTAAATTGGTTCTTCGTGTCTCTTTAAAAAATTGTTATTATAAAAGTACCTACAAGGGGTTATGAGTTAGGTAATACACATTTCTTTGGGGACACTGTTACCCTTTCCTTTGCTCTCTCCCAGTTCTTTGTGCCTTTTGATCCTTTGTGAGTTCAATATTATATTTCTAATCAATTTTAATGTATTAGAGGCCTTCCCTTCCTTTCCTAATATGCGTTGCCACAATATTTCCCCATATTTTTCTTCTTTTCCTTTGATTTTTAACCTGGTGTGCATCTGAAGTGAATGAATGAAGGCATTTTTACAGCTCTTACAGCTAGGTTTCTCTCTTCTTTTTCTCTAAGTTTCGAGTTTCCTGTTCGTGGAAAGAAAGGCACTAACACATACCCTTATTTTCTCTTGAGATTTTAACTTTTAAGGAATTTGATCCATCGTGATTCCGACTCGTGGAATGAGTGGTGATGGTTTTTTTTTCCTCCTTAATCCCTGACTTTTTCGACTTCCCACCCACCACCATTTGCTCCTCAATTCTCTGTGTATTCTATGTTTGGAATGGATCCCCTCCCTCCTTCCACCTCCGACTTCCTCACCTTATTCTTTGAGCTCACATTTACGGCAACCACTTCCAAACTTGGAACTCTAAAATTCAGTCCCAGATGTTGCCAGAGTGGTTTTATTTTTTCTTTCTTAAGAAAGAGTTTCTGAGAGCCTTCCAAGAAAGGTTTTGATTTGAGCAGAGTCATTTAAATTTTCTCTCCACATTTTCATGGAAAATGCTAGCTTATCTCCTTGATCGGTTAACAACTCTGCCATATCTGCTTCAATTTTGAAGTGGAAGAGCGTACAAAAGATCACAGGTGGTCATGAATTTTGGTTCTCTCTTATGGCTCAAGGGGTAGAGTGCCAACCTTGAGTGAAAGAGCCAAGTGAGATGTAGGCCTGGAGTTCAAGCCCCAGTACCAGCAATATAACAATAATAATAATAATATCAATAATATTAATAATGGTTCATCATGGATATTTATTTTAATTTTAAAAAAAATACTGCCCAGAAATCATTTTTATCTTACTGGGTGCTGGTGGCTCACGCCTGTAATCCTAGCTACTCAAGATGCTGATATGTGAAGGCTGAGGTTCCAAGCCAGCCCAGTCAAGAAAATCTGTAAGGTGCTTATCTCCAATTAATTATCAAGAAGCCAGAATTGGAGCTGTGGTACAAGTAATAGAGTGCTAGCCTTGAGCTGACAAAGATCAGACACAGTGCCCAGGCCCTAGGAAAAATATCTAAAAGCAAAATCATGTGAAACTTGGTTCCTGAGCTTTGAGGACGGCAGTTTAACCTTTTACCCCAATGCAGTTCACTTGTCTCAACTCAGTCTTGCTGTTGTCCTAAGGAAATACATCGGAGTATCATTTTGTTCTTGAAGGTCACATGATTTGGCTTTATTTTACAGTCTAATTGCACTAAAAAACTAATCAATACTGGGTGCCAGAAGCTCATGCCTGCAATCCTAGCTACTCAGGAGATTGGGATCTGAGATCATGGTGGTTTGAAGCCATCTTGGGCAGAAAAGTCTATGCGAAAAAAGCCTCATAGACTTTTTTCTTTCCTATCTCCAACTAACCACTAAATAGCTGGAATTCAAGCTGTGACTCAAATGGTAGAGTGCTAGACTTGAGCTAAAAAGCTAAGGAACATGTCCAAAGCTCTGAGTTCAAACCCCACAAAACAATAACAAGCCAACAAAGCCAATCAAAACCTAGAAATTTAGGAGCTGGGAAGGTGGCTCAGTGGTAGAGTGTTTGCCTTGCATGCATGAGGCCCTGGGTTCGATTCCTCAGCACCACATAAGCAGAAAAAACTGGAAGTGGCACTGTGGCTCAAATGGTAGAGCACTAGCCTTGAGCTGAAGAGCTGAGGGACAGTGCCCAGGCCCAGAGTTCTGGCCCCATGACTGGCAAAAACAAAAACAAAAACAAAAACCTAGAAATTTCTACAGCTTTTGATAGTTCACATTGTGTGAAATGTCCTGAGGTGTCCTGGCCAGGCTATTATAGTACCATCAGAAGGATAAAATCTCTGAATATTATGGGTAGAAAGAATATTAAAGATAGCATATCTCAAGGTTCTCTGCTGGAGAGAAACACAACTACAATAATTTGGCCAAAGTCACACAGTTGATCGACTCCACATCTTGTATCCAAACTCATTATCTTCTGCTCCAGTTTCAAATTCACTCTGCAATGATGTAAAATCTGGCTTTACATCCTTTGCCTCATCAAATTGTTAAGTTTCATTTGGGTATTCTGGAGGAAAATGTTGAAAATATTAAAAGTCTGGAGTTTCCTTTCCTCTAACTCCTGAGTATGATTTTATTCTAGTTTAGTATATAAATTGACAGGGATTATGAGGTTGTGTGGTATTTAGCTTTATGATAATTACCTATTTGAATAGCTGATAAGAGTTAATTTATCCTGAAGACAACTAGAAATAAAAGAATAATTGGGTTATAAAATTAAAGCAATAACATCTGTAGTTTCTACTACATTGAACATATTTGATGCAGAGAATATTTCAATTAGGCTGAAAAACCTGTGAATGCTTTTTCCTCTTTATATTCTTACTCAAAGGGGGAATAAAAGACCTACTCCACTTAAAAACTAATCAATGCTGGGTGCCAGTGGCTCATGCCTGTAAATTCTAGCTACTTAGGAGACTGAGAACTGAGGATCACAGTTAGAAGCCAGCCTGGGAAGAAAAGTCTGTGAGACTCTTATCTCCAATTAACCACTAAACAGCTGGAAATGGAGCCATGGCTCAAGTGGTGGAGTAATAGTCTTGAGCTGAGAAGCTAAGGGGACAGTGCCAAGGCTCTGAGTTCAAGCCCACTAAACGACAACAAGCAAACAAAGCCAATCAAAACCTGGAGATTTCTATAGCTGTATGAGAGTTCATTTCGTCCAGAGAAAATTACTCCTCTCACACCTCAGATTCTCTTAAAATTCTCTTATTTCTAATGTGAAATAAACCATCAGCTTGCTGGGGATCCAGTTCCATTGTATCCACTAGCAATTTCTGCAGGATTAATACCTTTACTTACTTCAGATAATACAGAGTCCCCTTCTTAGCATCACAGATAGATCTCTGTGACTCTGGGTGAGTTTGACTCCTCTGTGTCTTGGCTTTCTTGTTTTTTTCTGAAAGTCTGAATAGCTTATGACAAAAGGGGGGGACATAAATATCCTCTATACAAGATCAGATTTGGGAAGTGACGTGTATGGAGTATAATTGTGCAGAGAGAAACAGGAAGGGAAGTGTGGCTTGCCAATGTGGGATTAGCAGGGGGGTGACGTGGGGGTGGAGGAATCTTCCTGGCTGCAAGAAATTGTAAGAAACTCCGACTCAAAAATCATCTTCTTTTCCTGTTACCACTGTGCTGCCCATTCTAAATAATAGCAGTGATAATGTACTTCTCTCCACTGGGGCTGACTATTGCTAGCCTTGTGTGAGGATACTATCTAGAGCATTGAAAAAAAAAAAACCAACCACAAAGATTATGAAAGGAGGTAGGAAGGACATCAGCTTGACTTTGAAACAGGGCTGAGATTCTGTGCCTTCCTGAAAAGACACACGGCTATACTGGTTACATTGTATGTGTGTTGCAGTGTTTGTTTTCTTTTTGTCCTCCAGTATGACATCAAATGGTCAGGACACTTTTATGGGCAGAATCTGCAGTATCAGGGACATCTTGTATTTATCTTCAAAAGGCTAGCTGTGGGCTAGCTCAGAAGAGATGATAGTGCATCCTCTCCTGGCATCCTTACCTCCTCTGTACACAACTTTTCTGAAAAGACCCATAAACCCAGCAACTACTTCTAGAGATGAAGATGTCTCCCCCATCTTTGCCTGCCCTCCAGAGTCTGTGCACGAAGGATACTGTCTTCAAAGGCAATAACTTTCTGGGACATTTTATTATTCTAATAGCCATAAAACGACCAAATCCTGCATCTTTTATTTTTCTGCATGGTAGCTAGGGGAAACAAATTCATGGGTACATATCTTTTTCAGGAAGGAACATCAGTGGAAGGGCAGGGGTTTCTCTTTATTTCAGTTGGTTGCTATTTCATTTGAAACCTACCCTGGCTTCTACTGTCTTCCTTTCTGACCCACATTATCAAAATATAAGGATAATCAGTAGCTAAGGATGGAAAACACAGATGAATAAGTGTGTGGAAAAAACCTCCACAGGGTTTTAATTTTATTTTCCCTGGAAGGACATAGTCTAAAGTCTCTCAATCTCTCCCTCTCTCTCTCTCTCTCTTTTTCCCTCTCTCTCTCTCCCTCCCTCTCTCTCTCCCTCTCTCCCTCCCTCTCTCTTCTTCCCTCCCCCTTCTCTCTATTTCTATCTCTAACAAGCCACACAATGTTATTATCAAACTGAAGTGGCCAAGCCTCAACTCTGGTTAAAATTGTATGCATTGAGTACAAAGGCAGCCAATCAGGGAATTGCAGCCTATAGAACTTGCAGCTGATAAAACTAAAACCTGTCTGACAACGAAATAGGAGCAGAGGGCTAAAAAAGAATGAGGAAAGTTAGGACAAAAGAATAAGGAAATAAGGACAAGACAACAACTCTTTGGCGCCATAACTTTACAGGAAACAGAAAGGAGATGTACCAATCAGAAAACCATCTAATTCTCATTATTTACCAAGGCCATGCCCTGGAACAGCAATTTTCTACTTTTAACATTTTTATTTTTAAAAAAAGTATGTTTGTAGTGCTGAGGATCAAACTGAAACTCTCACCACATGCGAGGAGAGTGCTGAATCACTGAGCTACGTATCTAGACCCTATGTTTAATAATTTAAAAACATGGACTAGTGGCTCAGGCCTGTTAATCCTAGCTACTCAGGAGGCTGAGATCTGAGGATTACAGCCTGAGAAGGAAAGTCTGTGAAACTCTAATTAATTAATTAATCAATCTAATTAATTGAATTAATCAATCACTCCTCCTCTCCCCAAAAAACTGAAAGTGGAGGTGTGGCTCAAGTGGTAGAGCACCAGCTGTAAGCAGGGACAGCACCCAGGCCCTTAGTTCAAGCCCCAAGACTGGCACACACACACACACACACACACACACACACACACACACACACACACACACCACAAAACCATGAACCCAGTTATTCCCCACTTTGCTGAAAGTCAATCTTTTACTTTTTTTGTGAGGATTTTGGCCAGGCTTTGGCATGTAAGGTAAGTGCTCTACCACTGAGCCACACTTCTAACTACTGTCTCATGTTTTTAACTATGCTACCTGTCTACCTGTAGTGGATTCTGTGATGAGTTTCCCAGCATGCCTCTGAGGAACAAAGTGCCCCGTGTCCAGCTTTGGGTAGCACTGACCTGTTCTGTCTGTGAACAGCTGAGTGTCTGCTGCAGACTTTTCTTCAGTGAATGTGAACTCCCTAGTCCAAAGTTATGGCCCTTTCTCTGAAGCAATTGCCTTCCAGTAATAAGTCATGTAGCATTATGGGGTTGACTTTTTTTCCTTTATTTAAAAATTGTTATTGTAAAGGTGGTGTGCAGTGAGTACATTTCTTTTTGAACAGTGTCACCTCTTCCTTTGTTTTCTCCATGTTTTTCCTTTCTGTCCCCCCCCCCCCATACCCTGCAAGTTATACAGTTCATTTTCAACATCGTGTCTAGCGAGTATCCCTGCTGCATTTGTTCACCATTTGTCCCACCATTTCTTTGCCTCCCTTACCCTCTCCAAAACAGATCAACCTACATACAAGACAAAAGGTACAGAAATCAACAAAGGACAAAAAAAACCCCAAAAGCAAAATAACAAAAAAAAACCCTCATTTCTATTTTTTCAAGTTCGTTTTGATAAACATTTGATCATATGCACATAGCTATTGAGGCCTTGTGATCCTCTCCTAAGAATCTCCTCCTTTGGTCTCACTGTATGAATGTGGCCTGACTCTTGTTCCCATTCAAGACAATGATAAAGGTCCATAGCTCCCCAGGAGTGACCTCAGGCCTTTGCTTTAGCTGTTTTGCATTCCAAATTCTTCCTTTTATTATTTCCTTTTCATCATGTTTAAATAGTTGTACAAAAGGGTTTCAGCTCAAAAAGTCAGACTAGGAGTACAGTACATCGCTGTCACCTCTTCCGTCTTTCTCCCCCAATCTTCCTAACCCCATCCATCACCTCAAGTTATCTGGTTCCATTGAATATAATGACTGCATTCATCCACCCTTCCTCTCTCCACCCTTTATCCTTCTCCACTTAATGCTTTAGGAGTGTTTACTGCAAAAGTCCCTCCTGTAAGTTTCCTGTTCACAGACATCTTTCTCACAGTCCGTGTCCTGAGGAAACTAGGTTAAGACACCACCCAGTGGGTAAAGAACATTGAAGTCTCCCTCAGGACCTGCTCCAGCTTTTTCCAGATAGCAGACATTCAGAAACATCAGTGCGCTGAGTATGTGAGTGAAAAGAGCCAGCAGGGCCCTGAACTTGACCAGCCCCATCGTTTTCCTGATTTTTCACTCACAAAACTTGGGACTTTGAAAGTTTGGGAAAGGCATCTTGAGCCCAGGTAAGAGAAGATAACATTCACTGTGCAAGTTTCTATTTTAATTGAACGCTAATGCTGCTTGGATGAACCTAGTATGGCTGACACTTTCATAATACATTTGGAGATGAATTGCTTGCATATACTGTATTCACGTGAGAGGTGGAGACAGATAACAGTTATGATAAAAAAATGGAGCCTGGATTATAAATTGAAGCTTGCTACCAGAAAGGAAAGGCCATAAAGGCAATTCCATTTCAAACATCACTAAGGCTGCAGATGACTTGAAACTTTTGCTGGACTCTCAGTGTTTGGGACTGACAATTAAGAGCCCTCTGGCAATTTTGGTCTCACAAGGTCTATTACACTGAGCCTGCTCCCTATAAGGCAGATTGATGGGGGGATCTATGACTGGAGAAACAGTGCTGTGTGATCAAGCAGAATATGTCCTAAGTCTACTGTCAGGTGCCCACCAGTTCTCTTGGAGAATATTTAAATGATACATTGCCAGACACACATAAATGATAATCACAGCAGAAGCATGTCCTGGGCCATTGAGATGACTACTGGTGGGGGGGGGTTGCTTTGCTTACTTAACCTGCGACCCGTTTCTCATTCATGGTTTCCAAAGTCCCATCTCATTACCAGATATTCCTACCTCTTCTTCAGCCTATTTTCCTTCCTTCCTTCCTTCCTTATTATTATGTTTAAAATTATTTTTAAGTAGTTATACAAGGGGGTTTCAATTCAACATTTGAGTTTATGAGTATAATGCATCTGGATCTATGTCACCTCTTCCATCATTCCCCTCTCTCCTGCCCCTGCAACTTCATCCATCCATTCAAGTTATCTGGTTCCATTTTCTGGATTTTATGACTATATTCACTCTCTCCATCTGTCTTCCTCCCCCATCACCACCCTCCCCCTCCCCATTAACCATACCCCCTCCACTAATAAAACATATTTCAGCTTTCTGGTTTTCATTTTGTTAAACTGTCACTTGTTCAAAGGAGTTACACCACTGGAATCTTCCTCTACATACATCAAACTTTAGTTTGATTACTCACACACATAATACATATACATGTAGATATTATCATATATGCTTATATTTTACATCTAACTTCCACTTATGAGAGAAACCATTTACCCTTTGTCTGTCTGAGCCTAATTTACTTCACTCAGCAAAGCTTTTCCAGGTCTATCCACTTCCCTGCAAATGACATATAATTCTTCCTGATAGGTGAAAAATGCATATGTGTATCTATCATCACATTTTTTTGATTCATTCGTCCATCATTGGTCATTGGGTGTCTAAGCTGTTTCCACAACTTGGCTATGGTGAATAGTGCAGCAATGAATGTGGGTGTACAAGTGTCTTCATTGTGTCCTAATTTATAATCTTATGGACAAATGTCCAAGAGTGATACCACTGAGTCATAGAATTTCTGTTTTTAGTTGTTTGTGGATCTCCATACTGCATTCTATACTGGTTAGACTAAGGTTTACACTACAGTAATGTAATAGAGTTCCTTTTCTACTGCATCCTCACCTGTGCAAGTCTGGGCAATCTTATTTCGAAACTAAGGTCCAAGTAAACTAGCTGCCATGTTGGTACTAGGGCTTGATTTCAGTGCCTAGGAGCTGTCCCTTAGCCTTTTCTGTTCAATGTCAGCACTCTATCACTTGAGCCACAGCTGTACTCCTGGCCTTTTGGTGGTTAATAGAGGTAAGAGTCTCTTCCTGCTTGGGCTGGTGTGAAACTGGGATCCTCAGCTCTCAGCCTCCTGAATAGCTAGGATTACAGGTGTGAGCCACCAGCAGCCGGCCCCATTATGGTTTTGATGAGGGTCTTCCAAACCTCCATGTGTTTGGCAAAAGCTTGTTCCTTAGCCTGTGGAGCTAATGGAAGGTGGCATAAATCATTATCATTGCAAGTGGTGCTTATTTTAATTGACACCTAGTAATCATGGTGCTAATTAAAGGCAGAATTTACCTTTAAAGGTGTTGACAGAGAAGGCTGGGGATGTCATTCAGTGGTAGAGACCTTCTTTTTCTAACATATGTAAGGTTCTGTGTGTGATCCTCAGGAACGCACGTGTGCGTGCACCCGCACCCGCACCCGCATGCGCGTGCACACACACACACACACACACACACACGAACAGATCAGGCTGCCTGTAGATTTGACTACTCATTAAAGTTGACTGGTTGGCCAGATGATTTTATTTCTTCTCTCTACCAATAATATCCCAGTACAATTTATATGAATTAGCAGGGACTTGTGGCCTACATAGCTTGCAGATAGCAGGCTAAACCATGAAGCTAAAACCTGCCTGACAATGAAATGGGGGCAGGGGACTGCAAAAGAAGGAGGAAATTAGGAGTAGGCACTAAATCTTTGGCCCCAGGAATGGTAGGAAACAGGAAGGAGACCCACCAATCACAAAACCATCTTCAAGGACTCCAATTCTCTCTCTTTAGTGCATGGCCAACCTCTGTGATGAGATGGTGGGGTAGGCTGCATGTCTATACCATGTTCTTTCTTTCTCTACCATATTTTTTCCTAATAAAGTTTTCTATCACTTTTTGACTATATTCATGTCTTGCCTGGATTCTTCTCTTGCCAGATACAAGGACTGAGGTCACTTTATAGCTGTTCTAAATTTCTTACTATATACATATATATATGTATATATAATATATATAACATAATATAATATATAATTATATTATATAGTTATGTAATATATAATTATGTTATATAACATAATATAACTATGTTATATAATTATATAATTAACAATGATTATATAACATAATTATGTTATATAATTATATGTAGTTATATAATATATAACATATATTATGTAACTGTATAATATAATTATGTAATATAATTATATAATATGTTATATATTATATAATTATACGTTTTATATATATATATGTATATATATATACATTAAAGGATGGGGTGGAGAGGTTTGAGTCCTAAATGAAAACTGAAGAAGAGTCATCAGAGGAAATGGATATCATCAAATCTCTGCCAAGGGATGGAAACTGGCAAAGCAGACTAAAGAAAGCCCAGAACAAAGTGTGTGTGAGGGATTCAAGCCTGGAAGTCAGGCACTGAAGGGCTTCAGTGCTGTACAGTGTCGAGGACTAGAGAGTGGGATCGCCATGGGGGGGGGACGAGGAGGCGGGGGAAGGATAGGGGGAACAAGGCATCTAAGTTATAAGGGAGGGAATTTGATTGCCAGATACAGAGAAGCCATATTTTGAGAAATTGAATCAGGAGTCTTTATTAGAAAGCCAGCGACTGCAGCAGACACATGTCCCTCAAATTCACTTAACACTGTTAGAAAACTGAGCCATAAAGGCAGGAGAGTAAAGAAACTGCCGAAAAACAATCTCAGCAGACCTAGTCAACTCCAATTGAGAGTTGAAAAGGGCTGCCATGGTGACCTGAGGACAGTTTGGAGACAAAAGGCATGGCACAAAATGGCGGCTGAGATGGTGGGGACCTAAATAGGTCAGAGGTCAGGGTCACAGGAAGCTCTAGTGTCCTGAGAGTTCATGGTATAGGACGGGTAGGTCCAGTAACCTGCTATCCAACCCCCCACCTCTGCCTCTAGGAATTCAGGCATGCCTAGCACCTGGGGGATGGGACTTCACCTTCACCAAGATGGCACCAGTTAGACCCAATCTCCTATCACCCACCACATTGCCAAGATGGCAACAGTTAGACCCAATATCCTTATTTCAGTTAGTTGAAAGTTTCTGGGGAAAAAAATCTGCTTTCATGCAGCGGCATTGTCAAACTCTCTCTGTCCTCAAGGGTATCATGCCTAGACGCTAGGCTTCTATTTCAGCACAGAGAAACATGGACTATTCTCTTTGAGAGATACTGATGATCTTCAGAGAAATGATCTTTTACATTCTATTCTGTAGGGGCTGCCTTAGTCCATTCAAACAGTTACCACAAAATTCCATAGCCCAGCTAGCTTATAAGCAACAGAAAGGTATTTCTCACTATCATGGAGATTTAAGCACTAGCAGGTAGGTTGGTATATCTTTTCCTAGTCCTTTAGGGGTACTTTCTTGCTGTGTCTTTACCTAGTGGAGATGGGGACAGAGCTCCCTAGGGGTTCTTTTTTTAAAGGCAACAAACCTATCATGAGGGCTCTCCCTTTGTGACCTGGCAACTCCCAACAGTGGTCCCACTTCCCAACAGAATCATGTTGGTGATTAGATCTTAATATGCCAATGGGAGGACACATAACATTTAGACTGTTGTAGGGAGTCACTGGTAATAGTCCAGTTGCTTTCTCACAAGAAGAAAAAAAGAAGAAGCCTGGTGTCAGTGGATCATGCCTGTAATCCTAGCTACACAGGAGGCTGAGATCTGAGAATGTGGTTCAAAGTCAGCCCGGCCAGGAAAGTCTGTGAGACTCTTTATCTCTAATTAACCAACAAAAAGCTGGAAATGTAGCTGCGGCTCAAAGTGGTAGAGCACTAGCCTTGAGCCTAAGAGCTCAGGGACAGTGCCTAGGCCCTGAGTTCAAGTCCCAGAACTGGCACACATACACACACAGAAAAACAAACAAACAAACAAACCTTTGTTTTCCACTTAGAGTAAATTGACAGAATTGGTCAGATCTGCCCATGGTTCTGCTAACAGCACCAGACCAGATTGCTTTCTTTCAGAGGACTAAGTCCTTCAAATGATGAGCCTCCAACATGGAACAGAGACATTAAAAAATTAACAGACACAAAATAGAATTCTGGAGGAGATGATTCCAGGTATGGGAAAGAACTTGAAATAAAATGTATGCTCTTCATGAGACTTGAAATGTTGCAATATTAAAAAGAGTGCAGGACACAGTACAAATGGAATAAAATATACCAAGGAACTTGTGTTAGATGATAAAGATACGCTTGTCAGAGCAGGGAATAACTCAATAGAGAAGTTGGGAGATTAAGACCAGGAAATCTTTTAGAGGTAGAATAGCAACAATAACAAAAATATTGGCGAGATGAGAATGAAAACCCAAAGAATCAATGCAGGGATAACACCATCCTACCAAAGAGAAAAATGATGTGGGGAAGAAGACACAGGAGGGAATGGCACCAGAATATTTAGATTGAAAATCTATATCCAAGGCAGGTGCTGGTGGCTCACATCTGTAATCCTAACTACCCTGAGGGATTGCAGTTTGAAGCCATCCCAGGCAGAAAAATCCATGAGGCTGTTAAAAATCCTGAAGTAGAGCTGTGGTTCAAGTAGTAGAGTCACATCTTTGAGTGGAAAAGCAGAAGGATAGCACCGAGGCCTTGAGTTCAAGTCCCAGCATCACACACACACACACACACACACACACACACACACGTACACACTAAACAGAAAGAACAATCTACAATGTACAATGAGTACAAAAAAGAAAAAAAAAGACACTAAACATTTCCCTGATGCATTATGACAAATCTCCAGACCACTAAGAATGAAAAGAAACTCCCAAAGGCAGAGACAGAAACTTCCAGAGCAAAAACCCAAAAGTCAGCGTGAGACTTCACGCATCCACAATTGTGGATCACCGAGACTGTTGGCTTTTTAGGAAAAGAGTCTAGAATTCTATCTAGATTTAAAATGTCAGAAAAAGATGGCAGGATAGAGATATTCTCAGTTAAGTGAGGCTTAAGAGGGCCTCTCAGGGTAGCAGGAGGATTTGACAGGATACTAAATTTGTAGGACAAGTTGAACCCAAATAAAAAAAAATAAGCCTTAAGTAATTAGTTGCAAATAATGGAATTTCAGACATACAAGAGAGAACATTTCATCACAAAGAGCGGCGGCTGTGCAGTGGGCCTGTTCTGTAGTCCTCATAATAGAATCGCTCCTGGTTTTCAATTTCTAGAACCAACGTACTGATAAAAGCTCAGAAGACTTAATTACCATTAGAGGACAAAACGCGAATATTGGAAACCTGACATTTTTAAAGTTAAAAAAAAGAAATCAGGAGAAGTTGAGAAGAGAAAGCAAAAACAGAAGGGAAAGAGCTATTTGCTAGAAATGAGGAAGTACTAGATAGACTGATGGAAGAAAAAAAAATCAGAGTACTTTGAAGGGGAATTGAATGTCTTCTTCCATCCCTCGGGTTTGAACTCAAGTCCTTGGCACTTTCCCTGAGCTTTTTTTTTTTTTTCTGTAGTTGGTCAAGGCTAGCATTCTACCACTTGGGCAACAGGTCCACTTCCAGTGTTTTGGTGTTAATTGGAGATAAGAGTCTTGTGGACTTCCTTTTCGGGGCTGCCTTTGAACCATAGATCTCAGCTTCCTGAGTAACTAAGATTACAGGTGTAAGCCACCAGCACCAGGCCAGATTGTCTTTTGAAATCTAAAGCTTTTGGGAAAGGTGTTAGCTTCTTGTGTCATTATGAAAAAAAAATTACATGGTACCATAATAAAAGACGTTTTCCATTCAAGAGAAAGCAAAATCTCATAGTAGTGAAATATATCAAAATATTTTGTAATAGTTTGTGTTGAATATTGCAGGGACCTCGCTAAGAAGAGCCTTATCCCTAGTAATTTGTATTACATTCAATCAATGTAACCTGACACTAAACATATTACTATCCTATTCAGTGCATAGTAAACATTTTATCCAATCAGTTTTGTGGCATTGCTCACATTTAATTTGCAAGTCTCTAGCTCAATGAATTTGGATGCCTCTTTTCTTTCCCTTCCCCCTTCATTTCCCTTTCCTTTCTACTGGGGGTATTGAACTGAGGGCCTCATGCATGCTATGCAAGTACTTTAACCCCTGACCTACAGCCCCCCGAGATCTACATTACTCATTTTTTTCCCCTTCCTAATATAGCAGTGACTCAACTCAGCAGGTTTGAGTCTGCCCAGGGGTGACACAGACTGAGCAGAGGGGAGTTACTTCTTTCCAACAAGGTCACTTCTGTAACCCAAAGCACCACGGTTCTGTAGTGGCTTGGGTCTTTGCTTTTCAGCTCCTTCAGGCCAGCAACATCACTATCTGCAGTGCAACATCCTGGGCCTCATTCTGGACCTTTGGAGACAGAAGCTCTACCTTTGGTAAGGTCCTGGGTGACTTCCAGTGCACATTGTACTGTGGGAAAAGCTGACTCATCTTTTTCCCTGCAATTGTGACTAGGATGCAAAATCGAGGCATGCCTGTGTCTCCGACTACTCTCCCTCCCTTCAGGAAAATCAGAGTGGGGGGCGGGGTCACCATGTGTACAGGTACTCTCTCTTTTGTGCTTGTACTGGGGTTTGAACTTGGGGGCCTGGGCACCATCCTTTTGCTCTTTTACTCAAGGTTATACTCTTCTACCACTGGAGGCTATAGCTCCACTTCTGGCCTAATTAGAAATAAGAGTTTCATAAAATTTCCTGCCCAGGCTGGCTTCAAACGTCCATCCTCAGATCTCAGCCTTCTGAGTAGCTAGGATTACAGGTGTGAGCCACTAGCACCTAGCTCTCTGTGTGTGTGTGTGTGTGTGTGTGTAACAACCCTTCAGTGGTGCATGCGCCATGGGCTCCCTTTCTCTGGCATTCATGATTCTCTTATCTGTAAACCTAAATGGCACTATACACACTGCTATCTCATGGAGTTGTTTGGAGGCTTGTATGTAATAATCCGAAAGAAACCCTCAGCACAGAGTAACATCTCAATAAATGTGATTATAATTATGAGCTATTATGAAGGACTCCCGGGGGGTAAGAGTCGGCAGGAACAGGCTTAGATATTCATAGTCTCCAGCCTCAGCTGTCGCCTGGTTCATTTCCCTCATCAATAGCTCATTACTTGATTGTCAAGTCACAGACGCTATAAGATACACACCATCACACCGAATAATAACAATTATCGCAGGTCTCGTGTGTGACGCATTCGAGCCGATCTTCCTTTCCTGGGAGGGCTTTGTGGTGGTAAGGGACAGAAGCTACATTGGTGGGAAGAGGGTTTCTCTTCTGATGGTACATGATGCACAATGTGCGTGCAGATGTCTTAAGATCATCTGAGCCATGTTGCCGAGTGTCCCAATGCTTTACAGACCCCCACACATCCCATTTCCTTTAGCTTTGTCTTTGATCCACTTGCGGATCCTCTTGTCTGCTTCTTCGAGACTCGAGGATGTGTCAGTGGGGGTTGGGCTGGTGCAGAGATGTCATGGGCTCTGTTGGGAAAGAATCTTCTCCCAGTTCCGACCTCCCAAACCTACACATGGGAGCCTTGTAACAGAGTAAAACTTGTCCTCAAGACTGTCTTCCCAAGATGGCTCCTTTTGCCTGGATGTTTTCTAGGTGGAGCTGGACTAGGAGCACCCTGAGGATCCCATTGTCACACATGTACATTGGGTGTTAGGACTACCTCCACTTACCTTCTCTCTCCATTCATCTACTCTCTCCTTGGCCTCACCCCCCTGTAACACCACATGCTTCCACCTCCTGATTTTCAGTTAGGTTCCACTGTCACTTGTTCAAAGGACTTACACCATCAGAATCTTCCTTTTAATTTGCTTGGGTATGTGTGCATATGGCTGTGTCTATGTTTACCTATATGTTTATAATTCTGATCTAACTTGAACATATGAGAGAAAATATACACACTTTGGCTCTACCCTGACTCAGTTCTTCACTTAATTTTTTCCAGGACCATTTATTTCCCTGCAAGTGATATAATATTATTTTTTCTAATGGATGAATAAAATTCTATTACCTATCTACCATCTCTCTATCTATCTTTATCATATAACTGTACCTCTATTCTCTATATTACACACACACTCTCTCTCTCTCTCCCTCTCTCTCTCTCACACACACATTTTCTTGATCTACTCCCCTGTAGACCATCTGGGCTTTTTCTATAACTTGGCTATGGTTAATAGTGCAGCAATGAACATGGGTGTTTGGGTGTCTTTACTGTGTTCTGACTCTGGGGCCTACATTGGTGAATGGCGGGGCTGAGAGACTGCAGATGCTGGGGGCAGGACCTGGGTTCTCCACTGTGTGGTCTCCCCTCACCTGACAGACACTGTCTTTACTTGTTTACCTCATTGCCCTGAACTCTGAAAGCTACCACGACAACTCTGCTGCCAGTAAGAGTTCAGTGTAGAAGAGACCAACTGTATTTGTGGCACATCTTGGGTTGCCTGCAGAAACGACCCTAAAGCTTCAGTATACAGATAGCTTGGCCAACAAGCCATTTGCATATTTGCTCTGAGACAAAGCAGCCATTAAGCAGATACACACTCCCTTTCCAAACAGTGAGCTGTGTGGGTCACTGAGGTCAGTTAAAGCATGGGAGAAACGGAGAAAGGTAAGAAGCAGGGCGGCTACTGCCTGTGAAAGGTATTGCAGGAAGAACCCGTAGTCACTTATAACATTGCACATCAGATATTACTGATTGACAGTTACCCAGAAGGGGGAGGAACCTAAAACAAATATATTCTACTGCCTGACTTTAGTTATTTTCAATTACATTTTCTTATAAAACCCTGATTAAAATACACACACACACACACACACACACACACACACACACACAGAGCACACCTGAAATTTTGATCAGATGAGGGAGCTAAGTCAGCTTGTTGTCTACATTGCTAGACTGGGGAGCAGCTCCAGCATCACTGGAGAGGCGGGAGAGCGGTCTTTGCTTCTAAGCCATCAAAAGAGACTCCAGCAGGTAGAGACGAAGAGGGGATTGTGGGGAGTGGAGTGGGTGCTTGTGGGATTAATGGGCAGGTGAAACTGGGTCGTTGATATGAAGAGTCCCTGTGGAGAGAAATAAGTCTGGAGGGGGGCTGTTCAAGAATCAGGGGCTCCCTGGCTAAATCTCCTAAGTATGTCCAGCTGGAGTGGATGGGTCTAGTCATCTCTAGCTATTGTGTCAGTTTGTATGAGATCCTGATTCCAGAGAGACAGCTTAACAACCCTTAATCTAGCCTGGGCCACAGAAAGCTGGATTACATCTTAACACACACACATGCTTTATGAAGTGTGCCAGAGAACCTATTATTTTTATTAATATTTTTTATTGTAAAGATACTGTACAGAGGGGTTACAGTTACATGAGTAAGGTAATGAGTTTATTTCCTATCCAGCATTGTCACTCCCTCCTTTGTTTTTCCCCTACCATCCCTACTCCCCTCACCTCCCCAACTCCTCCCTCCCCTGCCCCCTGAGCTTGTTTTCAACATAATGTCTTGTACATCTCATGAACATTATCATTTTGTGGTGATACCAGGATTTGAATTCAGGGTCTTGTGCTTACTCTACTTACTTGCTTGGCTGATGATCTGTCTACCACTTGAGCCACACCTCCAGCCCGAGTTTTTTTTGCTGGTTACTTTGGAGATGGCAGCCCAATGACTTTTTCTTCCCTAGGTCATTTTAAACCTCAGTCTTCTAGATCTCAGCCTCCTGGGCTTACAGATGTGAGCTACCAGCACTCAACCAACTACTAATATATATTTTTGGGGGGATCCGGTCGTGGGGCCTGAACTCTGGGCCTGGGTGCTGTCCCTCAGCTCTTCAGCTCAAGGCTAGCACTCTACCACTTGAGCCACAGCGCCACTTCCGGCTTTTTTCTTTTTGCTTATATGGTGCTGAGGAATAGAACCCAGGGCCTCATGCATGCAAGGCAAGCGCTCTACCACTAAGCCACCTTCCCAGCTCCCCAACTACTAATTTTTTGTTCTTGTTTTTTGTTGTTGTTTTTTGCTGATTCTGAGGCTTGAACTTAGGGCCTGGATGAACAGTGTCCCTGAGCTCAAGGCTAGCACTCTACCACCTGACCCACAGCGCCATTTCCGGATTTGTCTGAGTAGTTTATTGGCGATAAGAGTCTCGGGGACCTTCCTGCCCAAGCCGGCTTTGAACTGTAGTCCTCAAATCTCAGCCTCCTGGGTAGCTAGGACTACAAACATGAGCCACTGGCACCTGACTTAGACAGATCCTTTTGACATCCCAGGAATTCCCAGCCAGGTGTAGGTAAGAACTATGGAACACTTTAGTCCATAGAGTCTTTCACATTTCAGCATAATTACTGGGCCTATGGTAGGCTTATTTGGTGAATTCTCACTGGGTAACCTGAGGACCCATCTCTCCTATTCTGGTTCTGATGCAGAAGGCCATCTGTGATGCCAGCCCTGTCCTGGGTGAGTTCCCTGAGAGGCGGACACATTTCCTCCAAGAACACGCCATCTGTACAAGAGGCTGTTCCAAGGAGCAGCAAATTTGCACTTCCCACTCGAAGGGGACATGGCAAAGCTGTGTGTGAGGAGTCCTCAACATGCAGCTTTTCCTTTGAGATACTTGAGGAAGAAGCTCATGCTTTAGCTCTCAGGATCCAGGAAGAAACATCACCTGGGAGACAGGACATGGTCAGGCGGTCCCAAGGCACATGCAGCAATCACGTGGCCAACGTAGCGACGCTGTTTTCTTAAGGTGATGTCATTTCTCGCTGCTGTTGTGGCCCATGTCATTCACTTTGCCAGTCGCTTCTGTACAAATGAGCACGTAAAAAAATTAGTTCAGAAATATCCTGACCTCTGAGGTCTTCAAAGTGTGAGCTTTCCAACCCTCAGTGGGTGCACAGGTGAGGATCGGCATTGGGGAATTCTTCTCAATAAAAGTGGGTCTGCCTCTATTTCAACCTCTATTTGAGCTAAGTTGGAGCCCTTTGTAATCCTATATATCTGTTAGTTGGGTTTCAAATCATGGATGCAGAGATCTGGGTTAAACTGACTTTAGAGAGCTGGGTACTGGTGCCTCATACCTGTAATCCTAGCTACCCAGGAGGCTGAGATCTGAGGTTGGTGGTTCAAAGTCAGCCTGGGCAAAAAAGTCCATGAGACTCTTCTCTCCAATTAACCACAAAAAGCTGGAAGTGAAGCCGTGGGTCAAGTGGTACAGTGCTAGCCAGGAGCAAAAAAAAAAAAAAAAAAGGTCATTCAGGGACAGCACCCAGGCCTTGAGTTCAAGCCCCAGGATTGGCACAAAACAAACCAACCAACAAAAAGTTCTTAGAGGAAAATGTCAGTAGTCTGGATTCAAGTACAAAGAGGTTGGAGGGCTCTTGGATGATCGACTCATTCAGAAAACATTTATCAACCATCTGTGATATGTTTATCTGACCCTTGGCACTGTCCAGCATTTAGCCCTCACAGCCCTGTAGAACCAGAAGGGCCATTTTTGCCCTGGATGTTTTACTCTATATTTCAACCCGTAGTGAGAGTTGTTTGTGAGTAAACATTCACCGACTGCACACATTTCCTTGAACAAGGACGTACGGCATATTCTCAGTGGGCAGGACATAAGGGACAAGAGAAGGTCTCAAGGTCAAGTGAAACTGTGGAGCAGAAGATTTGAGATCTCACTCCTCCTTTCCCAATAGAACCAGCCAGGATACATCCTTCTTTTCAAGTTAGAATCCTGCCACCACAGTTATTTTCCCTGCGTCCCCGTGAAAGCCCTTGTGGCCTTAATCGCAGTAACTTTGGGGTTGCCCAAGAAAGACAAAAAGAAGGTGACTAAGAGATGAACAAAATCATCAATCAAGGACCAGGCAGCAGAGTTGCTGAGCACGAGAAGCATTATGGTTGGTTATAAGCAGCTCATCCCCAAGGGAAGTGGGTAGGGCTTTGGAATCGCTGCGAGGGGATCGATCCCTGCTGGCAGAATGGCTTCTCCCCAGTGCCAGGTCTGCTCATTGACACCTGGCTGAGATTCTTAGCCCTTCTGGGTTTATGGCTGTCTTGCTGATTTGGGCAAGACAATTCTTCCTTTTGACAGATTCCTGGAATCTTCTGGTCTCTCAGAGTGCCTTCCTTTTCTTGGAGCAGGGGATATCTGAGACTCAGTTGCTTTTTTTATTTTTTCCTCTGCAACTTATTTATTTGGTGCCAGTATTGGGGTTTGAACTCAGGGCCTGGGTGCTGTCCCTTAGCCTTTTCTCCTCTAGTCTGGTGTTCTACCACTTGAACCACTTCTAGCTTATTAGCGATTAATTGGAGATAAGAGTCTCATGGACTCAGGCTAGCTTTCAACCATGCTTCTCAGATGCAGTCTCCTGAGCAGCTAAGATTACAGACATGAATTACTGGTACCTGGCTTTCAACGCTCTTCTTTGCTAGGCCTTCATCCTTCTAGGATTGGAAGCTGTGGCTCCCCGCAGGCTTCTCCACTGCCAACCAATACGCTGTCTCACGCGCTCCTCTTTCTTCATGACCAGCCCTTCCAAATGTCTTCCCAGCACTGAGCTTTAGATGTCTCATGAGGATCTCTTTCTGATCCTCTTTGACCTTTATAATTGTTGCCTGTCCACGCTTCACTAATTGTCACCCCATTTCATTCAACTCCTTGCCAGAGTTCTGGTCCTGGATCCATTTTGTTTGTTCATGGATTGACTGATGCATCCAGAAAAACAGTGCTCTGACAGACCCAACCCTAGGCCCTGGGAAGGAGGCAGGCCTGACCCCTGCACTCACCAAACCTCCATCTAAGTTGTTCTAGCTATGTGTAGGATGTGGAGAGTTTCCTGTGTCTCCCCCCTGCCTTGGTCTGGGCTTCTCATCGGTGGCATCTCAGCAGCTTTCTCTGTCCAGTTGAATTCTGTCAGGGGGTCCTGGGCCCCTGGAAGCCACTTGGTTTCACACACCTCCCTTCTGCCTCATGCTCTCCATTCTCCTCCTCTGTGTCCCCATCACCCAGCCTCAGTGCCCTTTAAGCTTATGGCCACGTCTCCTTAAATATGCAGCCCTGGAAAGCAGAGAAAAGACATTGTACATCTCAGAACCCTGCATTCTATTCTGGATGCAAATAAGAATATCCCCAACATGGGAATGTGGCTTAGTGGTTGAGTGCTTGCCTAGCAAGCATGAAACCCTGGGATCGATTCCTCAGTACCACATACGCAGAAAAAGCCAGTAGTGCTTGACTCGTGGTAGAGCGCTAGCCTTGAGCACAGAGAGGCTCAGGGACAGAGCCCAGGCCCCGAGTTCAAGCCCCACGACTGGCAAAAAAAAAACCCTATTTAGAGATTTAAAAAAGCGAGCCAGGATTTTTGAAAAGAAAGACAATCCCAGTTACTGATTCCTTACTCATTCTTGTAGAAGTTTCCACGTTTGATATCTCGGTCAGACCAATAAATAGAACAGAAACTTCTTTTCATCAACTCCACAGAATGTAGAATACCCAACTGTGCAGAGAAACAAAGCCTGTTTTTGAAGAACAGCAAAGTGGAGAGGAGGAAGTTGTGGATTAAATGTCCATACTTCTTTCCACCCTAGACGCATCATTCAGTCTCCCTTCTACAGTTACAAGAGAGACAAAGAGCAAATTCTTTCTTCACAGATGCTGTCATCTGTGAACTGTTGTTGGTATTATTTGAATTTAAGGCAAAATGGCTCCTTGGGCAACTACCTCATAGTCAACAGCTTTTATAACATGTTTTTGGATATAAACTGTTTTACAAAGAGCTTGTATCTTTTTACTACAAAGCATTACATTCTGAACAGAAAGTTAATAAGATTTTCAGCAGAGATTTTCAAGAGGCTCCATCATTGGTCTTAACAACAACTGTGATCTATTGTTTTTAGTGCAA
Organism: Dipodomys ordii; assembly: GCF_000151885.1. Classification (NCBI taxonomy): domain Eukaryota; kingdom Metazoa; phylum Chordata; class Mammalia; order Rodentia; family Heteromyidae; genus Dipodomys; species Dipodomys ordii. The sequence goes on from NW_012267230.1 coordinate 3,258,768, forward strand.
GAGTAAAAGACCTGAGAATAAATAGCATTTGCAAGTTGACTTTACATTCCTCCTGCCCCCCACCCCATGTGTGTCCAACTCAAATGAAAGTTAGAAGTTGGCACTGGAGAAAGAGCAGAAGATTTCGGATGCAAACTCAGGTTTGAATATCATTGTTGCTTATAAGCGGTTGTACTTTGAGCAAGTGGTTTGATTAATTGGGTCTCAGTTTCTCATTAAAAAAGAAGTAGTCCTAGAATTTAGGATCGTTGAAGCAAAAAAAAAAAAAAAAAAGTGGCACCGGAGCCTGATACACAGTAGAACGTACCAACTGCTTTAGATAGTATGTGATGGTAACTCAGTTCAAATTATCTTAAAAAACCAAAAATGAGGCCCGGTGCCGGTGGCTCACACCTGTAATTCTAGCTACTCCGGAGGCTGAGATCTGAGGATCACAGTTCAAAGCCATCCTGGGCAGGAAAGTCTGTGAGATTTTTCTCTCCAATAAACTACTCAGAAAAGGCTGGAAGTGGTGCTGTGGCTCAAAGTGGTAGAGCACTAGCATTGAGCTGAAGAGCTCAAGGACAGTGCTTAGGCCCAGAGTTCAAGCCCCACAACTAAACAAAAATAAGCAAATACATAAAAATGAGCCCGGTGGCACCCAGCAGTGGCTTACGCCTGTAATCCTAGCTACTCAGGAGGCTAAAGTGTGAGAATCAAGGTTTGAAACCAGACCCGGCAGAAAAGTCCATGAGACTCTAGTCTGTGAGCCTCTGAATTCCAGCAAATTACTTAGAAAAATCCAGAAGTGGTGCTTTGGCTCACATGGTAAAGCGCTAGCCTTGAGCACAAAAAGGCTCAGGGACAGTGCCCAGGCCCTGAGTTCAAGCCCCATAACCGACCAATCAATCAATCACTCAATCAATTAATATGATTCTCCTTGGTTTACCTACCTGAAAAATTCAAGAGTAAGTTCACTTCAAGTATAGCTGGATCCAGGAGACCAACCAGAGTCATTAGGAGAAACATGGTCTCCATGGAGTGTTCCACTGGGGAAAGACACTGTAGCCAGCATAAAGGTACATCAAAACGATACGGCCCGGGAAGACCCAAGATCACCAGCGCTGCATAGCAGATAGGGAAACGGAGCCTTTGTGCACTGTTTCTTATTCTGCTGTGACAGATGACCATCCACTCAATGGCCTCAATCCAATCAAACTTCAGAGCAGCTGGCCAACTTCAGAGACTTCCGGTCTCTGTTCTTGGTCTTTCTCCTTTCCCTGTCACAGCAACCCAGTACATTCAGTTTATCGGCTTCTTAGTCATGCAATCTAACCTCCTGCTAGCCCATTTAGGCCAACACAGCCTAGAACAACGAACTGCACACATGCTCTGGGTCCACTCTCCATCTCCACCCCTCACTCAGGATGAGGGCTGCAAGCTGCCATCTTTAGGAAGCTCTGATGGTGCTGGGGGTGGGGAGGGTGCTTTTGCAAGGTTCACCCAGAGCATTATCTCTCTCCCTCCCTCGCCCCCCCCCCACACAGGGTCCTGCTCCTGGAGCCAGCTGCTGCTCTCCTGATGTTCTCAGTCCTTTTCATGCTCTGGTGGGTTTTTCAATCCAAGATGGAAAGTGAAGCATGTTCTCCAGTAATGATGTCTCATTGGAGGGCCAAGATTTTCCCATTTCACTGCTTTATCCTGAATCTATTTGAAATTCACTTATGGGGGAGAAAAGCCCAGTGGTCAAACGTTCTCTGTCAATAAATGGATGCCTTCAAAGGTCTTCACCAGGAAATGGGAGATTTTCATTTATTGTTTTAAAAAATTATTTCTATTTTGATGCCAGTCCTAGGACTTGAACTCAGAGCCTAGACGCCATCCTTTCTCTTTTCTAGTATTTTCCTATTTGAGCCCCAGCTCCACTTCCGGTTTTTTGTTTTTGTTTGTAGTTTGTTTTAGTGCCAGTCCTCAGGGCCTGGGCCTGCCTGCTGTCCTGGAGCTTTTCTTGCTCTGCCAGTTGAGCCACAGCTCCATTTATAGCTTTTTGGTAGGTAAGTGTTTTAGGACTTTCCTGCCTGAGCTGGCTTTGAACTGAGTTACTCAAGTCTCAACCTCCTGAGTCGCTAGGATTGCAGGTATGAGCCACGAGCATTTCGCAGAATATTCTTTTTTTCAAAAAAATGCATAATAATTGTAGGATATAATGGGTTTTATAATGACATTGTTATTCATGTATACAATGTCCCTTGATCATATTCACCCTCTCCCATTGTTCTCCCTTGTCCTCAGGTCCTTGGTCCCTACCAAACAGTTCTCCTTCTGCTTTTATACCTTTTAAAAGAATCTTAGTTTTCACATATGCAGTAATATGTGATATTTGTCTTTCTGAATCTGGCTTATTTCATTTCACATGATGATCTCCATTTCCAATCATTTTCCCACAAATAATGTAAATTTTGTTCTTTCTTATGGATGATTAATAATACTCCCTTGCATAGACAATTTTTCCTTTGTGTACTCATCAGTTGAAGGACATCGAGGATGATTCTATCACTCGACTCTCATGAACAGTACTGCAATGAACAAGGGTATGTGGGCCCGTCTATTCGACTCATGCTTTGATTCTTTCCAGTGTAAGTCTGGGAAGGTAAAAAGTGGCACATACAGTAGTTTTTGGGGTTTTTTTGAGGAACTTTTCTACTGATTTCCGTAATGGTCGTACTAATTTTCATTACAATTTACAGTGTGTAAAAGTCCTGATTTGTCCCCATCCTCACCAATACTTTTTTTCCCTTAGTGGTTTGAACTCAGGGTCTTGGGTTTGCTGGACTTCTTTGCTTGGTTGGTGCTCTACCATTTGAGCCACTCTCTTACCTGGCTTTTTGATTTTTTTTTTGGAGACAGAGTCTTGTGTGAAATTTCTCTGCCTGGGGTGGCCTCAAACCATGATCCTCTAGAATTTAGCCTTCCAAGCAGCAAGGAGTACGGGTGTGAACCACTGGCACCCAACCTGTTAGTTTTCTTGATGTTTGTCATTCAGACTGAGGGGAAAATAGACTCCCGATGCCATTTTTATGTACATTTCCCTGATGGCTAAGGATGTTGAACCATTTTTTTTCCAATTAGTGTATTGGCTATTCTTTCCAGAACTGTCTGTTCAGTTAATGTGCCCGTTTGTTTCAATTGTGCTTAATTTTCAAATTCCTTATGTGTTCTGACTATGATTTCCCTGTTGGATGAATCACTCACCAGGATTTTAAATTTTTTTGCCCTTTCTGTGGGTTGTCTCTTCATCCTGGTAATTATTTCCTCTGCCGTACAGAAGCTCTTGAATTTGATGCAGCCCCATTAGTTAATTCTTGCTATTACTTCCTGAGTTATTAAGAGTACTAGTCAGGAAGTTGTGTACCGATCCCTGTATTTTGGAGTGTTTCTCTTATGCTCTTCTCCATTCATTTCAACGTTGAGGACTTACATTAGGGTCTTGGATTCATTCTGAGTTGATTTTTTTTGGTACCAGGTAAGAGATAAAGATCTTGTTTCATTGTGTATGTGTGTGGATATCCAGTTTTCCCAGCACCATTTGCAATGAGACATTGGGTTTTAAAATATATCCATGTTATTCATTTGTCTGCAGTATATATTTTTGGTTCCTTTGCCAAGCATCAGGCAGCTGTAGCTGTGTGGGCTTATTCCTGATTTTCTATTCTAGACCGTTGGCTATGAGAGGTTTCACCTCGGTGCTATGCTGTTTTGTTACTGGGGCTCTGTGGTAGGACAAGTCACACTGGTCATTCCCACCAGGAGGCCTGGGGCAACTTCTTTCCTCTCAGGCCATTGCACATGGGCAGGAGGGCATTCTGATTTTGCCTTTGTCTTTCCCATTGACTCGATTTAAGTTTGTGTAAAGGTGCTGAGTTGGTTGGTAAGGTCACATAGTTCTTGGAAATACAATGATGTAGGTAGGCTTTTGTTATGGCCATGGTGGGAATCAGTATGGAAGTTCCTTCAAAAATGAAAAAATAGAATTGCCATGTCATCTTCATATGCCACTCCTGGGCAGGTATTTAGAGGAATGTAAATCAACATACAATAGTTTGCCTGCAGGCCTAAGTTTATGCGGCGTTATTCATAGTAGCTAAGCTGTCGAATCAGCTCAGATGCCCAACAACACACAAATGGATAATGTGAAATGTGGCATGTATCCAGGTGCTTGGTGGCTCAGATCTGTAATCCTAGCTACTCAGAAGGCTGAGATCTGAGGGCTGTGGTTCAAAGCCAGCCAAGGTAGGAAAGTCCATGAGACCTTATCTTTGCTCAGAAAAAGCCAGACGGGGTACTGTGGCTCAAAGGGTACAGCGTAGCCTTGAACAAAAGAAGCTCAGGGACAGCACCCTCGCCCTGAGTTCAAGCCCCACAAATGGGAAAAAAATGTGGCATGTACATAACACAAGATAGTATTATTCAGCTTTAAGAAGACTTGCAAGAAAATGGATAGAACAAGAGTTTATCATGTTAAGTAAAAGAAGCCAGACTTAGAAAATATCATCATTCTCCTTCATAATTAGAATCCAGAACCTCCCACCCCCAAAAATCAGTTTAAAATAGGGATTCTTTGAGGAGGGAGACAAAGTAAGAGGAGGAAGGTGAAAGGAGAAGGTGAGGGAGAGGAAGGATTATTATTGAAGTACTTTATATACACGTGTTGAAAAGAGCATAGTGAAACCCAGTAAATAATTTACAAAGCCTGACGGAGGCCAAGAAAGCACAATGGCGGGGAGCGTGAATCTTGTCAAACTACCCATGTATGGAAATCTCACCTTGCAATTCATATGCGGTGTTAAAAATTCTAGTTGTAGGGGCTGGGAAGGTGGCTCAGTGGTAGATCGCTTGCCTTGCATGCATGAGGCCCTGGGTTCGATATCTCAGCACCACATAAAGAAAAAAGCCGGAAGTGGCACTGTGGCTCAAGTGGTAGAGGGCTAGCCTTGAGCTGAAGAGCTGAGGGACAGCGCCCAGGCCCAGAGTTCAGGCCCCATGACTGGACCTACAAAAAAAAATTCTAGTTGTAGAGTAGCTTGTTTTTAGATTGTTTTTTAAAATGTCCTGGAGTACCCACCAGAGTTGCCATTGACAATGATTCAAGACTGTGGTTGATGTTCTCAGAGGATGGAAACCGTAGTTGCTGACTCCACATCTAAAGGAAAGACTTCTTGTGCTTCATTCTGAGACTTGAACTTAGGACCCATGCTTGCTAAACACACACTCTACAACTGAGCTACATCTCTAACCTAAACGAGAGGGTTTTTTTTTTTTGAGTTACATCAGGATATTAGTGATTAAATATATATTTCTTGGTTAAGTTAGAAGTAAAATGTTTAAGCAGGTATTTTTAAATGACTTTAACTGAGTTTTTTCCCAACCATTCTACTTATTTTGGGTCCCAGTGTGTCCAATGAGGACTTCAATAAATGACTGTAATAATGTACAATGAACAGGAAAAGCCTACTGAATGCATGTTAAGAAGCTGACATGGCTCTCTCTACCAGTAGTTTTTGTGTATGTGTCAATATTGAGGCTTGAACTGGAGACTTGATGCTCTTGCTTGGCTCTTTCACTCTGGTGCTCTACCACTTGAGCCATACCTCTACTTCTAGATTTTGCTGGTTAATGGGAGATAAGAGTCTCATGGATTCACTCTGCCCAGGCTAGTTTCAAATCTCAATCCTTCTATCTCAACCTCCTAAGTAGCTAGGATTTACAGGCATGAGCCACCAGTGCCCAGCTTGGATGTCCTTTGGTGTGATCCTGGACTAAACCAGAGAATAATGTGAACTGAATGGTTTTTCTGTGTCCATGAAAAATGGGAAGAAACAATGTTGATCAAATCTTATCATTTGCAAGGCTTGCTTTTGTGACTATGAAAGCAAAGTTAGGGCTGGCTACAGAGTCTCTTGTCCCCAGTTCTCCCACCTCTTTTAGAGACTTCGATGAGATGGAATTGGTGATGGATGGGGAATGGCACTGAACTGGAACCAGGTACAGTATACAGTGCAGCCAGGTGAAGGAGCAGGAGGACGTTGCCTGCAGATGTCCTCAGGGTTTAAATTCTGAATCCCGACTCCACTCATTGTGACTTCAGCCAACTCACCGCAGCTATTTGCCCTTCAGGTTGCTTGTTTGTAAAGTGGGGAGAATACGGGTTCTCACCCTCTAGGATGTTGGGAGACTTAACTGAGATAATGAATTAAGATCGGACACAGTACCAGGCAGATGACCATACTCCTGGTGGTCAGCATTCTGCAACTCATTCATTCATTCATTTATTCATTCACTCACTTACTCTACAATTATTGCCTAAGCATCAATGTATGGCTCACACCATGCACCTGCCTCAAGTTATAGTTAGGGGTTTTATGTTAGATATTTTATTGGCTATGACTGTGCATGTAAACTGTATTCCAAATGCTCCAGAAATGACCCTTGACTGACACAAATTTGTGACATTGGTAATAACCTGAGATGTCAAAGCGGAAGGAAATCTTAAATCCTCTTTCTTTGAAGTTATTTTTCTTACATGACCGGAGAAAATAGAAAATTCCTGAAAAGTAGAAAGTTAAAATATCACCCACAATTTCATCATTCATGCATAGCAACTATTTACATTTTAATGACTTTCCTTCAGGCTTTTTTATGCATAATCTTTTTCTTTACTACACAATTATATCCATTCTCTATATGTAATTTTTGTCTTGATTCTTTTTCAGTTCCTATTATATCATAGGCATTTCTCTACATTATACAGTGTTTGTGAACGTTTCATTTTATGACTGTATAATGTTCCACATTAGGATTATAGCATGGCTTAGTTAACCAAACGTTTAAATGTTTTTTTTTCTTCCTATTATTTATCCCCTTATAATGTTGATTTTTTTCGCCCTCACCCACTCCTGCCACAGCTCAGCTCACACCCATGTTCTGGTTTATTCTATTAAGCTGTACTCTCTGGTGGGTAATTACAGCATGCAAAGATGTGCTTGCTTTTAGGCATTCAACCCACACGTACAAACCACTCCCTTAAAAAGCCTGTACCAATTTACAACGCTGATCTGCATTGTAAGAAAATACCCATGTTGCCACACTGTGGTTAATATGCTTGTTATCATTTTAAGAGAATAGCTAATTTGAAAAGCATTTAATGTTGTTTTTATTTGCATGCCTTTGATGAGCAGAAATACCAAAACATTTTCCCGTGTTTGTTAAACCCTGACATTTCCTCTTTGTGGAAAGGTCCTTAGTGTCTTTCCTCAACTCATCTATTGGCTTTTTGTTTTTCCTCAGGATTTGCACCAATTCTGTTAGACAAAGACATCGTTTTTTTTATAGTTGTTTCAAATGTGTTCTTCTGTTTGTTGTTTTCCTTTTAAGTTTGATTAAGGTCTTTATATACAGAAGGAATAATCTTATTTCATTTTTTTCTGTAATCACATCTGCTGATCTTTTCCCTTGGTGAATTTTTCATCTCTTCCCAATCTAGCTGCTGCTTCTCTTTCTAGAAACCTGATACTCATTCTGCTCTATTTTCTTATAGCTTGTTTATTCTGTGACATAGCCCAAAAAACTCTTTGAACTATCAGAAATTTGTTTCAATAGTGCCTGTTGTGAAAAGGAATTTCTCCATGGCTAACCAATCACCTCAATATAGTTTATTCTATCATTTCTATTCTTTTTTTATTAATTGTGAAAATACCGTACAGAAGAGTTACAATTACACGGGCAAGGTAATGAGTACATTTCTTATCAAGCATTATCAAGCATTATTGCCTCCTCTTTGTTTCCCCTTCCCATCCCTTCCCATCTCCACCCCCCCATACTCCTCCATCCCGTGCCAAAGTTGTAAAGTTCATTTTTCAACATAGCGTCTTATACATCTCATTGTTGCACTGGTTGCACCTGTATCCCTATTTAAACAATTTGTTTTTCCCCTTCCCCTCCACAAATTATACCAATATCAAATACAGTGAAAGCAGGGGTTATACTGTGGGGGAGGTATATAAAGCAACAAAGAAATATCTTATAAATATGTTAGAAACAATAGCAAGAAAGAAAAAAACCTTATCTTGGGGTTCATTTCGCCTAACATCAACTTATCTGACCATTTCTGTTTGTCTCAGACATATACTAGTTATTGCAAATAAGGGAAACCATGGGACCTATGTTTCTTTGGGTCTGGCTTACTTCACTTAATATATATTTTTCCCAAGTGTTTCCATTTCCTAACAAATGGGGCAATGCCATCCTTTCTGATGGAAGCATAGAATTCCATTCATCTACTGAGGGGCATCTGGGTTGGTTCCATATGTTAGCTATGGTAAATAATGCTGCAATAAACATAGTTGTGCTGGTAGCTTTATTATGGTCTTGTTTGTGATCATTCAGGTAAATGCCCAAAAGTGGAATTGCTGGATCATAGGGGAGCTCTATGTGGAGTCTTTTGAGGAACCTCCATACTGCTTTCCAAAGTGGTTGAACAAAAAGGTTGGACAAATGGGATTACATGAAATTGCAGAGCTTCTGCATGGCAAAGGACATAGCTAGCAAGATCAATAGAAAGCCCATGGATTGGGAGAGATCTTCACTAGCCGTAGAACGGATAAGGGTCTCATATCTAAAATATACCTGGAACTCAAAAAATTAAACCCCCAACAACAAATCCTCAAAGAAACAACTGCCCAATAAGTAAGTGGGCTGAAGACTTAAAAAGAAACTTCTCTGAAGAGGAAAGAAGGATGGCCAATAGACACATGAAGAAATGCTCAACCTCCTTAGCCATAAAAGAAGTGCAAACCAAAACAACATTTAGATACCACCTCACCCCAGGTAGAATGTTTATAATCAAGAACTCTAATAACAACAGATGCTGGAGGGGATGTGGACAGAAGGGAACCCTACTGCATTGTTGGTGGGAGTGTAAACTTGGTCATTTCTATTCTTTTCTCTTATCCTATATTAAAAGTCCTTGTGTATTGAGATATTAAGTCATCTTCCATGTTTGCTAGAACCAATGTGCCATGTTCTTTAAATACCTATGTTTTCAAAGATGACTGAACTATGAATTATCTTTCATCTTCCTGCCCAAAGATCAATGATCAAGCATCAATGACAAACAATGGTGTTCAGGAAATCAGCACAAGGAGTAAGTTTCAAGCCGATCTCAGGAGCCTCCTTTCTCTCCAATCTGATCCTTTTGGTGCCTGTAAGTAGCTTGGTGCTTGCTTATCTTCTGTAGGTAACCCCAACTCCTCTTTCATGGGTCCACCGGGGGAATGAGCTTTGCAGTAGGTTGACCTTTGTAAAGGATGCTTTTATTCAGCCTTGGTTACTTGTGGGTTGTGTCAATGGGAAGTTGCTTCTCCATCACTCTTCCTTCTGGGTCCCTTCTTTCCCAGAGGATTTCATTTCTTTCTGATGTGAGGCAGGTGCCCACCTCCCATGGTCAAAGCCTTTGAATACATTCTTACCTACTTTCTTTCAGACCCAGAGCCTTTCATCTCTTCCTTCCTTCTAATCTTACCCATGCACTCTCAGGTCCTTTGCTATGCACAGGTGTCGGGGAAAGAACTAAATTAGGGTATAGCGTCTCCCCTAGGGAGGGGGACCCTGGGGCTTTTCATGAAAGAAAGCCTCCCAGGTCATCCGAGTGTAAGTAACTTCTCATGACTAAGTTAAAGGAGCCTTCATATTCAGTATTTGCCCTGTCCATACTGTTCAGGAAGGAATTGCTCACCAACAGGGCAAAATGCACTATGGGAAATTAGAACTCCACCCTATCTGCCGGCCATCTCAGACTTGTCATCTTCTCGTTTACTCTTGGATCTGCTAATTCTCTGTTTTGAAATCTTAAAGTTCAGGGCTTAGAAGGGTATATGGCTTTCAAAATTATCCGAACAAAAATGGAAGAAAAATCTGAGCAGATCCAATCTTGGCAGGTCAGCATCCCTGAAGATGGTGTGTGTAATAAATACCCTAGGCAGGCTTCACCCATTCATTCATTCATTCATTCGTTCATCATCCATTAACTTAACACTTGCTCACTTACTAATGTACTCATGCATTCATTCACTCATTCATTTACTCACTTATCCATTCATTAGTTCACTTACTCTGACATTATGACTCACTCATTGCTTCGTTCATCCATCCACCCATTGATTTTGTTCACTTATTCATTTGTTTGTCCATACACTCATTAATTTACTCATTCATCATTCATTCATTCATCCATTATTCATTCATTCACTCATTCACTCTTTATTCATGTGACAAATACCTATTCTCTTGTAGGCATCCTTCTTATTCTAGGAACTCAGGATCCAGTGGTAAAAATTCACCTAATTCAATGAAGAAGGAATCCCAGTTGACTCAAAAGGAAGTAATAAAATCCACTATTTCTCCTTTGTCCTTTTACTTCTCAACTGTCTACATGAACATTTCTAAGAGGAATATGGAAATAAGTCTGGCTGCGGTTTATCGATAATCAGCAAAGATGTCTTCCTCACAGGCAGCACCGTTGGCAACTCGGTGATGATTCCATAGCGTGTCTCTTACATAGATATGTTTCTCCTCCTCGCTGCCTCCTGAGAAGGAACGGCTTCACACCCACTGGGAACCTGTATTCGAGCCTTTATGCGAATGGAATAACCAAATGACAGACAACCCTGCTGCCGTTGTACCCACGTGAGATCAGAGAAACTGGCGGTGTCCTCAGGGGTGGCAGCATCTCTGCTAATATAGATCCACCTAATATGCCAGCTTGTTTGAGAGGAAAGAAATGATCTAATTTCCTTCCCTTATGGTATTAAAAGACCGAGGAAAAACCTTCAGTATTCAACAAGAACGTCTCAATTAGAGATTATGCTTTATGGTCTTAAGAGATGGGTGATAACTGCTGAATTATAAGCTGTACCTTTTTTTATTGATTTGTTTTAATCAGTCTCTTTGTAGCATTATTACTGGAACATGGTATCCCCTAAATGAACTCTCTTTTAAATATTAAAATTTACGTATCTATTTATTTAGGGCCTAGTGCCCTAAATAACTTGAAGTCTAGTGCCCTTGCTCAGCCTTCTTTATTTTTATTTTTTTAAAGATTTTACCAGTCTTGGGGCTTGAACTCTGGGCTGGCATTGAACCACCATCCCTAGTCTCTGCTTCCCAAGTAGCTAGGAACACAGGCATTACCCACTGCATGCATAGATATAGATAGGGAATTCTGACAGATTCTAGAGATATGATACTACCTCAGGCCATAAGCAAATCTAATTTAGGATGGAAGATGGTCTTGTGAGTAGCTACCTCTAATGCAACCATAGCTGGTGCTCATTAGCAAAAATTATATTTGTAGGTGCCATGCTGAACTCTTTATGCACATCACCTCATTTAATTCTCACGATAAGCCCATGAAGCAGGTACTTTCTGTCTCCTCTATGTTAAGGATGGGGACGCAGATGCTTGGTGAGGGAGGCTCATAGCACCATTGGTGGAGCTGTAACCCAAACTTCAGTATTTTTATGCTCCAAATGCCCACACGTCCCCGGATTTATGGCTTCTCTTGCTGGACCTATTGCCTTGCAGGTGTGAATGGCGCAGTTAGGGGACAGGTTGTTGGTTCTCCTGGCAGACAGGTTTAGAAATCGCTCACAGAGAAAGTGCTATTTCATTTGACACCTCGCAGGTAGCCAGAGTGAGTGAACTGAGCGATCTAGCAAACCATCCAAACATACAGGAATCTTACTAGCTTGCTGCTGGCCTAGCCATGACCAATGAGTTTACCCATCAGTCACTGGGTTCAGAGGGCAGCTTGCTAGCTTCGAACCACCATCCTCAAGGTCATGCTCAGACTCCCCTGTAATGTACTCTGCTTTGGCCTTTCTTAACTCCATTGGTGTTTTTCCTTCTTACTGGTTGGTACTGATTGTGACTGAGCTGCGTCTTCTCCTGCTGGCCTACCCATACTGGAATACCACACCCCATCAACTTGGCCATCTCTCAGTCTACAGCCAGCTCTGTGCAGGCATCAGGCTGGATGCCAGTTCAGTGGCTTCGTTACTGCCAGCGAATGGTCTTTTCATCATCCCTTCTTCCATGCAATCCACCTTGCTTCAAGCTCTGAGCACGGCAGTGCTGGCCTTGGAGTTTAGCAAGAGGGCTTGCGGTGCTTCAGGAGGCGATAACATGATGGTGCTGTTTGGCCTTACCAGCTCCCCACTGAGCTGTCATGCGAAGGGGTCCCAAATACCTCAATACAACACCCTCATCTACCATGATGTGCTTTTCTAGAATCCTATGCTCTCTCAGCCCAGGGCCCTAGGCTCTTTGACAGTATCTGAAGAAACTTCTTCAAGTATTTGTTCTGCAAAGGGTGGACCGCTGGTGTGTACCTTCCTGGGTCTGAAGACTTTGTGGGGACTTTGCTTGAGGTGGGGTGTGTGGCTGGAGCTGACACATGCAGACTAGGGTGTCTGCACGATCGTGCATTGTGTAAGACAGAGCTAGGAGCCAGTCTTTTCTGTGGCATGAAATAAGTGTGGAAATTCTACAGGAGACCTTGGCGTTCTAGATTGATCTAAGGGTAGATGTTAGGAAAAAAAATTTTTTTGGGGGGGGTCTGGTCGTGGGTCTTAACTCTGGGCCTGGGTGCTGTCCCTCAGCTCTTCAGCTCAAGGCTAGCACTCTACCACTTGAGCCACAGCACCACTTCTGGCTTTTTTCTTTTTGCTTATGTGGTACTGAGGAATCGAACCCAGGGCCTCAGGCATGCAAGGCAAGCGCTCTACCACTGAGCCACCTTCCCAGCCGTGAAAAAAATTTTTTTTAAAAAAAATATCTCCTCTACTCACTCAGGTTCACATTTCTGAGAGCCTTTGACATTGTGGACAGGAGACAGATTAGCAGGAGAAAAGACAAGACTGGCCAGTATGCACGCAGGCATGCTCAGAGATGAAGTAATGGACGAGCTTGAGGTTTCTATGTCAATTTAATAAAAAGGGGGTGGGTTACAGTGGGAAAATATGGAAGTTTCTTTGGCGCTGTATGCATGTGTGCATGCATGCGTGTGTGCATGTGTGTGTGTGTGCATGTGTGTATGTGTCTGTGTGTGTGTGTGTGTGTCTGTGTGTGTGTGTGTGTGTGTTTGCTGGTCCTGGGGCTTGAACTCATGGCCTAGGCACTGTCTCTGAGCTTTTTTGCTCAAGGCTAATGTTCTACCCCTTGAACCACAACTCCACTTCTGGGTTTTTGTTTTTTAATTTTGGGGGTGGTTAACTGGAGAGAAGAGCCTTATGGACTTTTCTTCCTAGCTTCGAACCACAATCCTCAAATCTCAGCCTTCTCAGTAGCTAGGATGAAGGCGAGAGCTACGGAGTCTGGCTGTATTGAATTTTCACATGGTAGGGGGCAGGGAGCTCATCCATGCCTATGTTAAGGGCCAGTCTCTGCCAGAGAACCCCCTTGGGGTTCACTAGCAGCTACATTTAAGGGGATCTGTACTTATATCCAGGTAATGTTCCAGGCTGCTGATGGTACCAATGTTTTCAGTTTAAGGTAATTTTCATCACAGGTCTGTAGGCTGTTAATCCCTTCATGTATTTATTCAGGAAGGAAACAGGGATGTGTTTTATTGGCTGCCGATGGCTTGATCTTCATTTATAACAATTTAGTCACATGGTATATGGGTCTCTCCTTACGTTCTTGCCTCAGGCCTGGTGGAGGTGGAGGTGGACGTGGGCTTGATGGTTCTACAGTTGGCTTTCATGAATGGAATAAAATCTAGCCAGCTTCCTTTCTACCAGAACAGTGGATGTCATGGTGTGTGTGTCTTGTCAACATGAAGGCCGGTGCTAGGTGGTAGCAGACACCAAGAGGTACCTAGACACCAACTGCTAAATACTGGTGAATCGTGACACTTAAACATTGTATGTCTTTGGGAGGGTAAGGGGGGCACAGAAATGGAGGGACAAAGGGTAAACAAATGCAGCCGTGGTACTCACTGGACACTATGTGGAAAATGAGCTACACGACTTGTGGGTGAGGATGGGAGAGAAAAACTGGGAGAGAAACACAGGAAGACGTGACATTGTCCAAAAGGAAATGCACTCTTTGCCTGACTTCCGTAACTGTAATTCTTCTGCTTTTAACATTTTCAAATAAAAAACAATAAAAACAGGCAAAATCCTCGGTGCTTTTCTGTGTGAATCCGGGAGCTATCCTTTAATAGTTCCGGGGATAGAAGAAAGATTTAATGGCTGTGTACACAGAAAGCACCACATATCAACATGGTGCCAGCAGATCTTCCTCCCAGATGCAACCCCACCTTCATTGTCCACAAATCTCTCATATAAACCAGGCATTCTACTAAGCTAAGCATCTTCAGACCTAAATCATGCCAACCGTGTTTTATGGACTGTTATTAGGTGACCTATCAGTCATCTTTGCTAACTCAGTCTTTTGGAAATAACCCCCACGCGGGTCATAAGCTCTTGTTGCTTTTGTTAAGAGATATTTGCCCAGCACAGTAGTTCCTACTTGGAATCCCAGCACTTGGGAGGTTGGAGCAGGAGGATGAGGAGTTCTAGGCCAAATCGAGCTTACTTTACTTACCGAGGTAAGTATAAGTGTGTGACCTAGTAAATATGTTAAATGGATTGATTTATCTATTCCTCTCTGAAAACATTATACACATATGCACACACACCTATACATTACATACACAAACACATATGTACATATGTATATATATGTATGAAGTACAGTGCTGTCAGAACACATAGAAGTTGTTTATCAAGTATATTCGACACATGTATCAAGGACACTGAGAATTTGGGAGTCACTTGAATCAGAAAAATCCATCTGCCCCAGGTGTAGTCCTAGGATAATTCCACCTCCCCAGTAAGCTTGGGGAAGCGAGGGACAACTTGCTCCCTTGTTTAGCTGAGTAGCTGTGTGCCACTCTGGCTTTGAGTAAATTCCCTATACATCATGAGCTCATACTTTCTCGTGTGCAAAACAGAGAACCCTTTATCCAGTCTCTCTGAAAAGGTTAGATCTGGGCTGGCCATTAGTGGTACACATCAATAATCCTAGCTAGTCAGGGGGCTGATAGCAGGAGGATCAAGATTCAAAGTCAATCCAGGCAGAAAAGACCTTGACTCCATCTCCAAAACAACAAGCCCAAATCAGGGCTGAAGACTTGGCTCAAGAATGCCAGTGTAATAAACAAGCTAGCAAGCAAGCTGAGCAAGTGGGTGGCCCTAAATCCAAGCCATAATACTGCCAAAAGAAAAAAAAGAAAGATTAAATATGTTCCCAGTACAGGGAGTGTCTTGTCAGTATTAGCCATTATCATGATCTTTATTAAGAAGATTATCTGGATTCCCTAACACGCCATAGGTGTGTGTTCTCTGATCTTCAAGACTCACCTTATTCATGGAGATGATCTTTAACTGACAAAGGACAAAGCTAACTAAATCCTAGGGATACTAAAGGACTACCCAAATGATCCAAGAGTTAGTCAAAAAGACAGCCATTCGGCGAAGTGTGGCTTATACAACTTGCAGATGGCAGAATGACCTGATAAAACAATGGAGGGGGAGGAATGCTACTAAAGAGGATATAAAAATGACAAAAGAATGAAGAAATAAGTACAGGACAGAAAAACCTGGCTCCCAAGAATATAGGAAACAGAAAAGTAGGCCCACCAATCAGAAAGCTATCTTTGAGGACTCCATTTCTACCTTGGCCAAGCTCTGTAAAGAGGCAGGTGACACAGAGGCTAGAATGACCCTGAAGGGCCTTCATCCTGTTGTGTGTGTCCATGTCACATAAACCTCTTTCTCTGCCATCTTGCTTTGCTATTCAGCCATCTTATTGCCTTTACTTACGTTTGCATCTTGTCTGAATTGTTCTGCGCAAGGACTGAGATCAACTGAACCTGCCCTAAATTTCTAGTGACATAGTTGGTCCATTGGTTAAGAAGTTAGGGATTCCATAGGTCTCTTTCTGACTTGGATTCCTCGCAAGGTACCAATAACAACCCGTAGCAATTCATCCTGATCAAAGCCAGGATCCAAACCCTGATTGCAAGGACACCGGGCCTCCTTTCTCCCCACTGTGCTTTTGCTAACGGGGATATGAACTGGCTCAACACCTCAGTCCCACCTCCAGAAAACCACTTTGAAAAAAAACAGCTCATTTCCCTTTGGGGATCCGGCAGTTTTCCTCAGTGGAGATACCCAGACCATCAAAACAATGGAAATAGTCGATTAACTTTAAAAAAAAATCATTCCTCACCTTTCCTTAGCAAATTCTGACATTGGAGACTGAAAATAGCCAGACCCACCCCTCTTGCTATGTGGGCCTGTCGGAAGGGTGTGTTTGAGGTGACATTCCCTCAGGACCTGTCCTTGGGGGTTCATGTCACCTGCAGCCCTGGGTCATGTCACCTGTGCCTGAATGGGTCCAGGGAGGGAGAGGGCTGGGTGTCACCCCCACCCCCATGGGGGGACACACTCGAGTCCATTAAGGACTTTCCTCTGGCTAAAGCTTTTTGCTGTTCTGCCCAAGGCCTCCTGAGGGAGATCTGAAAGTCTTTCATTTCTGTGCATTCCAGTCCCTGGATTACTAGATTTAATGAGGTCTATACTTTTGTCTTTAAAGAGGGCTCTCATTCCTGTGGAGTCAGGGCTGTTAGCTAGAATTTGAATACAGAAGGCAGCAGGGACAAAGAGCTAGGAAAATAATAATAATAATAAAAAAGAACCAAAAAGCCAATGCATGCAGGCTTAGTTACTGGCTGTCTCTGGCGCCTTCATACGAGCTACTCCATCTCTACCCCTCTTGACACCTCCCCCCCACAATTTGGTATTTCAGAGGCATCCTGCTTACTGCCTGAACCTGCCCCAGTTCCTTTGCAGGCACCCTCAGGAACTAGGGGTTTATTAATAGTCTCCGCCCCCAGGGAGGCCAGCAGGGCGCAGAAAGCATTCACATTCTCAGAAAATAGAAGCCCGAAAGGGCTGGGCCTTTGGGGAGAATGTCCCCCAACCCTGCTTCTTCCTCAGGCTCTATGGGTGGGGATCAGACACCAGTCACTGCACCCAGAGTTCTAGGCACTTGTTGGCCACACACCCACAGTCTTTTTTTTTTTTCTTTCTCCCAATCCTAGGCTTTGAACTCAGGGCCTGGGCACTGTCCCTGAGATTCTTTTTGCTCAAAGCTAGCACTCTACCACTTGAGCCACAGCACCACTTCTGGTTTTTTTTTCTGTTTATGTGGTACTGAGGAATGGAACCCAGGGCTTCATGCATGCTAGGCAAGGACTCCACCACTAAGCCACATTTCCAGCCCGACCCACAGAGTCTTGAAGACAGTCCTATATTCTGGAAGGTAGGACTTGTCTTAATCCATTTTCTGATACTACAACACACCACAATGGGTGATTGATGCAGAATAGAAGTTTATGTCGCTCTCAGCTCTGCAGACTAGGATGGAGAAGATGGCATTGTGGTATCTGCACAGCAACTGGCAGAAGCCAAGCAAGCAGAGCCAGCTCAGGTCTCTCTTCTTCTTCTTCTTCTAGTGGCTTCTATAAAGCCACTAATGACATCAAGAGACCCCCACCCCCATGACCTCATGTAAGCCTAATGACCATTCTAAAGTTCCACCTCCACGTACCGTCAAGCTGTGATCTTTTGCCAGCATCTTTATCCCTAGTAAAATCACATGTTATTTTTGATGCTGGTAGTGGGATTTGAACTCAGGGACTGGAGCACTTGCCAGATTTTTCACTCAAGGCCAGCCACTCTACTACTTGAGCAACAGCTCCATGTTGGGCGTTTTGCTTGTTAATTGGAGATAAGAGTCTTTCAGATTAATGTGTCTAGGCTGGCTTTGAACCATGATCCTCTTACCTCAGTCTCCTGTGTAGCTGAGATTACAAGCGTAGGCCACCAGCGCCTGGCTAAGTTATGTCTTTAACATTATCCTCTGACATAAAATCTTTGTGGAAGTCTCTTTTAAATTGTTATTATAAGAGGAGCGCATAGACCTGGGATTTGGGGAAGATAAAAACGAAACCATTTGAGGATCTTTTTTGAGTGAAATGGGCCAAGTATGTTCTTTTTACAAGTTAACCAGGAAAGAAAGCCAGGTGAAAATAAACGCTGTGGATGATGGCGATGCGCAGAGAGGGGACTGAGCCTGGAGCCTGGTGGATGGGGTTTAGCGATGCTAATGGCCAAAATGATGATCCATTAGCTTGCAGAGTTGAGTAACTACTGAGCCTGCCACATGCAAGCGAAAGCTCTTCAGGGAGGTGCGGTGGCTGGCAGTCCGTGGAACAAAGCGGTGTGTGGCTGCTGGTGTCTTTGGCTGGTTTCAGTGAGCAGATGTCGTCTAACTGTAGCTCAGCTTCATTTCCATAAACCAGTCCATACCCTGCTCCAGGCAGCCTCTGAGCAAGGAGTTCTGCAGCCCTAGAATCCACAGTGCCTTTATTCCAGAAGAGGCTGGTGGAGGCTGTAGGGGAGAGAGAGAGAGACAGAGACAGAGAGAGAGACAGAGACAAAGACAGACAGACAGAGAGAGAGAAAGAAGGAGAGAGAGAGAGAGAGGGAGAAGGAGAGAGGGGAGGGAGGGAGAGAGGGAAGGAGGGAGGGAGGATGGGAGGGAGGAAGGGAGGGAAAACATGAACCTCTGGTGCCCGTTGTAATGTTTTTTGGATGGGAATAAATAAACTTTCCAGTCCTACATTTCTATCATTGTTGACATGTCTTTAATTGTTATGCTTTTTCAAGATTGCTTAAGTATAAAGAATCTCATATAATGGCCAGGTGAGGTAGTACATGCTTGTAATCCTAACTACTCAGGAGGCAGAGAATACGAAGATCAGAGTCCAAGGCCACACACACACACACACACACACACACACACACACACACACACACAAATTAGTCATACCTTATCAATAAATAAACCAGACATGGTGGTTGACACCTGGAATCCCAGCTACCTGGGAGTCAGAGGTAAGAGGACTGACTGAGGTTAGCCCTGGGAAAAATACAAGATTCTATTGGAAAAATAACTGGAGCCAAAAAAAAAAGGCTTGGGAGAATGGCTCAAGTGATAGAGCACCTAGTACCTAGCATTTGAGAAGCCCTGAGTTCAAACCCCAATGCTGACAAAGAACTCATGTAAAATTATTTCCCAGTAACATCTTTGGATGAAGGACTTTTAGGCCCTGGGGATAGAACAGTGAGAACAGTACGCAAGCTTCTTGCGCTCAGAGGGTTTTCAGCTCAGAGGAAGACAGACAATAAGCAAGTTACCGATGCATAAATAAAAGTTCAGGTAATCTTGAAAGGTAGGAGGCAAACAATACAGCCAGCCCCAATAACAACTATTTGGCATCACACACACACACACACACACACACACACACAGAAATTGGAATTGGTCCAAATTATTTTCGTGTGTGTATTGTTATTGAAGCTAGAGAGTGAAAGATACAAATAAAAGGGACACAGAACTAAACAGATATTTCTATTGAATAAAAAACAACCAGGTATTTCTCCTATGATTAGCAGACACGGGAATAGGAAGTCAGCTGGAAATCACAGTCAGAGGCCACAGCAGGCTAGCTGTGGCTTACAAGGCTGTTTAGATCAGTGTGGGCTTAGATATAGAGAGAGAGCCTGGAGTCCTGCAATACGACCAGGGTAAAGAGATACAGCTGCTCTAGTAAACAGGTGCTTCCTTACCCATAGCCCAGCTGTTCCCAGCAGGTCTACTTGTAGGTATATGCTGGAGAGGAGCCGAAAAAATTAGGCACATACCAAAAACAATTGCATGTAAGGTGTTCATACCAGAATTATTCCTAGCAATCAAAATGCAGAAACAACCCAGATTTTATTTTTAACCCACTGACCCATGGGCAAATATATGTGGAAAAGCCATGCAATAGAATATTATTTGGCCATAAAAAGCAATAAGTTGCTGATACAGGTAATTTTTTTTTCTTTTTTCTTTTTGTAGTACTGAGGCTTAAACTCAGAGCTTTGTACTTGCTCGACAGGCTCTCTACCACTGAACCATATCTCATCCCTTTTCACTTTAGTTATTTTTCAAATAGGATCTCCTGGGTTACTTTTGTTGTTTGTTTTTGTCCAGGGATCTCCTCAGACAGCTATCCTGCTACTCATGCCTCTCACCTACCTAAGATTACATGTGTGAATCACCACACCTGGCTTGGTTTGCCTGAGCTGGTTTCCCAGTCTTCACCTCCCAAGTGGCCGGGATGACAGGCATGGGTCACCATGTCAAACCCTCATATCTTGAAAACCTAATGCCAACTGGAAGAAACTACTTGCAAAAGATCAAGTCTCATGTGAGATGATGTGTAGGAAATAGTGAGAAGAGACAAACCTGTAGAAGCAGGCAGTACAAGACCAGTTGTCCAGGGATGTGTAGAGGGGCGAAAAAGGACCGTGGCTAACAGACTCAGACTTAGAGGGTGATAAAGATGTTCTAACAGTGATTGTAGTGCTGATTGCATAACTTGTAAATGTGATGAAACCATTAAATTGCATACTTTAAACAGGTTAATGATATGTTTGTGAATTATAGCTCCAAAGAAACAGGAGATCAAAGGAAGGGGAGAAGGAGAAGGAGGAGGAAGAAAAAGGGAGGAGGGGGGCTGGGAAGGTGGCTCAGTGGTAGAGCGCTTGCCTTGCATGCCTGAGGCCCTGAGTTCGATTCCTCAGCACCATATACACAAAAAGAAAAAAGCCGGAAGTGGCGCTGTGGCTCAAGTGGTAGAGCGCTAGCCTTGAGCTGAAGAGCTGAGGGACAGTGCTCAGGCCCAGAGTTCAGGCCCCACGACCAGACCCTTCCCCCCCCCCCAAAAAAAAAGAAAAAGAAAAGGGAGGAGGTACAGAGGGAGAAAAGGTGGACAAGAATAGAGGGGAAGGGGAGGAGGAGAATGAACAGGGAGGGTAAATGAAGAAGGAGTAAAAGAGAGGAGATGGAGGAAAAAGGAAGGAGGAAGAGGAGCAGTAACAGGAGGAGGATAAAGGGGCAAAGGAGGAGCAGAGAAGGGGAAGGAGAAGGAGCAGAGAGTAAGTGGAGGAAGAAGAAGAAAAAAGGGAGAAGGAAAAGGAGCAGGAGGAAGAACAAGGGAGGATAAGCAAGAGAAAAAAGGGAGGAGGGGGAGAAGCAGAGGTGGAAGAGGGAGGAGTCTGAGTAGAGGGGGAAAAGAGGAAGAAGGCTTTCTCTCCCAGCAGCAACAGAAGAATTAGGAATTGGAAGGAAAGCAAAGAGATTCTATAAGACAATGTCTGTCCCTTTTCTGTTGGCCCCTTTGTGCTATAATCAAAGTGAGCACATGTTGGGAAGCACATCACAATTTGAGGACCATTCCCACTGTGTGCGAGGACCAGCATCCTTTAAACCTATCTTGGGTTTCTTTTAGTTTTGAGAACTTCCTGCATAGATTTACCTCTGTCACCTATCACCCATCTCTGAAGTCATAGACATTGGCCTTGTTTCAGAGGAAGCTCCAAAGAATTTCCACTGCCAAAGAAGGCTAAAGGAGAGACAAGCCCATCCCATTGGCTCTTCTGTCCCTCATTGATGACATAGAAATAGTATCTCTTGCTGATGGTTCTCTTAATTAAGACTCTGTTATATTTTAAATTTTGATCTAGCCAGGACATATTGAGTCCAACTTCCACAGTAGAGGAACACTAATAATTTTTTTAAAAATATTAAATGCTAATGGTCTTTTAAGTTTAACCTTGTAGTATACAAAACTATGCTTATGACTTGTAGTTAATCAAATAACAGTCTCCCTGAACACGTCTTAAGTCTTGACATCTAGGCTTTTGAGGTTGCCATTTTATGTGGAAAAGGGATCCTTGCGGATTGTAACTTGAAGATGTTGAGATATATCATCCCCAATTACTCAGACTGGGTTAAATCCAAACACAAGTGTCTGCATTAGAGACAGAAGCACAGAAGCCAGGGACACAGAAGAGAAAGCCATGTGCAAACAAAAGTTGGAATCAGGCAGACAGGAAGTGAAGAATGCTGTCAGCCACCAAAACCTGGAAGAGGTGAAAAAAGATTGTAGCTCAGAGTCATAGATTTTGACCAATCACTACCTGAATTTTAGATTTCCAGCCTCTAGAACCAGGAGACACCAAATTGCTGTTGTTTTAAGCCACAAAGGTTGCAATAATTTGTGACAGGGTTCACAGGAAACTGATACCAAGATCTCCTATCACAGGGTGAGCATCTTTTCTTTTTTATAGTTGTGTGTGCTTTTCTTTTTTTTATTTCCTTTTTCTGATCCTGGGATTTGAGTTCAGGCCCTGAATACATACATTTTCTTGATTCATTCATCTCTTATAGGGCACTCAGGCTCTTTCCATAACTTGACAATGGTGCAGCAATGAACATGGGTGTGCAAGTGTCTTTATCCTGACTTGTAGTATTCTGGATAAATGCCCCAAAGGGGCAGATCCCTTTTTGTCTTTTTTTCTAGTATGCTGTGTATCTCTGGATTGTGTTCTACACACAGTTGTGCTTCTCAAGTAACTTGGACATCATAACCGGCACTACCTTGGTTAGGTGGGTAGCAGGCAGCTCAAATCTCACTTTCAGTCATCTACATTTAACTGGGCTGTTTGTGATTTATGCACACAGTCTACACATCAGTCAGAAACTTGGGTAAGACTTATTTATTCATTTATTTTGTTTTATTTTATGCACATTTCGTCTTACTGGGGTTTTAACTCAGACTTGTGGTTAACAGGTAAGCACTTTGCCACTTGAGCAGGATTTATACACAGAATTAAGATTTATTTTTTATTTTCTTCTCACTCTTCAATATCCTTGGCTGCTTCTTGTTCTGGCCCCTTACTCCCCAAGGCTTAAAAATCAGTGTATTTTTTTTTTAAAATTTAGTTCCAGGTTCTCTTGTTTGTAACTGAAGCAGACTGAAGTCGGCTGTTTTCAGTCAGACCTGTGACAGTGAGAAACTCATCTCAGGAAGAAGTCTGTGTTTTGATCTCCTCCCACATCTCTTGCTTTTCCCCCCGACTCCAGTGCTCTCAGGTGGCTGTTTTGGGGGACATCTCCTCAGCCACTCAGAGTTTATAGCTGTTGTGTGTGGAGGATCAGTTTAGAGTAAGCTCACTCCTCCTTCCTGGAAACAGAACCTGTGTTTAGCTACAGGTAGAAAGCACATGGAACACTTAGATAATGTGAGGCCGGTTGTAGTCTTCAACAATCACTGTTCACAAATACTCCTAATGCTATGTGATGGCTCAGAGACACCTTAGAGCTGGTAATTTGAACTTTATGAGATGGAATGAGTTTCAATATTGAGATCTGGCTCGATATTAAGATTCCTAGTCACCCTTGAATTTTGAGTGACCCTGAATGACCTTGAATATCTAAGCGTCATTGATTTCCATCCATACCTGGGGACTCATAATGGTGTTTACCAACTCCCATGAGCTTGAAGAAGTTACTAAAGATATTAGACCGAAGCTCATTCTGGGAACACACACAGCATCAGGGAAGGACTCACAAATCCTGCACTAGGCCACCACAAAGACTCTCAGCCCCTTGCCTTTATTATCTCTGCAGCATTTGTTCCCTTTAAGTTTCAGTTTTCCTAACCCCAAGTTGGATAAAATAAAGCCTAGTCCAGAATGGGGAAAGAATTGAAAGAAAATAAAAAGCTTATTTTCACACTACACTTTCTACTTCCCAAATGGCACAGTAAGCTTAAGATGAAATCCAAAAAGAGAAGAGACACACAATTCAGCAGCACAGAGACCAACACTGTCTCTTGATGGTTTCCTGCGATTCAGTTTTCCTTTTGAGGTGTTCAGGAATGGGAGTCTCTCTTGGCTGGGATTCAGTCCTGGACCTTAGCCTGTGATGTCTTTTGTTGCCCTCCAAGCAATTTCTTACCATCCCTTCTCCTGCAAATTCTTGGACTTTGGCAAATGGCAAGGCAGTTGGCAAGACCATGCATATCTCCTGGAGACATAGCTTCTTAGGATCTGATTTATTACTTGTTTGTTTATTTTTGTGTGTTGATGCTGAGGCTTGAACTCAGGGCCTTGGGATGTCAGATTTTGTTTTTTTGTTCCACTCAAAGCTGAAACTCTACCACTTGAACCACAGCTGGACTTCTGACCTTTTGATGGTTATTGGAGATAAGAATCTCAGGGACTTTGATACTCAAGCTGACTCTGAACTGTGGTTCCCAGATCTCAGCCTCCTGAATAGCTAATTGGAGTGAGCTTCTGGTGCCCATATATTCTTTTGTATTTGTAATTTTCCAATCATGGTCCTGCCTAAGGAAGGATGAACCCACACCATGCACTATGGCACAAAGCTGTAGCAATGGAAGAAGACATGATAAGTAGAATTTGTGATTTCCCCCAGTCCCTACAGCTGTAGATTTGAATACCCAGAACTGCTTGTTTATGATCCTTTGGTTTTACCTAGCCATGGTTTGAATGTGTCCTGCTAGAACAAAACCCAAACCCAAACCCAAAACCTGTGTGGGAAATTTGATCTCTAAGACAACAGTGTTGCAAGGAGCGGTGTCTAGCTCAGAGGCTCCCACCCTCATGAATGGTAATGCCAATTTTCCAAGAGTTCGGAGCAGCTGGGAGCTTTCTCTCTTGCTTTCAGCCACGTGGTGCCCTCCGACATGTTATGACACATGAAGAAAGCCCTCCCAGGAAGCAGGCCCTTGTTGCTGGATTTCCCAGGGTCTTTAGAACTGCATGAAATAAATCCCTTTAGTTAATAAATTACCTAGTCAGTACTATTCTGTCATAGCAACAAAAAAGTGAACCGAGACAGATTTTTTAAAATGTAAATAGAGCAAGTTTATTTGAAAGCAAAAAGAAAGACACCAAAGGAAAGTAGCTAGCTCTGCATTCAGAGAGAGGCTCCAAAGAGGAGCCCAATGATGTCCTCTCATAGAAAGGTTATTCTAGCACAAGGCTCCTGCCATGATTCTTCCCCTGAGCTTTGTGCTGACTGCTTGATGGCTTGTGTAGGCCCCACCCCCTGGTTCTTTTCATTGGTGGAGTAGACCCCAGGGTATTCTGGGGGGAAAAAAAGCATTTGAATAGGAGCCCTAGCCACTCTGGGAACCAGAAGTACCATGATAGGTCACATGTTATCAGACTAAGGTAGAATTTTGCTTTTTACTTTAATTTTATTTTGTTGTAAAGGTGATGTTCGGAGGGGTGACAGTTACATCCATAAAGTAGTGAGTACATTTCTTGTCAGACATTGTTACCCTCTCCCTCATTTTTCTTCCACTTTCTTTTCTCCTCAGTGGTTCCCCCCCAAGTTGTAAATTTTCCAATACGTTGTCTTGTGAGTATCACTGTGGCATTGGTTTACCCTTTGTCCTTTGGCTAGCCATCCCCTTCCCTTCCCTAATTCAGATAAACCATATACAATCTACAGTGCACCAAAATCAAATACAATGACAACAAGGGATAGAAATGGGGAAAAAAGGAAAGAACTGCATACAGTACATTAAAAACAAACACATCAACAACACAAAAAAACCCTCTTGTTTCTATATCTTTGAGTTCATTTTGATTAGATCATTTTATATGGTTGTATGTACATAGGTATTGAGTTATTGTGATCCTCTGTGAGGACATATACTAATTATTACAAATGAGGGAAACCATGGAGCCTATGTTTCTTTGGGTCTGGCTTCATTTAATATGATTTTTTCC
The DNA here is from genome assembly GCF_000151885.1 of Dipodomys ordii. NCBI lineage: Eukaryota > Metazoa > Chordata > Mammalia > Rodentia > Heteromyidae > Dipodomys > Dipodomys ordii. Next base: position 3,284,591 of record NW_012267230.1, read on the forward strand.
AAGTCTTTCCATTTCTTTACAAATTGGGCAGTGTCATTCTTTCTAATGGAAGCATAGAATTCCATTGTGTATTATATCACATTTTCTTGATTCATTCATCTAATGAGGGGCATCTGGTTGGCTCTATATCTTAGCTATGGTAAACAATGCTGCAATGGGCATAGTTGTGCTGGTAGCTTTAGTGTGGCCTTGTTTGTGATCATTTGGGTAAATGCCTAGGAGTAGGATTGCTGGATCTTAGCAGAGCTCTATGTTTAGTCTTTTGAGGAACCTCCATACTGTTTTCCAGAGTGGTTGAACCAGTTTACATTCCAACCAACAGTGTAAGGTAGAATTTTTATTGGCTCAGAGACTTTGCCTTGGTGTTGCTTGTATGGGAATTTGGAGGATGAGGTCTAAGCAAGCATATTTGCTTTTATGTATTTTTCTTTTTTTGGGGGGGAGAGGTCCGGTCTTGGGGCCTGAACTCTGGGCCTGGGCACTGTCCCTCAGCTCTTCAGCTCAAAGCTAGTGCTCTACCACTTGAGCCACAGCGTCACTTCTGGCTTTTTTCTTTTTGCTTATGTGGTGCTGAGGAATCAAACCCAGGACCTCAGGCATGCAAGGGAAGCGTTCTACCACTGAGCCACCTTCCCAGCCCCTGTATTTTTCTTTACTGAAAATTTTTTCTCCCCAATTGTCCTAACCCCTCCATCCTCTCAATTTACCAGGTTCTAGTCTATCTTTACATATGTACATTGAATATTATGACTACATTCACCCTACATTTATCTATCTATCTATCTATCTATCTATCTATCTATCTATCTATCTATCTATCTATCTATTTATCTATCTATCTATCTATCTATCTATCTATCTATCTATCTATCTATCTGTTTGTCTGTCTGTCTGTCTATCTGTCTGTCTGTCTGTATGTCTATATGTCTGTCTATCTATCTATTATTTTGTGACGGTCCTGGGGCTTGAACTGAGGAACTGGATGCTGTTCCTTAGCTTTTGTGTTTAATACTAGCACTCTACAACTTGAGCCACAGGTCTACTTCTGGGGGTTTTTTGGTGGTTAAGTGGAGATAAGAGTCTCATAGACTTTCTTTCCCAGGCTGAGTTTGAACTGTGATCCTTAGATCTCAGCCTTCTGGGTTACTAGTGTTACAGATATGCCTGGCTTCATCTATATATTTTAAATGTGTCTGTGGAGCTACACAAGAATGGACTTACACCAAACCCTAAGTTGTGTTCACTGTCCCATCTCTGGCACTCACCCCTTTTTCTGTAACCTTGCAGCTGCCTCCTTCCTTGCACAGTGATTTCCTGTCTCCTCTATGCCCAAGAAACAACATGAACAAAGACCCAGAGCAGCCCACATAGTCAGTGCCTCGTGAAAGCTTACATGAACTCTCTCCAGCTGGAAATCTCAGTTCCCCAGATAGACCCACCTTCTACCCTACACTGCACAAGCCGAAAATGAATGTGTCTGGGAAGGTCTCTCAGTCCATGTCCGCGCGGTGACAGCTGTCCAAATGGAAGAGGTGTTATGCATTTGGAAAATGAAGTTATTTGGCTGAACTGATGGTGTGTGACTGCGAATGGCAGATGTCTACTTTTTGTGTGTGTGCTGGGCACTGCACCGTCTCTTCCTCCAGTTTCCAAAGCAGACGTGTTGGAGAGAGATGGAGCTGATGCAAACATCGTTTCTCTTTGTGGAAAAGGATAGTGTTACAGAGAGTGTGATAAAGCCCACCATGAGGGTCTCTCCATCCTAAGACTGGTCCCTGCTTTGGGCGTTTTTTGACAGTCTTAATGGTATTTATCCTTTCCCTCTTCATCCATGGAAACCCACAAGGGCCACAAGCATGGAAGAATCCCCTCTAGCAAATGAAGCTTCAGTATGCAGGCTCCTTTCCTGATCTGATACAGGGAGAGTGGGTTGTCTGGTGGATTATTCTGGAAGGTTTTTGTAAACACAGAGTGGCCAATAGGAATCAAATCCCATTTCATTATCATTACCAGAACCAGTGCCCTACATCCAACAGAAACCTTTCCAAAAAGCAGAACTACTGTACATGGCCAATTCTTCCTTTGCCTAAGGGACCTCTCTCTCTCTCTCCCTCTCCCTCTCCCTCTCTCTCTCTCTCTCTCTCTTTCTCTCCTCTCTCCTCTCTCTCGCTCTATCTCCCTTCTCTCTCTTTCTTTCAAAAGCAGTTAAAATTTTACATCTCAAAGCTTATGTTTCCTGAGCAATGAGATGAAAATTCCCACCCAGTTCTGGGTGCATTAAGAAGGTGAAGTGGTAGCTTTAGTATGGTCTTGTTTGTGATCGTTTGGGTAAATACCCAAAAGTGGGATTGCTGGGTCCTAGGGAAGCTCTATGTGGAGTCTTTTGAGGAGCCTCCATACTGATCTCCAAAGTGGTTGAACAAGTTTACACTCCCACCAACAATGAAGTAAGATTCCCTTCTGTCCACATCCCCTCCAGCATCTGTTGTTATTAGAGTTCTTGATTATAACCATTCTAACTGGGTGAGGTATTATCTTGATGTTGTTTTGATTGCATTTCTTTTATGGCTAGAGAGTTTGAGCATTTCTTCATGTGTCTATTGGCCATCCTTCTTTCCTCTTCAGAGAAGCTACCAGCACAACTATGTTTTATTGCAGCATTATTTACCATAGCTAAGCTATGGAACCAACCCAGATGCCCCTCAGTAGATGAATGGATCAAGAAAATGTCGTATGTATACACAATGGAATTCTATGCCTCCATCAGAAAGAATGACATTGCCCCATTTAGGAAATGGAAAGACTTGGAAAAAATTATATTAAGTGAAGTAAGCCAGACCCAAAGAAACATAGGTCCCATGGTTGCCCTTATTTGCAATAACTAGTATATGTCTGAGACAAGCAGAAAAGGTCAGATAAGATGATGTTAAGTGAAATGAACCCCAAGATAAGGTCACAAGTGGTTTTTTCTTTCTTGCTATTGTTTCTAACATATTTATAAGGTACCATGTGATTTTTTGTTGCTTTGTATGTCCCTCCCCACAGTATAACCCCTGTTTTCACTGTATTTGATGTTGGTATAATTTGGGGAGGAGAAGGGAAAAAACAAATAGTTTCAATAGGGATACAGGTGGATCCATTGCAACAATGAGATGTACAAGACACTATGTCAAAAAACGAACTTTACAATTTAGGCGGGGAGGGGAGGAGGGGGTGGGGAAATGTACTTGTGGAGATGGGAGGGAAGGGATGGCAGGGGGAATACAAAGGAGGAGACAACAATGCTTGATAAGAAATTAATCATTACCTTGCTCATGTATTGTATTTTCACAATAAAAAACTTATTTTTTAGAAAAAGAAGATGAAGTGGGCTGGGAAGGTGGTTTAGTGGTAGAGTGCTTGCCTAGCATGCATGAAGCCCTGGGTTCGATTCCTCAGCACCACATAAAGAGAAAAAGCTGGAAGTGGAGCTGAGGCTCAAGTGGTAGAGTGCTAGCCTTGAGGCAAAGCAGCTCAGAGACAGCGCCCAGTCCCTGAGTTCAAGCCCCAGTACTGGCAAGAAAAAAGAAAGAAAGAAGGTGAAGCGAGGTGAGCTGAGCAAGCCAGCGGTGCACAGAGGTGGGCGTACTGCTTTGGCTTCAGAGAAGTGTGGTCTGAAATCACCTTGGTGACTGTCATCATGCAGTAGCAGCTCATCACAGAACATGACCAGTCTTTATCCTTGACTTTGACCTTGCGTGATTAGAATGTGATGAGCATTCATTCTGAGAGGAACGCACCTGGGGTTTGGAGAAGAGAGTGTCCACCTTCACTTTCCTACCTCAAGAAACATTTCCCAGCTCCTTCTTGATTGCAGGAAGGAATACAAAAAGAGGAGAGAGGCTCACATCAGCAGTAGGACTAAGGAATAGTGGCATTCATGGGTGAATTAACCATGGAATCGAGAAGGGAAGGGGATCCAAATGTTCTCCTTTCTAAAATCACAGTAGAAAATAAGCAGAAAGGATCTCAAAGTGCCTGGTACCGGTGGCTCCTGCCTGTAATCCTAGCTATTTAGGAGGTTCAGATCTGAAGGTCGTGGTTCAAAGCTAACCCTGGGCAGTAAAGTCCATGAGACTCTAATCTCCAGTCAGCCATCAAAAAGCTGGAAGTAGTGTGGCTTTAGTGGTAGAACTTTATTCTGGGGCACAAAAGCTCAGGAACAGTGCCCAGGCCCTGAGTTCAAGTCCCAAGACTGGCACACACACATACATGCATACAAGAACAGATCATCATGTTTTCAAGAAGCTCAAAATTAGGACGAGAATGATGCGTACTCTAAGATTTCTGCATGATTAAGAACCCTGCTTGACCAGTGCTTGAACAGCTTGAGAATGTAGAAGAAGGAAATTATTTGATCTCAAAAGAATCTATGGAGAAGAAATGGCTTTTGGAGTATTAACTCACCATATATCATAAGAAGAGAGTAAACATGTAATGATTGAAACTAGCAGTCCACAGCCTGCAGAGTGAATGAACAAAGGGAATGACGGGTCATCACACCGAAAGGTTGGCTGAAGTCAGGTTGTTTACCATGCCAAATGATTTGTATTTCATCCTCCAGGAATCATGAAGCCATTTAATGGTGTTTAAGAAACACCACCCAGACAACAAAATGGATTGGAAGCTTCTAAGTAGAGTGGCAAATTACATGCAAATAAAATGTCGGGAACCCAGGAAAATCTCACCTGTGTTCAGCACATGACTGTTTTTCATCAGTGGACTATTTTTTCCCCTCTTAAGAGATCCTATAAAATCTAGGAATGCATCAAGATGAATTTCAAAGTTAGCAATAATGAAACGGCAGCCAGGTTGCAGTATCTGAAAAAAGAAGCCTGTCACACACAGAGCTGTACAGACCACACGATTTGCCAAGCTTGAGTTGGGAAGAAGTAGGTCAGTTTGCAGAGTGAGCTGCCATAAGATTCTGCAAACAGCTGCCTTAAATGGAACCTGTGTTTGCTAGGGAGGCAAACCACAGATGGGACCTCTTTAAAATATCTACAGAGTGGTACTTGCTATTGAATTGTGTGTGTGTGTGTGTGTGTGTGTGTGTGTGTGTTTTCAAGAGCGTTTTATCATATGTTTCCATATTGACTTATTGAGAAATGGGTCATTTCTTTCATAAAGTATGGTAACACCTGATTGGATGTGCACACTTCTTCATGTCATCACTAGGCTTTCGATGAAGCCTGAGGTGCCATTTGCTGCATAAGTATAGATGTGATGATGTTGGGTGTGAGGGAGGGCTTGCTTCTTTCTACACTGATCAGCTGACATGTCCAATGTGTGCCCACACTTAACAGCTGAACAGGAAATCCTGCCTACTTCACACTTTCCTGGTAGAGAAGTATACTATCTATAGTAAAGCCTGGAAATCTACACTGTTCCGACAGCTGAGTTTTTTTTATATAAATAAAGTTTTATTGAAACACAAACACAACAATTCGTTTATGTATTACAGGTGGTGACTCCCGTCCCTCCATAGAAGAGTTCATAGAGCAGCAGTCTTCATAGCCTGCAAAGCCTAAAATATTTACTCTCTGATTTTTATAGAGGAAGCTGTGCCACACACAATTTAGGAGGTCAAGGGTTTGGTGGGTCTGTTTGCTCCTAGGCCAGCAGGGATGCACTTAAAATACACTTTAGGGTGATAGAGTGCCATGGGCTGACACTGCAAACTTGGCTCCTCTTTTTTTTTTTAACTTAACTCCTATAAAGATGCTTGAGGGTATCAAAGGCCCCTCCATCAAAACAGGAAGTATGTTTTATTTTGTTGAGGGTATAGGTGAAATAAGACATAAATAATGATGATCTGAGAATGAAATATTGAGAGAGACCCAGAGAAAAGATAATGCTTTAGGAGATCAAGGTGGGAAAACCACTTTAGACTTAGGTGAGTAGAAATAGCTTTACAGAAAAATAAATGAATCCAGGTTTTGAAGCATGGTTGTAATATTGGAACAAGAACTTCATAAGAGGGTAAGGAGTATGGCCCAGAGGTCAGTTACCTAGTGTGTGCAAGGCCCTGGGTTCCATCTCCAACACTAAAAACCAAGACTTTACATGAGGATTGAGTATAAACACTGTGAGTATGGTAGAAAATCACCCAGTGTCTTGAATCTTCTACATCCAGCTTTTTATACTTCCAGTGAACATGGTTTTCTACTAAGTAACCCAAACAACTTTGCATATCCAAGAAGAGTGGCTCAACACTTTTCTCAACTTTCTCTCACTTTTTAAAGTCTGAAATGACCCAAGACATAAAGAGATTTGCTACATAGAGATGAAAAGACAGTAGCTTCAAGGAAAGCCTCCTATACTTAGAGAAACTAGGATGAGATTAAAGAAAGGCAGCCAGAGACACAATAGGAGATGTGAAAAGTTAAAATAGTAGTTTCTCACACGTGGAGAGGTGATGGTGACACAGAAGGGTAAATCATGATACATAAGAAAATACTAAATGCAAATTTTATTTACCAGTCAAGAAGCAACAGCCTTCATGGTCAAAGATGGTAACATCCAACAGAAATCTGGGGAACATCAAAATAACAAGAGCCACATTGCCAGTCCAGCAGCAACATCTAATAAGGGCGGGGGAGGGGGAGAACGCACCTGGTTTTCTACCCAATTCAGCCCTGTCCAGTCTAGTTCAATCCAATCCAACCCAACCCAAGCCAATCCAATCCAGTCCTATCCAGTGCAGTCCAGTCCAAACCCACCCAACCCAAGCCAATGCAGTCCCGTCCAGTCCAAACCAGCCCAACCCAAACCAATCCAGTCCTGTCCAGTCCAGTCCATCCCAATCCAACCCAAGCTAACCCAACCCAATCTAGTCCTGTCCAGTTCAGTCCAGTCCCAACCTACCCAACCGAAGCCAATCTAGTCCCATCCAGTCCAGTCCAACCTAATTCAATTCAACCCCGCCCAACCCAACCCAACCCTTTCCAGTCCTGTACAACCCAATCCAACCCAAACCAACCCAATCAAGTCCTGTCCAGTCTAAACCCCATCCATCCCTGTCCAGTCCAGTCAAGTCCAACTCAAGTCAATCCAACCCAGCCCAAACCAATCCAATCCTTACCAGTCCAGTCCAACCCAATCTAAACTAATCTAATCCAATGCAATCTAACCTAGTCCAACCCAAGCCAGTCCAGTCTAAACCAACCCAATCCATCCCCATCCAATTCAATCCAATCTATTAAGTTCATCAGATCCCTTAACTGCTAGTGTAAAAATTACAAAAGTGTAGTCATGTACACAGATAATAGATAGCTTAAGGTTTATTACTATCAACAAATGTTAAGATGGAGAGGAATATCTTTGGATAACACAAAGAGAATAGGAAGGAAATAACTTGAGTTCTATGGAAACGTATTTCAACATAAAAAGATAAGAAAACAGGATAAAAGAATATATCTTAGAGGGTGTGTGTGTGTGTGTGTGTGTGTGTGTGTGTGTGTGGTGACTTGCAACTGTAATCCTACCTACTTGGGAGGCAGAGATTCAGCAGATTCAGCAGATTGTGAGATCATCCTGTGAGAAAAAAATGAGACACCTTCTTAGCAAAATATCTGGGCTTAGTGGTTCATTTCTGTCACCCAAGCTATGAAGGAGGCATAAGTACAAGAATCACCATGTAGGCAAATCCTGGGCAAAAAGTATGAGACTTTGTCTGGAAAGTAACTAAAGCTGGGGGCACAGCTCAAGTGGTGGAATGCTTGCTTAGTAAATACAAGGTTTTGAGTTCAAACCCTAGTACCAGGCCAGTGTCCAGATGGCTCATGCCTATAATCCTAGCTACTCAGGAGACTAAGGTCTAAGGATCAAGGTTCAAAGCCAGCCTGGGCAGGAAAGTCTGTGAGACTCTTATCTCCAATTAGCCACCAGAAAGCCTGAAGTGGTTCTGTGGCTCAAAGTGATAGAGCACTTGCCTTGAGTGAAAGAGCTCAGGGACAATGCTCAGGCCCTGAGTTCAAGCCCCATGATTGCCACACAAACAAAAACCCCACAAAGCCCTAGTGACACCAAAAAAGAAAAGAAATATTTTAGGGGAAATATTATAGAAGGCCATTTTCTATAGCATGCATTTTCTGCACTCTATGCAGTGAAAATAGAAAGACTGATTAGTCTAACATAAAAAGTTATACTCTGAGATACAGAGAAAACATAAAGAGGCCAGTAACAGCAGAAGAGAATCTTCAATAGTATTAGAAAACTAAATCAACAGTGTACATCACAAATGTGGGAAGCTCCAGGACCCAGAGCACAAGGAAAGGTGATGAAAACATGTTACAACTTGGGTCTAGAGGACAGACAAGTTCACCAGAAAGAAGCCAATCCCCCCCTTTAGAAGAGTCCTTTTTACTAATTGAAAGATGAGGACAAAGTTTCTTTGAGCACCAGGTCTACAGGAAAACATGACCTGCAAAAGCAGTTCATGGAGTAGTAGGTTTTCTTTTCCTTTTGTTTGTGTTAAATGGGTTCATCACGTTCCTTACATCGCGAGGTCCTCCAATCCATGATGTCCTCCTTCCTAAAAGTCTCTGTCGAAGTTTCCTTGCCTCTTCTTGCTTCTTGCCTGGCCTGCTTCCCACTGCTAAGTCAAACAGCCACACAGCTACCTTCTTCGTAATCATTCAGGGTGAAAACTCTCTGCTGTGTGTCCCATCCTCTTCACCTCTGGCTTCCTCTTTCTCTCCCTTTTCTTCCATTGTGTCTCTAAGGAAGTTCCCCTTTACATTGATGTCTTCTTATTATCATGACAATGATGATGAGCACCATCAGTATCATCGTTTTAGATCTTGATTCCACAAATGAGTGAAAACATGTGATACTCAGCTTTTTGAGCTTGGCTTGTTTTATTCAATATGATCCTCTCTAGTTCCAGCTGTTTTTTTTTTCCTGCAAATGCTATATTTTATTTTTCTGTACAGATGGGTAGTATTCCATGGTATGTATGTGTGCCATTCTCTGGGTATGTATTATTATATGTACACATATGTATATATTTATTTATTCATCAGTTGTTATTGTTGTTGTTGTTGTTTTTGTTGTTGTTGTTGGTGGTGGTGGTGGTGGTGTGTGTGTGTGTGTGTGTGTGGTATGGTGTGTACCACAGCTGATCATACAGACTGGCTATTGTGAACAGCACTTCCATAGACATGAATACCCCAGCATGGTATGAGAAGGTTGTAAGGTAGATCTAGTTTTAGTTCTTTGAGGAACCTCCATATTTTGTTTTTCAATATTTAAATCCCATCCATTCTCCCTTCTGCCCATATGTCCATCCATCCAAGTCTCCACTCCGTTTTCCATATGTCCATCTAACAATTATTTATTGGGTACGTACTACCTACTCCATGTCAAGTACCACTTCTCTTAAGCACCACAAATATATCAACAAAAAGAGGAACCTAAGTTTCTACTTTTATGAGACTTGGCTTTTTTCAGAAGCTTCTTTCTGGTGGGCCTAAAAGAAATTTAAGAAATACTAATGTTGGGGATGGGAGGGAAAAAATGGGAGAGAATGAGGGAAGGGGTGACACGGTCCAACAAGAAATGTATTTGTTGCCTGACTTATGGAACAATAACCCCTCTGTATACCACCTTTATAATAGCAATAAAAAAGCTAAAAAAATACTAACAGGACTGGGAAGGTGGCTCAGTGGGTAGATTGCTTGCTTTGCATGCATGAGGCCCTGGGTTTGATCCTCAGTACCACATAAGCAGAAAAAGCCAGAAGTGGAGCTGTGGCTCAAGTAGTAGAGCTGTGGCTCAAGTAGTAGAGCGCTAGCCTTGAGCTGAAGAGCTGAGGGACAGCGCCCAGGCCCAGAGTTCAGGCCCCACAACCAACAACAACAAAAATACTAACAGACAAATGGCAAAGTAGTAAAAATATGATACATTATGAGGTAAGTGCTATGAGAGAAAAAAGAAGCGGACCAAAGGGCTGATGACAGGGAGGGGATGAAGAGGGTGTGTCTGCACAGGTTATCTGCACAGAAGACTCAGGGAAACTGAGGTCACAGCTCAGGTTGACACCTTGAGGCAGAAGGAGCTGCAATGACCAAAGGCTTGAACTAGAAATGAACTTGAGAAAGAGCAAGGAGCCTGTGTGGCTGAGAGCAATCCCGGGGGAAGAGTGGTGGAAGACAGGACCGCAGACTCATAAGTTAGGAGGAGTGAGACCTCTAACTCCTCAAGACAGTGTCAAGGTGTTTATGTTATCTATCCGTGTGGGATGGGAACCAACTGCACGACTTTGAGCAGAGGAGTGGCATGATTGGCTTTACAATCATTGGAGTCTTCGTGTCGCTACATAAAAGGTGGACTGTGGGAGGGGTGAAGTGGAGGGACAACCAGGGAGCCATTGCAAAGACCCAGGAAGGAGATGGACAGCACTGGGCTGGAGATGACAAAGTCCCCCAAACCTCTAAGGAGAGGCAGAGCACAGACAGGCACTGCCTAACGGTGGACAGGGGCGCTGCTGGGTGATGTTAGGGCTCAATATTAGATTGTGCTTCCACTAACCTAGATGGCATGATCGGTAACACATCTAGGCTATACACACACATATACACATATATACATGTACATATGTGTGTATATATATACATGTACATATATATATATATATATATATATATCACCACAGTCTTGTACCTCTAAACATTTAGCTTGTTTCTTAATTACAATGTTTTCTCTTAGAAGGCCATGATCTACAAAGCATAAGATTTAACCCAAGAGAAAGATGATATAATCAGGAGACAAGCCAAATGTGAGAGGTACAAGCCTACTGGCGGTATAAATGCTTTTATTTTTATTTGTGTATTGGGATTAGGGCTTTGAACTCAGGGCCTGGGTGCTGTCCCTTAGCTTTTTCACTCAAGGCTAGCACTCGACCACTTGAGCCAGAGCTCCGCTTCTGACATTTGGGTAGTTTATTGGAGACACTTTCCTGCCTGGGCTGGCCTCAACCTGTGATCCTCAAATCTCAGCCTCTTGAGGACTAAATGTTTTTAAGTCAGTGTGAATTCAGTAAGGATAGTAACTATACCTAAGGCATAGGTAGTGAACCAGAAACATCTTTGCATTGTAATTGGACCTGCTATGCTTCCCCATGACTGTCAGTACAACAGGCCTGTTTATACCAGAATCACTGTAAACATCCCAGAAATACATGGTGTTACAATGTTACCATGGAGATGATGTTGCTAAGCAATGGGGACTTTTCACCTGCATTGTGATCTTATGGAACTTCTGCTGTGTAGTCTGAGGTCAGTTGGAGCACGTGTAGCACATGACTGTAGAGTTCTTGTCCAATCGTCTCTCCTTTCAATTCCTTCCTCATCAAATCCTATCTTCTGAAGTGGCCTCTTCTTCCTTCTCTCATCACCAAGTCCTGTGCACCTATGAACTGAAATTCTACATGGAAAGCAGCAATTACTGTCAAGTGTGGCTGTCAGACCCTTCTGTCCTCAGCACTGGTGGCCCAGAGACAGGACCTGTGTGAATTCAATTCATGGCATTTTCCCCCCCTCAGATTTACTTCTTGGCTGGGTGTGGAAATGTGTTGGGCAGGTTTTCAACTGGTTGACCAGTTTTTCTGAATGCTACATCCTGATGTTGGTAAGAAACTGGAATTATTGGGCCTGAAAAAAAAAATCTCATTACAGGATTTCTTGCTTTTATGAACTAACATAAAGAAAATCTGAGCAGGTTTTTGTTGTATGTGTTAGTCCAGATCCATTCACCCTATATAATTGAACTCAGTTCTGTCCCAATTCAGACATTATCAATTTTACTAGTTATGGTCTTCAACTTCAGTGTCTGTAATTTTTTAAGAGAACAGATAGGAGAGCCTGAACCTGAAGCAATGAGGCTCTTACTATGTTAAAACACAGTATTACCAAGCTGGGCACTGGTGGCTTACACTGGTAATCCTAGCTGCTCAGGAGGCTGAGATCTGAGGATTGCGGTTCAAATCCAGTCCTGGCAGGAAAATCTGTGAGGCTCTCATTTCCAATTAACCACCAGAAAACTGGAAGTGGCACTGTGGCTCAAAGTGGTAGAGTGCTAGCCTTGAGCAAAAGGGACAGTGCGCAGGCCCAGAATTCAAGTCCCACCATGACATAAACAAAAAATAACCCACAGAATTATCAAAATTATCCTTAAGTTTGCAAAGCAAAATAGTAGAGGAGGGACCATCTTGCATGTATGGGCAAGACAAAGAGCAAAAGTGATTACCATCAAGGGGTGACATTGATCAGCATGTATTGTACTCATAATCCGATTTATGGAATTGTAACCTCTTTATATAGCTACTTAACAATAACATTTTTTTAAAAAAAATGATCAGCATCACACTATTTTCTACAGTTGAATGAGTTTTCAAAATAATAATTAGGTATCTATGACTAATTAACTAGGAAGGAAAAATACTACATGGCACAATAGAATTATAATAATGTTTCAGTTTCTTATGAACTAACAGAGAAAAAGCTCCTGTATACACCAGAGACAAGCATTTGTTTTGGAGACAAGTTATAATTCATATAGTGCATTATTTTGTCCATCTTTGGTGATTATGTATGGGTCAACACTTCAAATTCCTGTTCATTGATGAGAGAAGAGGTCAAGAAATAGATAAGCAAAAAGAAAGAAGGACGTGTTTAGGTCTGGCTCTGTCGATTTTGACTTGACAGTTTTAGCTTGTCATAATAAAAACATAAGAAATGACTTATTCTTTAAATTCTTGCAGAGCCAAAAACGATGGCAAACTTTAAACTCTGCCTCCATGATTATCTGTTTCAATAGAATTTACTTTTATAATGTGTGTGCACCTATATTGGGGCATGAACTCAGGGCCTGGGAGCTGTCCTTGAGGGTTTTTTTTTTTCTTAAGGTTGGTGTTCTCCCTCTTGAACCATAGCTTCATTTCCAGCATTTTTTTGGGTGGTTCATTGGAGATATGAGTCTTATGGACTTTCCTGCCCTGGCTGGCTTCCAAATGTAGTCCATTCTCAGCATCCTGAATAGCTAGGATTATAGGTGTGAACTATCAGCTTCTGGCTTACAATGCATTTTAACAATTGATGATATATGTTAGGCACTGGTGGCCACACCTATAATCCTAGCTGTGCAGGAGGCTGAGATGTAGAGGATAGATATTTGAAGCCAACACAGAGCAGAAAAGTCTGAGAGATTCCTTCTTCTCCAGCAAAAACTGGGCTAGAAGCATGGCTCAAGTGATAGACCACCAACCCAGCAAGTGTGAGGTCTTGAGTTCAAATCCTAGTACTGTAAAAAACACATATTAAAACACATATTAAGCTTAGTGCAGCAAAACAGACTGCACAATATTCTCAGACTTCTTATCAAGAAGATAAAACAAGAGCCAGGCTCCATTGTCTCACACCTATAATCCTAGGTAGCTAGAAGGCTGAGATCTGAGAATCTCAGTTCAAAGCCAGTCTGGGCAGGAAAGTCTATGAGATGCTTACCTCCAACTGACCACCAGAAAAACCCCGAAAGTGGAACTGTGGCTCAAGTGGTAGAATGCCAGCATTGAGCTTAGTTCAAACCCTAGTACCAGCAAACATACATATATACACACACATACATACCCACACACACACACACTCCCCATAGCTCATTTGAAGGAAAGCAGATTATAATCAAGAATATGTACAGTATAATTTTTTTTGTCGGTTGTGGGCCTTGAACTCAGGGACAAGGTGCTATCACTGAGTCTCTTTGTGCTTGAGGGTAGCATTCTACCACTTGAGCCACAGCGCCTCTTCTGATTTCAGCGTTGTTAATTGGAGATAAGAGTCTACTACGGACTTTTCTACCTGGACTGCCTTCACACTGTGATCCTCAGATCTCAGCCTCCTGAGTAGCTAAGGATTAAAGACATGAGCCACAGGTACCCTGCTCACCCGAATAATATTTGTAATAAATATTTGTAACACAGGTAGTGGGATACATTTGAAACATAAAGGCATACGCGATTGAAAAGCTGACAGAACTTTGAAACAGAGTGGAAACATCAAAACAAGATTTAGTGCAAATAAACATTTGTTACCAAGAATGATGACATTTTACAACAAACAAAACTGGTGATAGATTCCTCAGTAAATGAGTCTGGGATTCATTGAGGAGAACCTTCCATTTCTACTGAATACGATGCAGGTGGATAAGATCAAAGGAAAACATTAACATCCAACACTCTGCCTTAGTCAGATTTTCATTGCTATAATGAAATAACCCAAGAGAGGCTGCTTTATATTTAAAGAAATAGGTTTGTGTGGCTAACAGTTCTCAAGATTCAAGGGCAAAAGTTCCACATTGGTTTGGAGCTGGTATAGACTTCATGAAGGAAATGTTGATAAATATGCAATACAAGGTTCACTAGGGGTGGGCTTTTAAAAGGCATTATCATGATCTTTCCGTGGTTATACCAAGGAATTTCAATTCAGTAAACCAGATTATGAGCACCATGTCTCTTGACCACTGTCACCTCTTCCATTGATGCCTCCCCCATCTCTCCCAAACCCATCCATCCCCTCAAACTACCTGGTTCCATTTTCACATATGCATATTGGCTACTATGACTGTCTTCGCCCACCTTTCTGCTTCCCTCTCCTCCTCTCTGGCCATCACCTGTTCCAGAAACATGTTTGTTTTGCATAGGAGTTACACCATTGGAATCCTCCCTTGCACATACTACACCAGTCAATTTAAACATAGCGGCTTATGACCCCGTATATATTTTCATATATGCTTATAATTTAGATCCAGAGTCCACATATGAAAGAACTCATGGACCCTTTGTTTCTCTCTGCACCTGACTTCCTTCATTTAACACAATGCGTTCTAGGTCCATGCCTTGTTCTTCAAAGGACACCCAAATTCTTCCTGACAGATGAGTAAAATCCCATTGTATAAGGATTCACATAGCCACACATGACAGCACTGTATATAGTTCCCTACACATCACTGGGTAGAAATGGCAGCCATCGGCTACCATGAATATCACTTCCAATAGGAGATTCCCATATGTCTGAGAACGCTGGTGACCCAGAGCCAGCAAAGGTTCTAGAAACTACCATTTGAGCCTTGTAGGCTTCCCAGGAAGGGACTCAATCTTTGGAAAAACAAGTCCAATGTCATCAACTTGACCGGGTTCCTAAGGCACATGGTCTATGTAATTAAGGGTTGCTTAGCATCAACCTGCAGTATCACAAAAATCCTATCTCCTGTTAGCTCTGTGAGTTAGGTACTAGTGATCATACCCAGACACTAGTACTTGAGATAGCTGGACATTAAATTCGAAGAGACATTTGACCCAAACCTAGAGAACCCAGTGGCACTATCAGTTCCGCTCTGGTGCCATCTATCACAGAGCGAAACACAAAATGAATGCTGTGAGGAGGAGATGGATGGGTCTGTTTTGAATCCAGACAGTCTGGAGGAAGTGGCAATAATAAACGATGCCCAAATCTCAGTAACTTATAACCACAAATGTGTATTTCTCACTCACACCGTATGTCGGTCATCACTCAGCCGGCAGGGCCAGAGTTAGGGGAGCAAGGTATCTTCTGCTGGGGTCACCACAGCCATAAGAGCAAGGAGAAAATCAACCCCAGGGCACACACAGCCTCCGAAGTCACGTGACTCAAGCCATCTGACCAAAGGGAGTTGCTATGTCTGGGAGATGTGAGGACTAGAATCTTCTCCTGAGGCTAGAGATTGCTGGGACAAACATAGGCATGTGGATTACTACTTAACATCGAATACATTGCCTTTTCCAATGCCTCCTTTTTTAAAAAAAAAAAATTCTGGAAGTTGTCCTATGGCCCGAGACTCAGCAGGACACAGAGCTTTTTCCAGAAAGCTCTCTCTGCTTGCTCTTCCCTCTCTGAAGCAAAACATTCAGTGAAGGAAACAGATGTTCACTGCCTAGGTGGGGACACTAGCGGTGATGGACAGCTCTTCTGCGTTGTTGATTCTCTCAGGCAGGGTGATAAATTCTCCTCCTAATCAGCCTTTGTGTTTCTCCTCCTCGGATGCACCGGCCCTGCTAATGAGTGATGCGCTGACATTAGCGGCAAAGGCGCAGCACACCTCACCCAGCACTTGGCCTTCGTGATGCCAAGACATGCCCTCGCTTGTCTCCCAAACATGAAATTAAGTTTCCTGAGGCTAGCATGGGTAGACAGTGAAGTGTGCCACAGTCTTTGCTTTCAGTCACTCAGGCCAGTATATCCTGTCAAGTACGCAGCTGAATATATTTGGTGGTGGGAGAGAATGGTGCTTGGAAGAGTCCGTAGGCACACAGTCCTGAGAGTTTCCCAGTGGCGAGTCTGAGATCTGATAGGGGAGGTACTTCAGCTGAGTTCTGAGAAAGCTCCAGAAGGAGGGATTCCTGCCTGCCACAGCCAGCACAACCTCAGGAGATCAGATGGAACACGCATGCACACTGGGGAGTTCCTTTTCTCTTTCCATACAACCATGCATTTGAAAAGTTCTAAGACCCGGGTGCCGGCGGCTCACACCTGTCATCCTAGCTACTCAGGAGGCTGAGATCTGAAGATCACGGTTCAAAGTCAGCCTGGGCAGCAAAGTTCGTGAGACTCTTCAATGAACCACTCAGAAAACTGGAAATGGCACTGTGGCTCAAGTGCTAGAGCGCTTGCCTTGAGCTGAAGAGCTGAGGGACAGTGCCCAGGCCCAGAGTTCAAGCCCCATGACCAACAAAAAAATAAAATGAAAGTTGTAAGAGCTAGGTGCTGGTGGTTCATGCCTATACTGTAATCCTAGCTACTAAGGAGACTGAGCTCTGAGAACTGAGGTTCCAAGCCAGCCCAGACAGGAAAGCCTATGAGACCCTTATCTCCAATTGGTAGTCAAAAAGCCAGAAGTTGGACTATAGTTCAAGTGGTAGAGCACAAGGACAGTACCCAGGCCCTGAGTTCAAGCACTAATTTTGACTCGTACATGTACATGTGCACACACACATGCATGCACACACGCACACGCACACACGCGCGCACGCACGCACACACACACACACACACACACACACACAATGTTATATATAAACCAAGAGCAGATTTTGTTTTAAAAGTTGAGTGCATTCTCAGCTGGGCACTGGTGACTAAGGCCTGTAATCCTTGCTACTCAGGAGACTGAGGTCTGAAATCATGGCTTGAAGCCAGCCTAGACAAGGAAAGTCTGTGAGACTCTCTATTTCCACTGAACAACCAAAGGGTAGAAAAAGCCAGAAGTGGAGCTGTGGCTCAAGTGGTAGAGCACTAGTCTTGAGCAAAAAGAAGCTCAGGGACAGCGCCCAGGCCCTGAGTTCAAGCCCCAGGATTGGGACGTGTGCATGCACACACACACACACACCAGTAGGGTCTTAAACCACATCATTGTGTGTGTGTGTGTGTGTGTGTTTCACTGAATCCAGACTTCAAACTTTTTTTTTTCTAAAGTAGATGACTCTTATAAAATAGGGCAGACACCGTGCGGGAGGGTGAGGTAGACTTGGAGCAGAGTCACAGGGGCAGAAAGCTGAGAAGTGCACCTTGCATTGTGCCAGATTCTCCCTTGGGTCATGAGGACTTTTGAGCTGTGAATATCCAATAGGTGCTGATTGGTGAAGTGTTGGTACAGCCGGGGGGGGGCGGGGAGGGACATCAGGGCCCAGATAAGGAAATACAGACCCAAACAAAGTTGGGTGAAACCTCCCAGAATTTTATTCTTTAATGCCCTATAACCCAAGTGATAGATCGGAACCCCCAGAACAGGAGACATGGGTTCACTCAGAATCCAGGCATGGCCTTGAACAGCCCAGGCGGGGGGTGGAGAAATGACGGATTCAAGTTAGGGACACTCTGTAGCTGTCCACAGCATGACCCACACACTGCAATATCCAACATGTATCTCAGGAGAAAATTGATCAGGTTGAGACTTGGCTTTGGGGATATAAACCATGCTGAAGTTAACTAACCTATCCTGGGAAGGAAATTGCAATTTTAGAACTTTGCAATAAACACTAAATGAACCAGCTGCCGAGACAATAAAAGAATATTGATAAAGTGTATTGGGCTGGAGCTAATTTACTCTTCACAAGTGCTATCTTGGACAAGAACAGCTTGTTAGAAAACAGTGGCCCACGTGAATCACTGGAAGGCCAGAGGATGGACCTTAAGTCCAAGAGGTACAAATCTTAGCCTGAAAGCTTGAAAGAGCACCTTCCTTTATTTTCTGGGCAGTTAATCTCTGTCCCCAAGATGTTGATGCTCAGGGTTATCAGAACTCTCAGGATACACAATCTTCTTTTAGGGCTGGTTGTGTTTCCCTCCCCCTCTCCTTCCCTTCCACCCTCCACTTCTTTCCCCTTCCCTCTCTCTCTCTTACTCGCTCCTACTCCCTCCTTCCCTACTCTCTTTTGCTGGTCCTGAGGCTTGACCCCTTGGCCTGGGTACTGTCCCTGAGCTTCTTTAGTTTGAGGATAGCACTCTACCACTTGAGAGTCACAACACCACTTCTAGCCTTTTCTGAGTAGTTTATTGGAGATAAGAGTCTCACAGACTTTCCTGCTTGGGCTGGCTTTGTACAGCGATCCTCAGATCCTAGCCTCCTGAGTAGCTAGGATGATAGGCATGAGCCACTCTCTTTCCCTTGCAGATTCCCTAAACACATTCTTATCATAACTGCTGATATATACATGTATATATTTAGTGCAGATAGACGCAACATACCAAATGAAAAGTTTCCTTTGCTTCCTCCTATCCTTCTCCTGTATTCCCATTCCAGAAGTCACTCATTACAGTGGGTTTTGCATCTTTCCTCTATCTATAGCTACATCTATAGATCCATGTAGTGCCTGTGTGTTCTTTAAACCTTTTTAGCCTTGCGTTTGTGTAGCTTGATGTTTCTGTTGACAGAAATAGCACCAGACCTTATGCAAATCCCTTTTTCATCAAATGGTGTACGTTGAAGATATTCCCATATAAACATGTATAAACCGGCCTCATTTGCCTCACAGATGCATGGCATTCTATTGCCAGAATATGCTGTCATGTATTTAATCGCTCTCTTATGGCTGGATATTTTGTGTACCTCAGCTACAACCTTAGAGGAGGCTGCTATGACAAATTGCCACAGGCCAGGTGGATTAAATGACAAACATTTCTCTCTGGCTGTCTGGAGGTTAGAAGTCTGGGATTAAGATGTCCACAGAGTTGTGTACTTGTGTGAGTTCTTTTCTTTGCTGTAGACTACTCCCTCTTGGGTTTCACAGAGCAGGAAATGGTCTTCCTGGAGACCCTACCTCCATGACCTAATTATCTCTAAGAAACCACACCATCTCCAAAGCCACCCCATTGGAGAGTAAGTTGGGGGTAAGACCCCTTTGTACTCATGTTTTCTCTAGGCTGTCCATCGGTCCTGATTTCTTGGCAGAGGGGTAGGTGTATTTATTGAAGAAGAATGTAAGGTATGGTTGAGTTACTTGGTAGGAAGGCTTTACCAGTTTGATCTCCCAACAGTGCTCATCAACATGAGCTTAATAATGCCTTCACTGTGCCCTTCTCTTAGAAATATCTCCAGAAAACATCACTCTTTCTCACATGGTCTTTGTTCCTAATACACTTAAACATCCTTTCATTTTTTTTAATACATTGCCTGTTTATAGTATTTGTTCCAATTTTTGTTGTGATTTGTCAGTTATGGTGCTTGAACTCAGGGCCTGGGATCTGTCCTGGAGCTCTTCTGCTCAAGGTGAGCACTCTACCACTTTAAGCCACAAGACAACTTCTGGTTTTTTGCTGGTGAATTGTAGATAAGAGTCTCATGGATTTTCCTACCTGAGCTAGCTTCGAACTGTGATCCTCTGATCTCAGCTTCCTGAGTAGCTAGGATTACAGTATTTGTTCGATTTTTATTGTTTTGATATTGAGTCTTTTTATCTCAATGATTTTTGAGAAATCTTTGCTGTATAATATATATACATAAATTATATAAATATATAAGTACCTTTCTCTCTCTCTCTCTCTTTCTCTTATGACAGTACTGGGTCTTGAACTCAGAGCTTGGGCACTGTCTCTTAGCTTTTTCTGTCAAGTGCTCTGCCACTTAAGCCACAGCTCTGTTGCTGGATTTTTTTGCTGGTTAAGTGGAGAGAAGTCTCATAGACTTTCCTGCCTGGGCTGGCTTTGAACTGTGATTCTTAGATCTCAGCCTCCTGAGTAGCCACGGTTATGGATGCCTGGATTAAAGAAATCTTTAATCTTGATATATCTGGGTAACAATCCTTTGGTGATTGTACATGCTGAAAATACTTCCAGCCTGATTCTTATCTATTAATCTTTTTTTTTTTTTGGTTGGTCATGGGGCTTGAACTCTGGGCCTGGGCGCTGTCCCTCAGCTCTTCAGCTCAAGTATAGCACTCTACAACTTGAGCCACAGTGCCACTTCCAGCTTTTTTCTGCTTATGTGGTACTAAAGAGTGGAACCCAGGGCCTCATGCATACAAGGCAAGCACTCTACCACTGATCCACCTTCCAAGCCCATAATCTTTCAAAGACTTTTGGTTTGATTCCACTTCAAGGGTTTAAACTCAGGGCCTCATCACTGTATCTGAACTTTTTTTTCCCCTGAAGGCTAGCATTCTACCATTTGAGACACAGCTCCTTTCTGCTCCCCTCCCCGTTTTTTATTGTTAGTTAATTACAGATAGTAGTCTCATGGACTTTCCTGACCAGACTGGCAGGGAACAGAAATCTTCAGATCTCAGCCCTCTGAGTAGATAGGGTTACAGGTATAAGCCACCATTGTCCAGCTACACTGAATATTTTATTCACCTGGAATATACTAAATTATGCTGGGAATCATACGTCTTTCCTGTATGGAATTTTCCTCCTCCTGTCCCCAGTAGGTAAGTAGTATTTGTTGAACAGCACATTCCTTCTTTGCCATCTTCAAATACTACTTTTATAATAAATACATGTCCACTCTTATGTTTCTCTTTTCTGGGATCTCTAGTCTGCTGTATGAACTGATTTGGCTCTTCTCATGGCTTTTCTCACATGTTTAACAGGAATACCTTCCTGGAGTGTCAGAGGCAATAGAAAAGAATTACTATCCATACAATGACGACCACAACTTGTATCTCCTGCTCAGGTGTCTCCCTGGGAAATCGGATCCAGCCCCTTCCTTGTTTACTGATGCTTTGACGCACCACGAGAAGAGCCTCGGGCATTTTTATCACTGCATGTTTGGCCTCCAAACCTTTATTTATTATTAATCTCAGAGAGAACAGAGAAGATTCATGTGATCTCAGTATGAGTATACCCCTCAAATTCTCAGATCCCGTCTTAGGATTTTCCTTTTCTGGGGAAGACTGAAGACCAGGGCATCTATCTGGGCTGACTTAACTGTCCATACAACCCATAGGAGACAACATGATATCAGTCATTTCAGAACGTGATGCTTTAATGTGTGTTTTTTCTCACTTCCTTGTTAGTTTTAGAATATGCCAAGCCATTTTTTTCCTTTTCCTTTTCCTTTTCTTTTTTCTTTTTGCCCATACTAGGGCTTGAACTTAGGACCTGGGCATTGTCCCTTAGCTTCTTCCCCCCCCCTTTTTAAAAATTGTTATTATAAAGGTGATGTACGGAGGGGTTACAGTTACATAAGTCAGATAATGCGCACATTTCTTTTTGGACAATGGCACCCTTTCCCTCGCTCTCGCCCCTTACCTTTTTTTTGTTGTTCAAGGTTGGCCCTCTGCCATTCGAGCCCCAGCTCTGCTTTTGGGTGGTCAAGTTGAAATAAAAACAATCTCATGAACTTGTCCTTTCCGGCCTGGCTTCTAAGCATGAGCCTCAGATCTCAGCCTCCTGAGTAGCTAGGATTCTAGAGGCATAAACCACTGGTGCCCGCCCGCCAAGCCAGTCTTGTTAGCATGGGATTACGTATTGAGAATTGAAAACCTCACATTCAATGAACACAGAGTCTAGTCCTGCTCTGGGTTACGCGGCATTCACTTCCTTGAACGTCACGTCAGGATTCTTGTGCCTGAGTCTGTTTGAACTTCAGGATAGAGACAGGCTCGTCTGCACTGGCGAATCTCCCCCCATCAGAGGGTGGCACTTAGCAGATCTTGGCACAGACTACACACACATTGTCCTTACACGTGCCTAAGGGAGCGACCTGGTTAGCACCTCCAAAGACGTCCCTCAGCTCCATCCTAATTACATAACGCTTTTTATAGTCCCCCCTCATCCCCCAAGCTCACCATCCCACTAACTCTCCCTCTCTCCTTTGCCTCCCTGTGTTGCCACAATTCCTTTATCTCGACCCTGCTCCAGGGTCCCGGTGACCCTCGTGTCTGTCTCCATTAGCGTCTTTTACATTCAATCACCTATCTGTGCCCGCACAAGACTCTCTCCCTCTGCAGCCTTGGTCTGTGTGCCGCGGATCAGGCAGTCAAACCGTTGATTTAATTGGCACGAAATAACTACGCCATCTGTTCTGTGGAGTTGGTCTTTTAAGTGTTACTCTCCTCTCTGCTCTGAAGCATCTTGGCCACGTGGAAAGACTGTGTGTCAGATGGTGGGTCGTTAAGCATGGCGGCTTGAAGGCCGAGAGCATGAGGCTTAAGGGAGGCCCAAGGATTTCCTGGTGTTCCCTGGCTTTCAGGCGGGTTCATTCTTCTTCCCCTGCAGGTATTAGCACTTTGTATGTTACACACCCGCCTGTTTGTCTCTCTCAATAGAGGTTAAGCAGCAAGGAGGCATGCAAGCAATCCCTGGAGCTTGAACTTAGGGCCTGAGCTTTGTAGCTCCAGGCTAGTGCTCTACCACTTGAGCCACAGTGCCACTTCCAGCTTTTGGTTGTTCATTGGAGATTTAGGTCTCAGGAACTGTCTGGCTTTGGCCACAAGCCTCAAATCTCAGCCTCTAGGGTAGCTACAATTAAGATCAAAGCTAGTGCTCTACCACTTGAGCCACGGCTCCACTTCTGGTTTTTGCTGTTTAATTGGAGGTACGAGTCTCACAGACTGTAATCATCAGATCTCAGCTTCCTGAGTAACTAGAATTATAGGCACGACCCCCAGCACTCACCCCTTTCCTATTCTTAATTCAATGATAGCCAGGCCCTTCAAATGTTGATTTTATTTTCCATATAGGTTAAAGCTTTATTTGTTCATTCCTGTAGTTCTTGAACATCTATCAAATTGCCAGGTACTGTTGTAGGTCCCAATGACCCTGCTTGGGGTTCACATTTGCTTTGAGGTAAGGAGACAATGAACAGATACAGAATTATATACCCTAAGCCACCTTGAGGGGCAATAAACACCCTCCAGGCTAATAGGAGAAAGTCATAACGCAATCAGGAAAGGAGGAGGTGGCCGTGGTGCTGAGCTTTGACTAGGAGAGATGGTACAACATCTAAGGAAGGAGGATTGCAGGTTAAAGGTTTAGTAAGCACAGACTTATTTGAAGGGAGAGTGAACTTGCTATGTTCTGGGCATGGAGAAGACAAAGCAATCTTGGAGGAAGAGATAGGGGAATTGGTAGGAGATGCTGGCCATGGGTTACGTCCTCTGGAAGATGAGATGCAGGGCTTTCTGGTCTACCACACATTTCCAGCAATTGCAGGTCTCATTTTCCAGCTTGGTCTAGCCAGTCTGGCTTTAACCAACTCGTGGAGATGGATGTGATTGAGGAGAAGGAACCACTCTTCCTACAAGAACTAATTCCATGGTTGGCAACGTCCAGCAGCTAACCCAGTTTCTCACGGAGAACCTCATTAAAGGCAGTTGGCGAATTGCTCCACTTCATCTTGAGAATGGTGTCATGGGCAGGCCTGCTGGAAGGAAAGGTACGCGGTGGGCCTCCTGCAGCTCGGCTAGGTTGCTGTAAGCTAGACACTGGGATTCTTGCATTATTGAGCTGATCTTTCACCGGGGACCCTCTCCGCCCTGGATTCTACACTTCCTTTGCCATCCCTAGATTCGCTGATCCAGCCACTGAGAACTAGACTCCTTTAGGAACCCAACTGGGTATCGAATCCCATCCTTCTGTGGATATTCTATTAAGGGAATGTGTAGAAAGAAAGCACGGAGGAGAGATTGTGCTGATTCAATACAGCTGTTCTATAAACCAGCATAGAGTGCGCACAAAGAAGAGCCTAGAGTCCTCATCCGACCAGTCCAGCAGGTGCGTCACTCTCTTGACCTAGAGTCTGCAATCGGATTCTAGGCTGTCCTCAGTATACCCTGTCCATATTTTCATACCAGAGTGGCTGATTGGGTATGCAGTGTCTCTTCCGTGCTCTTTCGGTATATTTGTATAATGGAATAACTTTAGAACAACAGAATTGTATCTCTGTCAATATGCACATATGCATATACATATGTAGATCTATCTATCTATCGCTATACATAAAGAGAGAGATGGTGATATCTCTATCTGAAAAATTGAGATATATAATATGTCTCTATATAGAAGAGAGAAAGAGAGAGAGAAAGACCGGCAGACAAACAGAGAGACAGAAACAGAAACAAAGGACTCCAATTCAGTCACTCTAGTTCTATAATTATATCCAGAAAGCACACTGAGGAGATTTTTTATTAAAATATACTGTGTGTGTGAGAGAGAGAGAGAGAGAGAGAGAGGAGAGAGAGAGAGGAGAGGGAGAGAGAGAGAGAGAGCGCACACTGTTATACATTTGCTCTAGATTAGGGCCTCCTCCAATCTGTTTCCCACATAGCAGCCTAGTGGTCCTTTAAAAAAAATCACGAATCTGATTATGTCACAGTCAAGCTCAGCCCTTGGGTGACCCCAGTAGTGTCTTGTCTTCCTGGGATCACCTCATAGGTAGGAAGATCAGAAGAGATGTGGGCTTTGTAATCATTTGGGGATAAGTTGCTGGATAGCTTCTGTGGCTCAAGTGCTCCTGGTCAGAACAGAAGTTGAGTTCCAGTACACACTGAATGAGGAATGACAGGGCCATCATCCTCGCTTGACGGTCTGAAGAATGCATGAAGCCTGCTCCTCAAGCTTCACTCACCCCAACAGCTGTGACTGGCATTGCCCTCTGGAATGAAATCCAAGGTCCTTGTAATGCGCACAAAGCCTGGCGCCTTCTTAACCATTACCATGGCCCTGGCAGCCTTCTCTCCGTTTCTTTTCCTTTTTTTCCTATCAGTATCTTTTATTGAGCTAATTTAGGGACACTGATCAAACACACGATCTCTGAAATTGTCCAGTTTCAATCTCTCCAATTAGAGAGAATGTGGTTGTAGATGACTACAGTGTACTTTGAGTAAGTCCATATCATCTCTCTCATTATCCCTTAGTCCCCCACATATACCTCATTTTTCAAATAGTATTTGTTGGCTTTCATTGTGCTATCTTCATGTGTGTGTAATAGACTTTGGAGCTCTTCAGTCCCTAATGTCCTCTCTCTCTCTCTCTCTCTCTCTCTCTTTCTCTTCCCCCTACTCTCAGAGAACAGAGAATCAATCCCTCCCCAATCCTCATTTGATGTTGATGTCTCCTTTTATGATGATCATTATTTTAGACTTAGAGTCTCCATATCAGTCTTTGTCATGTCTCCATAGCATCATGCACCCTTCTGGCCTCTGGGCCTTGCTACATTCTGTCCCTTTTGTTGACACAACGCAGCTTTGGACTTAAAACGCCTGTTTCACTTTCTGGTATCAACTCAAATGTCCCTTCATCAGAGAATCCTTTTCACATTCCCAAGAGATGAGTTTTCTTTAAGAATCATTTCTCACAAGTGCCCAGAGCCATTCTGTACCAACCTTGAGTGTGTTTGCTTATAGTGTTCTTTGGTTTGTGTAGGCTCTGCCTCTAAGAGCATGTACTATTTAGAAGGGCAGCGTGGAGACCAGATAGACTCTCATCCTCACTGTTACAAACACAGGATTTGGAATCTACCAAAGGCGACTCAACAGGCATTGGCAGAATGTATAACCAAGCCATTTGAACATGTTCATTCCAGTTAAAACAATCCACCTATGAAACAGAGAGGTACCTCCATCCGACTCTGCCCACTCTCTGGCCCACCACAGGGGCTTAGTAAATATCAGTTGACTGAGAGATATGGAAAGAGGTATTGAGAGGTGCTGTCCAATCAGGCGAGGTGCCCTTGATCTCTCCTTTCCAGCCTATCAACTGGGCCACGGGCCTCCTGTGAACGTCAACATCTACCTGCATCCCAGTGTCCTCTGGGATGCACTCCAGTTTCCGACTCCAAACCCCACTTGCTTTGTTCCCGTTGCTGATCACATGCTGTTCTTCCTCCTCCTTCCCTTTGTACGCTTGGTGGACCTAACAATCGTATCGCTCCTCTCCCAGCCTCTGCAAACAAGCTCATCCATCTCAGAGATCCTGATGTTCCGTTCCACCTCCTCCTCAGCCTCTATTGGGCGTCAGAGACCACCGCCCAGACCTGACTCTTTGGATATCATTCGGAAGAAGTCAGATAGTCATTCCCCCACTGTGGAGAGTATTGCTGTTTAAGACATTTAACTGGTCAGTCACCAATTAACTTATACAACCAGAAAACAGAGTGGCAGGCATTTTAACTGCACAAGGCAAAGGCACCAAAGCCAGATCTCTGTGGCCGACCAGATGGGCCATCTGTGGTTCAGTTACTTTGGCTCTTGGCCACTCTAGACATTGGCTGGTTCTCACCCTCCAAGTGGCCAAGTGTGGTGCTGGCGTTGTTTCCTGGCAGGTTTTGGCTTTGGAGGACCAAGGAAAACAGCGGTGTTGGCTTCTGGGGGCATAGAATGGAGTCAGAGCCTCCATTCCCCGTAGTTACTTGGTGTTTGTTGGGTGTATACCACTTCTATTCCTAGGCTTTAGTGGAAATCACTTGTACTCCTAATATATATTCTTTTGACCCCAGTCGGGGAAACACACATAGAAGAATCCATGTTTTTTTTTTTCCTCTTGTAGTCTTCAACTTTGATAAGCATATTGGGACCAATACAGAAGTTTAAAAGATTCTGTTGCTATTGCTGAGTGTGACAGGGAGCTTCTGGAATCCCAGCTATCGAAGGTAGAGACAGGAGGATCACAGTTCAAGGCCAGCCAGCTTGGCGAAAAGCATGACCCTATATGAACAAACAAGCCGTACATGGTGATACAGATCTGTGATTCCAGCTATGAGGGAAAGATGGATAGGAAGATTGTAGTCTGATGCTGGCTCTTGACAAAAATGTGAGACTCTATAGGAATGATCAGTCCGGTAAAAATGGACTGGGGTTGTGATTGAAGTGGTGGAAGGCTTGTCTAGCATCAAAAGGTCCCATGTTCAAACCTGAGAACTGCCATGGAAGAAAAGGAAAGAAAAGAAAAAGAAAAGAAAAGAAATGTAGCCAGGCACTGGTAGCTCACATCTTTAATCCTAGCTACTCAGGAGACAGATCTGAGGATCACAATTTGAGGCCAGCTTAGGCAGAAAAGTCCATGAGAATTTTATCTCTGATAAACTACCAAAAGGCTGTCACTGGAGCTGTGGCTTGAGTGGTAGAGTTCTATCCTTGAGGGAAAATAAAAAAGCTCAAGGACAGCACCAAAGCCCCAAGTTCAAGCTCCAATACTGGCATTTAAAAAAAAGAAGGAAACAAAGGGAATAAGGGGGGAAATTCCGATGCCTAGTTTCCTCTTAGGTCAATTTAAAAGCATCTGCACACATCAGTATGCTTCAGTCCCTTCACGTGAGTTAAGACAGTCACCTGAGATTTGAACATGCATAAGAAGCATCCAGAGCGTTATGGGGCTGGAGAATGTACATTTCTAACAAGCCACTGGGTGATGATGCAGAGTGCTTACTGCAGGCCCCACAGCGGGCAGCTCTGTCGCAGAGCCAAGTCACTCTGTGTGCCCCTGGAACAGGAGCTCCCACACCTTTCTCTGCCTCTTCCCAGAATCAGAAAGTCCCAAGCCCCTCACCAAGATGGCCCTTCTCCCCTCTCTCATCCCCTTCTCTCCCCTCCCCTCCCCTCCTCTCCTCTTCTCACTTCCCCTCCCCTCTAACTCTATTCTCTCCTATCTTCCTTTCCCCTTTCCTCCCCTCCCCTCTCTTCTCTCTTCTCTTGTGCTAGTTCAGGGGCTTGAACTCAGGGCCTAGATGCTGTCCCTGAGCTTTCTTGCTCAAGCATTCTTTCTACCTCTTGAGCCAACAGTTACACTTCCAGCATGATAGTTTATTGGAGATAACTGTCTTGCAGATTTTCCTGCCAGGGCTGGCTTTGAACCTGGATCCTCAGATCTCAGCCTCCTGAATTGTTAAGATTACAGGCATGAGCCACCAGTGTTTGGCTTCTTCTTCCTCCTCCTCCTCCTCCTCCTCCTCCTCCTCCTCTTCCTCCTCCTCTTCCTCCTCCTCCTTTTCCTTTTCAAAAGAACTCTAAGTGATTTATATGGATACTAAGGATGAAGAAAGATATATAGAAATGATAACTATACAGCATCCAAGCTACATTTAGCTGGTAGATGTGTATTTTATCTGACTTGCCCAGGGTTTTTGATTGGGGAAAAAATTCTAACAGCATCAGGTCTTTATGGAAACAGTGCAACAGGAGAGTGTGGTCATGTTCACTGCTACTATGGTTGTCATATGTTGAGATCATGTCTCCACTTCACTCACTAAAGATAGCTTCTGCACCTCCACATGTGTTTAAGTTGGCAGCTCCTCATTCCCCCGCTTCCTTCCTCCTGCCCCCCCAGGTGCAAATTCTTGCTTCCAAGCATTCTATCTTGAGCCAGTTCCTTTTTATCTCCTTGTATCTCTTACTATTGATCTGCGATGGATTGATCATAGTTATTTAGAGTTCTGATAAAGACTTAATGGAGATGGCCCTTACGGTTTTAAAACTTTACTGCTGTGTTTGGCTACAAGAAGCAAGGCCCTCTGCCCAGACCTCTCAAAGTACGCTGGCTGGCTCATGTATGTGAAGATCACCTGGGAATTTGATAGAAATGCAAACTCTCAAGCTACCTCCTCTCCCCCGCCCCCGCCACCCCGCCCGCCCCAGAGCTAAGTGAGCCATCGATTGTCAGATGTTTCTACAAAGTGTGCAACTTCTTGAATTTTACCCGGATCTAAAGTCCACCGTAAGCACTGTCAGCTATGTAGAGAAAGTTGTACCAGGACTTGTAGGTGGATGGAATTTTGCAAATGGAAGAGACCAAGGGGGCGGGACCCAGCAGGTATAAGTTTGAGCTCTGAAATGCAGGAATCTATGTATCTGCCATCACCTGTGGGCACACCCAGGCTTCCACACTCCCTGTACACACGAGACAGAGATGGTCTTTCACGTGTGTGTGTGCGCACCAGCCTTAGGACTTGATCTCAGGACCTGAGTGCTGACCCTGAGTTTCTTTTTTGTTGTTGTTGTTTGTTTGTTGCTCAAGGTTAGTGCTCTACCACTTGAGCCACAGCTCTACTTCTGGCTTTTTGATGGTTAATTGGAGATAAGAATCTCACAGACTTCTCTTCCCCGGGCTGGCTTCAAACCATGATCCTCAGATCTCAGCTTCCAGAGTAACTAGGATTGAGGCATGAGCCACCAGTATCTGACAGAGATGATCATAGCTCACGGCAAGAGCCCATGTTGGGCTGAGCCTCATTGTCTGCATAGCCACTCTGGTTCTGAACGTTCACAGGCTCTTCAGACCAATTGTCCCAATGCATTAGGCAGATGTGATGGGCAGATGTACAACCAAAGGCATTTTCTTGCCTTCTGCCTCTCTGGCTCCCTGGGCTCCCCAAATGCATGACATCCCAGGCCTGTGCATCTATCTGATGACCATGATGTGCCTTATATGCAATCTGGAACTTCAAGTTGCTCCACTTCAAGGCTGTTCTTTGGGACAGCCTGACACACACTGCTGATGTCAGCACTTTGATCCCCGCCTTTCTCCCTATCTACCCTAGCTGAGTTTCTAGAGTCTGGACTGTCTACAGTCTCCCTTCCTGATACTGCTGTAATCAGAGAGGAATGGGGGCCAGGGAGCAGGTGACCCTTGGAGGAGGAGGCTGTGATGTGACGAAGTGAAAGAAGATGTTGTACCAGGACATCTGGATCAGAAACGTCACTGTCGTAACTGGGGGTAGAATGTGCATTGCAGCAATGGGGAGAGGCTTGGCCAAGGGACAGAATGCTTCCCGGAAGGTGGCAGTGATGGGCAGGGAGGCCGGCTACAGAAGGGTGCTCGGAAGTCCTGCTCTGACGATTTTTAAGGAGTGATTCGGCAAGGAGGACTTGTCCATCTGGGATTAATTAGGTTTTTATACTGAGGAAAACAGGATGGGACTGTGTGACTGTGAGGAATGATGTGTGCGTGTGTGTGTGTGTGTGTGTGTGTTGTGTGTCCGTCTGTCTGTCGGTCGGTCGGTTGGTCTGTATTGGGGTTTGAACTCAGGGCCAAGGCAGCGCCCCTTAGCTTTTTCTCTCAAGACTGGTGCTCAATGACTTTAGCTACACCTCTACTTCTGCCCTTTTGGTAGTTCATTGGAGTTAAGTCTCACACTTTCCCTGCCTGGGGCTGGCTTTGATCCAGGATCCTCAGATCTCAGCCTCTTGAGTAGCTAGGAGGACAGGTGTGAGCCACCAGCTCCTGGCTGCAAAATAACTTTTAAGTTGAGAGATTAATCAATGTTACTTGGAGTTATGATAGTGATAATATGACAGCAGTGATCTTTTCCATGACTGACAGACACTTGTGCGGATTGTTTCTAAACCCCAAATACTGCAGATAGAAGATAAGAGTTGTGTGAGATTTGATGAATCATGAAGATCCCCATTGCAATAACTCAAATATATCCCTGGACCACACAAGCAGCCATGAACAATGCATCCACAAATGGTGTTCCAAGAAGATGGCGGTGGCTGGATTTGGCTTCCACCCTGCGGTTTGCTAGCTCTGATCTCATCTCATTGACCCTCATGGAGCTGTGGTCCGTATCTTCCTTGATCCCCATTTCACAGATAAGGAAAGAGTCTTGGAGAGATGATAGCTTTACGTGCAACTCCAGGCCCAGCAGCACTCCATCTCCGGGCTGCTGGCATCCCCACAGCTTGGTCAGGAATCTGCTCCTGTGTCTTGGATGTGTTCTTGGTTCGACACTTCGCTTATTTAATGATGATTAGGCAGGGCTGGGAAAGTGGCTCAGTGGTAGAGCACTTGCCTTGCATGCCTGAGGCCCTGGGTTCGATTCCTCATAAGCAAAAAGAAAAAAGCTGGAAGTGGCACTGTGGCTCAAGTGGTAGAGTGCTAGCCTTGAGCTGAAGAGCTGAGGGACAGCGCCCAGGCTCAGAGTTCAGGCCCCACGACCACACCCCCAAAAAAATGATGATTGGGCAGCCTCTAGGTACCCGGCATTTATTTACCCCATCTCCTTTAGCTGTGAGGATCACTACGAATCCCTACCCCATTTCACAAGTTGGAGATGACAGATTGAGCAAGATGCCCAAAGTCCACTCATAGAGAGAAGCTGACCCAGGGCTCTAAGTACAGCCTTCTTCCTTCAGACTACCTTTGCCTCCAGACTGAAGGAATCTCTGGTGATGTTCGAATTCTCAAATGTTTGCCATGGAGGGATTTGAACAGTCATACAGAAGATGACAATGACAGGCTCCCTCATCAGTCACTGTTCACATATACCCCCTGCTACTCCTCAGATGCTTGAGCCATGATTGTTGTTTTTCCTGTAAGATTATATACTGAAAAAAAATATTTTATCTATTTGCTATTTATCTGTTTGGATTGAAAACATTTCCTTACGTTTTGAAATTGGATGAAAACCCCACCCAAATAAATTGTTTACCCCCACAGAAGATGGTTACATAACTTTAACCATTGAGATACTTCCTCCACCTCCCCCCCCCAACCCCCACCCCCCCACCCCCTGTCATCAATTGCTTGGTGACATTCTTTTCCAAAAGTATCTCATTGAAAAATACATACATGAGGCCCTGGGTTCAATTCCTCAGCATTACATAAACAGAAAAGGCCATAAGTGGTGTTGTGGCTCAACGCGGTAGAGAACTAGCCTTGAGCTAAAGAGCTGAGGGACAGTCCCCAGGCCCAGAGTTCAGGCCCCACCACCAACAAAAAAAAAGCATACAAATTCAAAGATACATATGGACAATGGCTAATAATTACAGAAGACTTGCCACAAGAGAATTATGCAACATATTTATCATCAACAATAGTCATCATTTTGTGTGTGGTTAGGGGTGTATGACAATAATTAATAGAAACAAAGGATAGTTACCAAGGACTCAAGAGTGGGAAGAATTGGGGAATGCTAATCAAGAGGCACAAACACTCAGTTATATGATGGAAAAAGTTCTAGGGGTCTTAACTGACTGTTAGAGTCACTACAGTTTAAAATAGTGCTTTGTTTGCTTGAAATCTGGTTACATTCTACAAAAATTTCTGCCTGAATTTGTAGTCATTTTCCCCAAGGGAGAAAAAAATTCCTAGAAAGAATTCTGTTTACCAAGAGAGTTTTGATTATTTTTAAAGGTCGTTGTACATAATTCCTAAAATCTACAGTAATTTTCATTTCTCTTGGTAGGTCAGATATACCTTACTCCAAATCAATAACCTTTAAAAAGTGGGGGGTCATTTAATTGCTATGTTTTTAAATTGCTTTTTGTCAATAAGGAATGATGTATTAGAGATTTCTTGTTGACTGGTCAGAAATCTTTATATATGAAGGGACAATAATAGCCCTTTGGGGAAGGCAAACATTCTAGGTAAAATCTTGGGAGTAATAAAAATAAAATTTTGGTAGGAAAATAACTCCTTTCTATATACTTTTTATCTGTTTCCTAGGGCAGATCACTCCCTATTGGCATCCAATGTATGATTCCACTGGAGGTGTGGTTCACATGGTAAAGTGCTACCTGGCATGTACAAGACCCTGAGTTCAAACTCCACTATCACAAAGACACAGATTCACACACACACACACACACACACACACACACACACACACACACACACACACGTGATTCAAAGATTCTGTGTTTCAGAATCTCTTCCCCTCTTGAGATTCAAATACAGTCAGAAACAAGATTCCATTTGCTTCTCAATGTATTTTCTTTTCAAGTAGCATTTCCACTCAAGGTACTTATTTCTCTTACAGTAAAGAGACAAACTTTTCAAGAGTGCTTGAAAATTGCCACACACATGGCAAAAAAAAAAACTAAACAACAACACAAAACCCACAAACAAACCCCACAAAACCAAGCATCTTGGAGGCTCCAGAGAGAAAGATTCTTGAAAGAATTTCAGTCTTCTGCAAAAATGTACTCCCTGTCTTCTAGCCCTGAGCTGGAAGATACTTCCTGCCCGTAAAGTGTATGTGGGTGAGAGAGAAAAGCTCTGTGGCCGATCAGTAGGGAACATAACATTCATGTATTGGCACATTATCTGCATGCGTATGTGACCGCATACCTTTGTGCCTGAGAATACACGCGTGTGTACATTTATGTCTCTGTGTATATGTGGCTGTGTGTGCATGTGTTGGCCTGCGTATGTGCCCTTGTGCGTCAGCACAGCTACCTATGTGCCCATGAACCTGTGCATATTTTGGCCTGCACGTGGACATGCCTGTGTGGACTTGTGCATGAGCATAGGTAAATGGGTGCGTTTGGGCCTGGGTGCACACATGCGTGTGTGCCTGCATACTTTCCTTCATGCATTTGTTCCTAAATTCATATGGGCCTGCGTGCCCATGAATCTGCATGTATTTTGTCTGCATGCATATGAACATGCCTCATGTATCCATGCATGCTTGTGTGCCTGCATGCACTTGTGTCTGAGCATGCATGAATACATGCATTTGTGCCCGAGTACATACATGCCTGTGTGCAGAGGTTTCTGCGTGCCCAGGAACCCCTGCATCTGTGTTCCTGTGCACCTGTGTGTGTACGTGACCGCACACACAGTACATATAAATGGAAGCTCCAGGTATCCTCACAGGTATCCTTTTCTTTGTTGAAAACCAGGTGGACTGGGACCAAGATGGGGGTGTTTCTGGAGCCTCCTCCTCCTCTACTTGTAGCCGTGGGCTCGTGGAAAGCACGAGCCTACGGGAGCCATTTTCTCACTGAATGCATCTGCGGAGAACAGGAGGAGCTGTGCACATAGGCCATGGTCTGTGGGAAGGTCTGTGGGAAGCCAGTCACACCTGAGTCTGACCACGAGCCCATGGGCATGGGAGTGGGGTGTCTCCTGGGGCCACAGGCCAGCTGAGATGGGCATCCATCTGGCCAAGCTACATGGGGCCCACGGGGCCTGTGGGAACTGTCTACACCTCACCCCCCCCCAGAGACATCACAATAAGGGGTGGAAGGGATTGAAGGTGCCCAGGATAATGGTGGAGTCAGACTTTCAGGTGGCTGTGGCCATGAGGTACAATTAAGGCACAAGGAAGCGAAATTGATGCAATACCTAGGAAGTGATTAAATAACACCTAACTGCTAGTAGTGCGAATAAAGAATGGCGAGTTAGGAAATCTCCGTGCTAATGAGGTAGGGGACTTGGTGATTGGGAGAGGGAGGTTCTGGGGTCTCATGCTCAGGGACTCATTAAATCCCACATGAACTTATTCCTGAACAACCTCCCAGCCCCTCTGAGAACCTCACGTTTGCCTGCTGAGATTCTTGTCTTTGCAGTTTCCCAGCGATCCTTCCTGCAAACTGCAGTCCTAATTACTTCAGGTAGGTGGATGACTAAAAGGGGAATGCTTCAGGTACAGTATACACGTTTTATTTCTTTTAGACTCTTGAGATAACTTTTCAAAAGTTTTCTATAAACAATGTTCCTTCCCACCTTTTAACTAAAATACTTAATTAAAAAATGTTTTTCATATAGGTACGAAGTTTTGAGAACTGAAAATTCACGAGGTTTGTTCTTTATCAGGAGAACTTTCCACTAGAAAATATTGTCAGGACATTGATTTGCATATCACATAAGATGCCATATGTCATTTTATTTTTATTTATTTTTGGGGGGGGGTCCGGTCATGGGCCCTGAACTCTGGGCCTGGGCGCTGTCCCTCAGCTCTTCAGCTCAAGGCTAGCGCTCTACCACTTGAGCCACAGCGCCACTTCTGGCTTTTTTCTTTTT